>NC_051292.1:10480178-10842678 GCF_015220745.1 Sebastes umbrosus | reverse complement strand
CAGGGTTACAGAATGGCATGAAATATTACTATATTGGTAGCAAATTTTCAGATTTTTAACTTTACTCTTGCAAAATGGCAAGAAATGTTACCATTTTGGAAGCAAATATTCAGATTTTTAGCTCTAGCATTACAAAATGTTACTATATTGGGAGCAAATATATATCTATATATATGTATATATAGATACATATTAAAAAATAGCTCCAGCATTACAAAATGGCATTAAATGTTACTATTTTGGGAATAAATTCTCAGATTTTTAACTTCAGCATTACAAAATGTTACTATATTGGGAGAACATTTCAGATTTTTAACTTAAGTGTTGCACAATGGCAAGAAATGTTACTATTTTGGAAGCAGATATTAAGATTTCTAGCATAAGTTTTACAATATGCATTTTTAGCAACGATATTTCAAAATGTTACTATTTTGGGAGCAGATATTCTGATTTTTAGCTTCATCATACCAAAATTACTATCATATTATAGAGTCCTGGATATTATATTTTTTGTGACTTAAAAAAACAACATTATTTGTAGTTCCTGCAGCACTTCTTGGACCCTGCTACAGTGATATCGCTGGGTCACAGTCTGTCTATGACGTAATGCAGGAGAGTGGGGTGTCCCTCAACAGTGATGTTTTAAAAAGACATTACATCACCCTCTCCTGAGGCATGCTGCTACGCACAGGCCGGTGTCCAATGAGAGCCTTTATCATGCAACTTTCATTGACAGAGTGGGCGAGTCTGTTAGAAGACCCTGAGGATGGTTGTGCACGAGGGCGGCCATATTTATAGTTATAGCAATTAACCCTATGAGTTCCTTAATCATCATTTTCTGTTGAAGCAGTGAGATTATCACCCAGTTCAACCTCTTCAGCCCGGACTGCTGTGCTCCAGGTGTGATGTTGCGCAACCGAGTCCACCCACACCAGCGAACCGAAATAGACTGGATTGGAGGATGGCCTATTTGTCGGTGTAATCATTTGTGTGTGCCTTTGACATCTGGAATGTGACCATAAGCTTATAGCATCCGTTAAGAAGCTGAAGATTTACAGTGGGGGCAAGAAGGCAAGAGCTGTCATGTAAGGAGCTTGTGCTGATGTGTGCCAGCAGCGCTGCCTCTTCTGCTTCGGTTCAACACGTTTCTGATTCTGACAGCAGATGTGGGAAGTTTTGGAATAAATACTTACAAAACTCCCAGATGCATGATGCAACAATCAAACGCTTTGTGTGAAATGATCCAATGGAGGATCATCTTGGATTTCCTGCCACCTTTTATCTGACAAGTTCTTTGTCTTAAAGGTTTAAAATCAAGTCAAGTCAGACGTATTAGCCTCATATCTAACAAAATATAATATCATGTTCAGTATATTTGCCATTATGAGCAACTCGCATAAATCTCCCCATCAATATATGATGTATGCATGATAATATTATTATTATATCAGCCTCAAAATTCCTTTAACAGTCAGGCAATATTGTAATTATGCAACATTAAAGGAACGTTAAACGTTTTGTGCGCTTTCCTACAAATGTCAAGCAACATGTGACGAACGTGTTCATTTCCGCTTGTTACATGTATACAGTCTTTAAAAAAAAAAAAAGGTTTAGGACGACTTGGTGAAGTTTAGGCAACAAAACTTCTTAGTTAGGTTTAGGACGAGATCAACTTGGTCAAGTTTAGGCAACAAAAGTTCTTAGTTAGGTTTAGGCAACAAAACTACGTAGCTAGGTTTAGGCAACAAACGTACTTTGTTAAGTTTAGGAAGAGATTGACTTGGTTAGGTTTAGGCAACAAAACTACTGAGTTAGGTTTAGGAAAAGATTGGGGTTTGATTTAAAATAACTCCGGAAGTTGCGTTACTTAAGTACAGAAGTTACGTGACAAATATATCAATGTTGACTTCTGGTTTCACACGGGGTATGAACAGCGGTCTGCTGGGCGAACGTCCGATGTTTTATGATCCACCCATCAACCCCGACTTCCTCCCGATGTGGCATTTGTCGCTCTTTATACTTCCTGGTTCACGATTACGAGGATTACATACAAATTCATTTCATGGATATTACGCAAATTATAGTGCATTAACTTTTCGTAGGTATAGCTACGAACGGTGTATGAAAACAGCCTGAACCAAAAGATTGAAGAAAGACTGGAAACAGATAGCTTTCATGTCATATCTCGTTTGTTTAAGCCACAATTATTAGCAAAATATTTTGTCTAAAATGTATTAAATAGGATAAAGAAATGTAAACTGAGCCCCTTTCAGCTACACAAGTATGATTATATGACTTTTTTTAGATGTTCTGTCTTCCCATCATGCATTAGCATCAGGTACTAAAGAGCATGATTAGCTGTGACGACCATAATTATGGTAAACAGTCCATGCTCTTGATTGCACCACTATTGTGTGTCTCTGCATGATATTGAGCTGAGAGTAATTACAAACTGGAACATGAACACAGGCAGGGTTTATAATCTGTGGTGGTGTTTGTGGGTATGGATTGATCTTTTTGCTTGATTGCGTCCTGTAATCTCTAATCTGCATGTCTGTGGAGGTGCACTGTGCTCAGGACTCGGATAATGAGACATCAACTACGCTCTCTGAGGTACGATTATATCTGATTTCATTAGTCTGAGACTGTTTGATTAGAGAAAGCACCTCCCATGTGACATTTTTATTTCTGCCTTTAATGTGGCTTTCAAAGTCGTGCTAAGTGCATTTCAAGTTCCTCTTTTTCTGTCCGGCGTCCTCCCCTTTTGTTGCAAATGATTGGCCTGGTCACATACACCTTGCTTCCTTCCTGTGTGTGTGTGTGTGTGTGTGCGCTCTTGCATAACGCGTCGGTGGCTCGCCGCCTTTGGATATGATGTTCAGATCAGTACCGTAAGAGATTACATCATCGTCTGGAGGGGTACAGGTTTTGTTGAATTTTCTGCATGGAAGGGCAGAGCTTTGCTGCAGCCTCTGAAGCACAAAGAGAGTTCCTCTTCATCAGCCTTTCAAGCTTTAAAATCTGTGATGTTTGACCTGAGCAGAGGAGGATATTAAGATTCTAGTGCTAGAGATGTAACGCAAGATTTTTTCAGATTTAACATCAAGTGAAGGAGAGCAATGTTTTAAAGGAATAGTTTAACATTTTGGGGAATACGCATTTTTACTTTCTTGCCAGGCATTAGAAGAAGACGATCGGTACCAGTTGCCAGGCAACCAGCAGAAACCCAACCAAGAAATAAAGAGTTGTCATTTTTACACTTCAGTTTTTATACAGATTAAACAGATATAACGTGTTAATTAGAGAGTTGCTGGTAGGTGGATTTTTGTTAGGCTACATTTGGACTGAGCCAGGCCAGCTGTTTCCCTCTGTTTCCAGCTACTGGCTGTAGCTTCATATTCAACGTATCCTCATACAACAGTTCGTACGATTTCTTCCGAAAAGTTATTCCTAATTTTTCATACGTTGCCCTACGAATGTCCAGCAACATGTGACGCACATGCACAATTTTCGCTCCAGTCTTCTTAAAATAGAACAACTTAGTTTAGGCAAAGATCGACTTGGTTAGGTTTAGTCAACAAAACTACATAGGTTTAGGAAATGATCGTGGTTTGGGTTAAACAAAGCACCGGAAGTGGCATGACTAACAAAAAAATCAACGTCCACTTTCACACGGGGTATGAACACTGGATGAAAGGGCGTCGTTGATTTGACTCTTAATACTTACTGGTTCACATTTATGTGGATTACATACAAATTGGTTTCATGGGATATATACGAATTACAGTGCATTACTTTATCATAGTTATAGCCCAAACGGTGTATGAAAACAGCCCGTCATATTTAACATACAGACATGAGATACGTGGTATTAATCTTCTCATCTAACTCTCAGAAAGAAACCGAATAACAACATTTCCTAAAACGTCTATTCCTTTAACTGCATCACATGATCAAAATGAATGTAAGTTGAACCTTTCACCTACTAATTCCCATTTGTAACCAGTATATGCCTCTAAAATAGCATCGGATTGCGTTGCTTTATATCACGTTTACATTGGTAGATTGAGAGGACTGTTTACGAGGTAACTGCTAAAAGTAAATGGCTGGTTTCCTATGTTATTTGATTGGTTTTATTGCTATAACTCACATACAGTTGAGCTGAAACAATTAGTTGATTAATGGGTTACCCAACCTCCAAATATAATGAATGTAAGAAATTCAAAATGTATAACTTCTACTATGTTTTACTAATACTATTTTAATACTATTATTTAGAAATATTACAAAAAGCCCGCAACAACATACTGTAACTACGTAGCTTATTAAGCCCTATTTTCTGGGTTGCTCACAGCATCACCCTGCGCATTTGAGAAATAGACTTTTTCTTTTAATTGTGCTGCATAGTGTTGGCTTACTTTGGTTGATAGTAATGTTTGCTAATTTAATAAATAGCTAAAGTTAACTTCAGTTACTCCCACCTTAAATTTTAGGGAAAGTTGGAAAGACTATTCAGGTGTTTGGTACTTTATTTTGAAAATAAAGTCATAATATTATGAGAAAAAAATCATAAAATTCTGAGAATAAAGTCATAATATTATAAAGTAGTAATTTTACGTGTTATTTTAGAGGGGAAATAGAGCAGCGTGTGTGAAAATGAGGAACGTGGCGCATCTTGTGAAGTTATACTTTAGTTTAGGTTTCACAAATAACAAAATACTTCATCTTTTTGCACATCAGCACCACATTATCATCAGTATCAGGACCTTGAAGGGATTGTGCAAGAAACTGCATTTATTCCGAAGAAAGAACCACACGGACCTAATGGGGATACTGCCTCTTTTGTGGAGGAGGAAATCATTTTTTTTTTCTCGTAAAGTTCTGACTTTATTCTCGTTATATTACGACTTTTTTTCTCGTAAAGTTACGACTTTATTATCGTAATATTACGACATTTTCTTCTTGAAATAGTATGACTTTATTCTAATTAAATTATGACTTTTTTCTCCTAGTTTTTATGACCTTCTTCTCGAAATCTCCGATTTTTTTCCCCCTCAATGTGGCCCTTATACTCTGTCGTAGTCTCTGTGTGAGTTTATGAACACAATGCTTGGTGGAATTGGCTGCGAAGCACGGAGCACCGGCTAAAATCTTGCCTAGGGCGCCTAATTAGTCAGGGCCGGCTCTGTGAATATCTTTGGGTTTTGGACTGTTGTCCAAATTGCGGTTGCCACATGGGGCTCTGGGAAATTTTGATGGTCATTTTTCACTATTTCCTGACATTTTATTGAACAAACTCACAAAACCAAAACCTCCAATGAGTGACGACGATTTTACAAGATGAGAAAATGAACCAGGGTGTCTTTCTGATATTGCCCGAGCCAGGAAGATACAAGGCTCTTCTGAGCTTTACAGTCCAGTGAGCCCAGGTTGAGGCCTTGAATCTAAAGGCCAATGTCTGTTTGATGACCGTGAGTCTGCTGGTGCTGACATTTAGTTTGTGTTACTGATAAATATTGGACAGGTTCCCTCTTCCCTGCTCTCTTGACCTTACAAGCATAACTTGTTTTATGTTACACAAAACATGTTAATCCTTTATGGATCAATGCTGCTGCTGTGATAAATAGTCAGAATGTCCTGTCCTGTATTTGTACACTATTCAAACCAAGTGTATACAGTAAATATTAGAAGGTGGTCAGGGGTCACTTCTGCTCCTTTTTTTTTAATGAACTTGTTGCCCGCGTTCAGCATTATTATGCCTTGTAATCCACTTTACTGTCCAAAGCCAATCACTGCTGCCACACACACAAATCCCAAGAAGCTTCATCTCCACACTGTTTAAGGAGTGAGAGTGAGCAGAAAGTCACTCATTATTCAGCTTGTGGATGTGTGTGTAATAACTTTAGGGCAGAAAATTCATCAGTTAGCCTACACACATTTGGTATGGATGATGATATGATGCTTGTCTAATCCAAGATGAGCACAGGAGGGGTGATTAAATATATTAAATAGATATATTGATGATCTTTTGTGACTTTTGTTGTCTTTCTACAGTAATTTACAGTCAATTACATTTACGTCTGCAAATACTGTTGATTACTCTTAAAAAGCATAAAATCACTTTATAACTATGTGCTTAATGACTGCAATTTTAAGGAAAAAACACATTGAATGAATAGTGAGTTCTGTAATTTTACAGGCATTTCTTCATTATCATGAACAGGAAAAATCTGTCAAATTTGACCTCACATTCAATGCAAAATTACATTTAAAATCTATAAAAAATACAATAAATTGCCATTAAAAAACACAATATTAATGTAATCTTAAATTATGGTCAATTACTTGTACTACTTTTTATGGGTAAACCTTTAAATTACTGCAAATCTATTAACATTTCATTGTTTTATGGAAAAAAGGGGAAAAAAAGTAAATTATTACCTCACATTCAATGTTAAATTACATCTAAAATCTATAAAAATACAATAAATTGCGATTAAAAAACATAATTTTAATGTAATCTTAAATTATGGTCATTACGTTTAATTCTATATATAGATATCATTTCATTGTCTTATGGAAAAAAGGGAAAATCTGGAAAGAAATACAGATTGCCTGTAAAATGACTCTGTTTTTTACAGTGCACATAGCTTATTTTGAGCCATCATTTGTAATATATTAACAACTTAAAGTATCAGACACCAGATTCTGTTTTACCTGCTCACTATTTGCCAATTTGTCAATCCAAGACCAAAACGTTTTACCACCAGTGGGTAAGCTGACTGCAATAGTAGCTGATTTGGACAAACTATCATTGTACTGCTGCTTTTCTCTCACACACACCCACATACACTCTAATGCGTACACTTGCTGTTACTGGCATCCGTCTCCTACTTGTCTTTGTTACACATAACCACCTCTCACTGAGGCTCGCTCCAGTTTTATATCTCTTTATGGCAGTTTTTTCAATGACAATATCAAGAAGGAAAAAAAAGCTCCCACACACTAGATTGATGCTACGACATTTCAACATCACGCCTTCATCCAGAAGGTCGATGTATAAACTTCTAGTCCCTCTAAGGACTTTAAGATGTAAGAAGATGTATTATCTTTAGTCCCAGACTAACAAAACAAATCATATTTGGAGGTCTAACGTGACGGTCAAATCCAATGAGTTTTGCTGTGCTCTCAGTTTTGGTTTGCATGCAATCCAAACCGCCATAACTGCTTTAAACATCCTGATTCTGTCCTTGCATGCCCTGAAAACACTTACAAATCTGCCCCTCCCTGCAGATCTCTGACTTCTTTGATTGATTTGTTCCAAATAAACCACCACAATCCTCTTTTTTGTTTCCCCTCCTCTTTCCTAACCCTCCGCTCCTCCCCGTCTTGTCCTGATTCTTATCCCTCTCTCCCACACACACACATCATGCACACACCCCTTCGCCTATTCTCCTCTCGCCCCGGAGGTGTGTGAGGTTGCAGGAGCATGTGAAAGCCGTCAAACAGGGAGAGGCTCATGTGTTCCTCATTTGAAGCCATTTGCCCAAAGCCTCCTCTCAGCCTCCATCTGGATATGTGTGTGTGTGTGTGTCAGTGTCGGTGTGTGTGCTTGTATTTGTTTACGTGTCAATGACCAGGAGTGGTTTAAGGGGAATGTCTGTGTCGGTGCTTTGCTTGCACTAAAGGAAAAGCTCTATTTTAGTGTGGGCAGGACCGTGTGGTACGCTGTTGTGTTGATATTCAGCCCTCTCAGTCCCCACACTGTGGTCACATTTATATTTAAAAATGCTTCCTTTGCTTGCATGTTCATAAAACAAGCAGTATTTAGAACGGATGTGTCTTTTTTGACATTTCTTTTCTGCACGAATGTCGACAGGGTTGAGGAAAATCCCTTTAAAAATAGCTTTGTTGTTTCTAACCTTAAAAAAACAACTGCCTATTTATTGTATATCAAGCAATACGTCCAAATTCACTGGTTTTCAAAGGATTTCTTTGGGTTTGGGTCTTTTGGTAGGCTATGACAAAACATTTGAAGACGTCACGTATATGCATTTTCCCCTATCATCTGATGTTTTATAGACTAAATGATTAAAGGTGAACTGACACTGAAAATAACTGTGAAGCCCTAGAAAGAATCAACAGATTACGAGAATTTGGACGCGTCGCCCTCCAACACTGCATCTATGTTTGAACCCCAGTCTGCAGTGGGTATATGAATAGCAGCAAGTGGCAGGTTGGCGCAGCATGCCTTGTTCCTGAGTGATGCCAACCTCCTCTGGCCTTCCTCCATCACCCACTGATGCCCAATCTGCTTCTCTCATCCATAGCCCATAAAACGCCTGATGCCGATTAAGCACTCGTCATCGTTAGCCGCGGCTGACATCGATGAGTGACTGGGCCTGTGTGATGTGTAGGTCATTCTGTCTCGGTTTCAGGCCCAGGTCTGTGGTCTGTGGTTCTACACATTCAGCGCTAACAGTCTTAGAAATCGGACTCTCGAAAGAGAAAGTGAATCTCCATAATCACATGAGGGGGGGAGGGTGGAGTGGAGGCAAAAGGGGGCCATCGGAGGGCCAGAGTCTTCTTTGACATCTCAGGGAAAGTGACATTAGTCAAGTTGGTTGCATAACCGCTGAGCCATTCAGTTCAATGGCACGGCACTTCTGGCCAGAGGGGCCATTTTACATTTTGGTGGAACAAGACTCAAACTAATAGCGCTCTCTCCGCTCCGCTGAGCCGGCGCACGGCAGCTCAGGACAGGTGATCCTGCTTCTGCTATTCAAGAGACGAGAGAGCTGTTAGCAGAGTCAGTGGACTATCTGCCATCTCCGTTTAGGTCTGCTGTCACCGCTGCGCCCTACAGCCAGGCACTTTTAAATAAACCCCTTTTAATGATCTGCTCTTAATCGTACTTGCCTCATTATACAAAATAGCCCCGAAGGACACGAATACAGCTTCTCTTGCAGCATATTGTGTGATAATACACTCCAGATTAGGAGATTGCCTGAAGATAAAACAGGATTCATGAAATTTCTTAACTTTTGCACCTCATTTCATATATGGAAACTAATTTGCACATGAAAAAGGACGAAAAGAATAGATGAGAAATAAATTAAGAAATCATTTTGGCACAGTGTCTTGGAAGTTTGACTTACTATGTCATAATTGTGACTTATTTCTCATAATTTTGACCTAGAAAGTCAAACATTTGACTTACTATCTCATACTTTTAGCTGACATTTAGTTAAAATATGACTATGATATGATATAACATGACTATGTTTTTCATCATCTTCTTTTTCTTGTCCTTTTTTTTTAAAATGGGCGTCCATATTTCATATTTTATTGACCACCGCTGTGTTTTAACTCATTTTGGTCATCCGTGTGCTTTTTGCAGGCTGTTCTCATACACTGTTCGCAGCTATACCTACAAAAATGAATGCACTGTAATTTGAATGTATCCCACAATATCAATTCATATGTAATCCATGTAATCGTGAACTAGGAAGTATAAAGAGTGACAATCGCGCGTAGGGAGGAGGTCATGGCGGTTAGGGTGGGTCAAAAAACACCAGGCTTTTGCCCGGGAGACCGCAGTTCATACCCCATATGATTCATGTAACTTTCGTACTTAAGTAACGCCACTTCGTAGTTATTTTAACCCAAACCACGATCTTATCCTCAACCAAGTTGTGTCCTGTTAAGACGGAAGTTTATTTTGAAAAGACTGTATGCATGTAACGAGCGGAAATTGACACATGTTGCTGGACATTTGTAGGAAAACGCACAAAAAATGAGGAATAACTTCATAAGATATCAAGTTGTATGAGAATACGTTGGCTGTTCTTGCCTCAAGCTGCCACAGAAAAACAGTGAAAGAAATACTTAAATACGACTAAACTAACACATTTGATCCAGGTAAGAAAGACACCTCCATTTACCAGTCATAGTGGTGTAAGCAGCTGGATTATACATTTAAAAAAACATTTTTACAGTATGAATCAGGGCCTGCATGCACTCCAGCTGCAGCTCAGTTGGAGCTCACACACCAAGAGACAAGCAAAAGCACCTTAACTCACCCAGAGAGCAGATGAATATTTGATGTTCGGCATAGCTATATATGAAATCACCTTTTCTCTGGTGTGCTTGAATGTGATGCTTCACCGGTTAATTCCTGTTTTTTCTAATATTTACTTGCTTATAAATTTAGTTTTTGCCGTGCACAGGTTGGAAATGTCAATGCTAAACGTGCTAGTTCAAACAAGCTGATTCTATTTTTTGTGTTTGCTGTGTGTCTTGGGTTTTGAGTCTGTCACCCTGCAGCTGTCAGAGTTTAGCCCACTTTGACCACAGAAAGAGAGAAATAGAGGAAAGCAACAGCCAGCAGATCAGCGGGATAAAAGTATTGATCATGCGGCAGAGCAATGAGAGATTTGAGAGTCCATCATGCTCAATTACGCCGGGCCAGATGCTGACCTTGTGGCATTCATAATGCTGGTGTAACCAGCCAAGGGCTTCTCACAAACAGAAGATTAGGGTCAGTTATGCACCGTGGGAAAAAAAAAAAGAGAGAAATGGTTGGGAATAGTGATGGCAGCTGGCTTCATCCTCTTACCTGCATGGCTCAGAGCATATTGTGTCCTCTTGATCAACGCCGCAAACAAGCCGATTACTGAAAAACATTTGCGGTGATAATGTGTTAGTCATCAGGTGGATATGAGAGGATTTCTTTTTTAAAACAGGAAATGAAACAAAATGCAAATTCTGACATATTATCTTTGCAGGAATACTTTCTGAACAACTAGGGCTGCAAAAGGTGAAAATGTTGAAGGATAATTCCAGTTTATCACAACTTAGTTTCGCTTCCATTGGTCATAACAACACCACTAAGATGATTGCTAACAATTAGTTGTTTAATTGATTGAAAATGAATCACTCATTCACCTGCACATAACCGCAACCAAAGCTATTTTTAATATGCTTCAAGTCTATTTTCTTCAGTGTTATGTGTGTAACGATTGTGTGTTGAGCTTTGAACAAAAATGACCTTTACTCAGTACTGCACCTGTCTGCATCACGTGTTGACACTGATGCTGCTGCTCTGCTAATGTGCTGTGTTCACTGCACTTCCTGTGACAAGGTGTTAAGGCCGATACATTCATTCGCACGTCAATATATTTGTTTCGAACTGTTGTTTTTTGTCATGACTACTTTCACAAACACACGTTTAATATACATGATTTGTTCAGCAAGATAATCTCCACAAATGAACACCACTTTTATGATTTTTGAAGCGTGAATGCAATCGCCTGAAGTAAAAAGCTAACGTTAGGCTATAAACACCACGGTCACATGAGTGAGAGTACACAACGAGGCTGTGAAGGCGGAAAAGTCGGCGTGATGACATTTAGTAGTCTCATTTAGCCACTTGTTAGCAACCGCCTTTTTTAAGACACATAAAGGCTTCAAAATTCACGAGTGGGATATTTACTGATGCATTTTATGTCGTAGAATGGAACATTAAAATCTCTTCAGCTTGTGTTAACCACAGACCTTATTTCAGGCATCTAACTAAAAACACATTAAAAAAAAAACATCGATTTCCAGACGAGGGAACTGGAAGTGCTGAAAATGCTTACGGTCGTGTCAAGAAGGTAACCCTTAGAATTGCCAAATCTTGCAAAAAGACTCATTGCCCGACGACCTATCCTAACCTTAACTATTCAAGGTCAATGCCTAACCTTAACTATCTTGCGAGAGATTTGGAATTTGCCTACTACCTTCTAGACACGACCCCAAACCAGGATGGCAAACTTTATTACTCCTTTCAACCTTGACAAAGGCAGCGCAGACCAGATCCACTTTTTCCGTTTTTACCTTTCACAACTACTATTTTTCACATTTTCGTGTCATTTATTCTTGTGTAAAGGCCTTTAGTCAGACAAAACGAGCAATTTGAAATCGTCACTTTGGGGTATGAAAGCTCACTATTTTCTGACATTTTATAGACAAATCAATTAACCAATAGATTATAATAATAGATTCATTGATGATGAAAATCATTTGACATTTTGAGTCTTCTCACTA
The DNA here is from genome assembly GCF_015220745.1 of Sebastes umbrosus. Lineage (NCBI taxonomy): Eukaryota > Metazoa > Chordata > Actinopteri > Perciformes > Sebastidae > Sebastes > Sebastes umbrosus. The sequence continues at coordinate 10,830,588 of NC_051292.1, read as the reverse complement.
TCGGTTTGAATAATCTGACTAAACTGTTGGACTGTATGATCACTTTAACTGCTCGTGTTTCTTTCTCACATTCAAGCAAATACTTTGGTGGCACAACTGAGGAATAGAAAAACAATGACAGAACCAACAAAAATAAGACCCACGTTGTAATAAAGTGGAATTACCCTTTAAGGAAACACAGCTTTTGTTTTGAACTCCATGACGATGCGGTTTTGATCAGGGTTTTTAAAAGCGTTTCATAAAAGCTCAGAGGAGCATTTTATCCTTCAACTCAAGTGGAAAGACGGAAATCTCCCAAGCTGAAGTTATGAGGTTACGTGTGTGTTTGTGTGTGTGTGTGTGTGTGTGTTGTTGTGGCTGACGTCTGCTGCCATCTAACAGATGGGGCTTCTTTTTCATCTCAACCAGAGGAGACGCAGCCATCCATCCCCCTCCCATCTCTTTCTGCTATACTTTCCCACACCTTTCCTCTCTCTCTCTCTCTATCTCTCTCTGAGGTCCTCCTCAACTCTTGTGGGAATCTACCCATAATGCACTGTGAGGAAATTGCCCCATAATGAATACAGCACTTCTAAATTGGAATACAGCCGCAGGCGGGGACCAGACCGGCCGCTGAAATATTCACAAAGCTTTATTAATGCTGATGTTATTCCTGGCAGATGCACTATGCGTTCTAACAGTTGGCGATAATCATGCGGTGCCACTGGGTTGCACAGTTTATAGCAAATTATTACGACTGTCGATGTAATCTTCTCTCAGTTTATATTTAAATCTGCTTTACAGTCAGCAAGGAAATCAATGTTGCCAGCACATACTGTAAATTCAGGCAATATCATCTATCAAACGCTACAAATTCAAACCTAATGTGACAATGAAGTTTGTAAGGCGACATCATGCGTTTGAGGGATTATTGGGTGTCAGGTGATTGACAGGAAGTGGAGCGTAATCACAAAGGACGCCATCAATCGGTGACAAGTTCTGTCTCCAACCACGTCTACTCTGCGCCGCGCCTCGTTCACCCAATCAAAGAGCCTGAGACGTTCTCTTGAACAACGCAAAGAGAAGAAAAGGCACAAAACTAAATGAAGGTTTTGTATTGACTGTGTGGATTGTCTGCTGCTGTAGAAGATGTAAACGGCTACTTTGTGCAGAAAAAACAGGACTAATGATGAATAAACATGAGGGGACCCTGGACAATCCATTAACTGCCTGTAATGTTGCATAATATCACTGCAACTGTGTATTCACTTTGGAAATGTATCAAATAGAGTATAAAGATTTAAACCAAAAAAAAGCAAGCGTGTCTTAATAATTGTAACCTGAACTTAAAGCTGCTATAAACAATATTTTTCTAGTAGTGGATGAAATGAGAGGTCGCCTATATTGAAGAGCTCACAGAGAATTGTCACCAGTTCTCAGCTTTACGGAGCTTTTTTGTGTCTTTCAGCTCATTGTTTTGGTTTTACAGCCTCCAACTTTACTGTTTTCCGTTTTTTCCAGAAGACGGTTCTGATAAACTCACCGTACACTACCTGCTCAGCACCAATAAGGAGACAGACAGTTAGCGACTAGCTAGTGAACATAGTGGAGCATTTAGCAGCTAAAGAACCAGATATTTCCCTCAGGAGTTGGTGGTGACCAAACACAGTGCTAAAAGGAGAGTGAATATTGGATTTACATTCCTCAGGTGGACAGAAACACGACTCCAAATTAATTTTCAGATGAACTGAAAACACTGTGAAACAATTAAAGACACGGACAACTCCCAGACCGGACAACGTCGTGGTAGCGACCTGTCAATCACAAGGTAGCCCCGCCCTAAAGCATCCCCTACTTTATGGTGTATTGGACTCTAAATGGGACCATAATCTACTAAATGTACATCGTGCTGTATTGAAGAAGACTTGAAACTAGTGATTGAGACCATAAACTCATGTTTACAATGTTTACTGAGGTAATAAATCAAGTGAGAAGTAGACTCATCTTCTCATAGACTTCTGTAGGTTTACTACAACAAATCAGTTTTACATTTGATGACACAGAAATCAAGATGAAATTGAATTTCTTTTGTTGCGTATCGATGGTCTGTATCACGTATATGAATTATTTGAACCCATGCAGAGCTGATAAAACAAAGCAATCTTCTTCTCTCCCCCATCTATCTCTTTCATGTCAAATAATACCATATCTGTCTGACCCACTTCCCGAAACCTGACTAGCAGAATATGATAAAGATACTTTGCACATCCCTCCTTCCTTATCTCTCGTCATCACTTCAGTTGACATGTTCACATCCTGTGCTTTGTTTGTTATTTTTGGTTCCACGCCGTTGTCATATCATTTAGCAGCAATCTTTAGTTTTTTTTTATTGAGGTTACATCACTCTACATCGGTGCCTATGTGTATGTGTGAAGCGGCTGCGAAGGACTACGCTACCGCCGAACTGGGTCGCGGGTAACACGTTGCTATGGCAACTGCTATTTGCCGGCCCCGGGGCCAGGAGCTGCTTTTTCGCTTACACTGTCTCTCTCTCTCTGTTCTTTTTCTCGTTTCTTCCTTGCTCGCTCTTCTTCACCTCCTTCTCTCTTTTTCCTCTTCCCTTTGTTCCTTCTGCTCGCTCTCTATCGATCTCTCGCTCGCTCTTCCTCTCCATTCACCTCTGCTTTGCTTTCTCTCTCTCATACTCCTCGCTTATACCATCATTCCTTCTCATTTTCTCTTCATCTCCTTCTCACATCCCTTCCCTTTTGTCTTTGGAAAATACAAACAGAGAGCGAGCAGCTATCTGTCCAACTGTCACTCTCAGCTGCAAATTGAAATCCTAATTCAAGCAGGGGGACATTTTTTGCACTTTTGGAGGAAGAACAAGCTCTATCAGCGGGGGGATGTTAATCCTTAATTGCAGCTCTTGTCCGTCAAATTATTTGCTGCAGACATTCCCAAATCTGCTGTTCAGGCAGCCTGTAAAATGTTCTGACAAACCGAGGCATGGTCCTTGGTCTGAGATTGTTGAGATGATATACGATACAGCATCGTAACGGGAGCGTAACATATTGTCTAAGCGATTAACTCCAGCTGGTTCACTGTAAGTACAGCGTGGGCACGCAGCCATATTTCATGGAGAGAGCAGAGGAGAAGACAAGCAGGGCAGAGGCAGAGACGAGAGGTAGCGAGATGCAGCGAGGTATAAAACGAGAGCGATGGGCCGGCCTCGGTGTGTCACCTAAATTCTACACTAATGAATAGTCCATTGATTTCCATTAGGGCTGGCTGGAGCTGACCACTCCGGCCTGTCTGTTTCCCATTAGCGCACTTTAAAACTGAGGCTGACAAACAGTCGTAGCCACAGGCGGACCGGATGAGGAGCCCGCTCGGTGCTTAAAAGAAGCTTGTGAATTCAACCATGAAGCTGCATGGGGCCGGGGAGAAGATAGAGTTAACAGAGAGCCTTAAATACCAGTCGTGCACTCTCAAACTCTTTAAAACGAAATGAGCAAAATCTGCAAATCGGCTCCTTTTCCCCATCTTGAAAGGAGGATGCATGAACATCAAGATAAAGCCACCAGGAAATTCTTGATTTGCATTTGAAAAAGCAGGATTATCACATCTCACTGGCATGTTTTATCCTCTAAAAAGACTAAAAGACTAACATACTAAATTACCTGTTGAGATTGACCTTTTACAGCAGGATAGTGTCTTTTAAACACCCTCCCGGTCCCCATTGTATCGACCAGTTAGTCCATTGCAGCCCCCCCAGCCCCCTCGAGGCCTGGCCTGTTTCTCAGCTCAGATTTTAGAGCCATCCATCCTTATCAGCTCCACCTCTCCACCAGCCCGCTTCCTTCATTAACATTAATAGGATTTGGATCTATTATGCAACGAGCCTCCGCTTCGTTACGCAACCGCGCAGTCTTCAGCGGCGGCAGCCCACTTTGGAGGGGAGCAGTTGCATCTTAGATTTATGGCTCGGGTTTTTCATTCACTCACACATGGAGCGGAGGGGGTTTTCAATATGCGCCGGCAACATGACCTCACGCTGAGGTCAGAAAACCTCAACGGAGGAGGAAACGGAACCAAAACAGAGAAAACATTCTCTATTAAGACCGAATAGATTTATAAACACTTTATTAAATTTGATGTAAATTACCAGCTGTTTGTTGATAATCATAAGATTAATCATAAAATCTGGTGACTGGTTCTACGAATAGTTTTTAGTTTGTAAAGTTGCTTAAATAATCTAATTCTGTGGAAACAAATTCTAAAAATATCATCTTTTACATCTTGTTTTGTACGCTTTGCGAAATTGTGCAAAAATGTCCAATTCAGTAGACAAACAAGTTCTACAAATCCACTTTTTCCATTGTTGCACATACACCTAAACAAGGGACTACAGGCATGTTAATGGCTAAATGCTGACGTCAGCATGCCTAACATGCTGATGTTTTAGCAGCTTGTCTGCAATGTTAAAGCTACTATGAGGAACTTTCATTTTGTGTCGATTTTGGCACTCCCTGTGGACAAAAGCGTGAGTGTGAGTGTCTGATGGTCTCGTTTACTTATGTAGGTCATATAGAGATATCGATATTAAACATATAAAGACTGTTTCATAACCAGTTAAAAGTTCCTCGCAGTAACTTTGTCGTCAGTTTATAGTATTGTGCAAAGTGAAACTTTGACCCGATGATGGCTAGATAAAAAGTCAGTAGGACTCATCACCTGGAAACCATGAATGTCTGTACCGATATTCACGGCACTAGTAGTACAGCGGGTTCAGTACAGGTCTGATAGATATGTAACATGGTCAATTCTGTATACAAGGCTTTCCAAACAGAAATGTTTAGATTCAACAAACCCATGAACATGAAATAATGATGCTTCAGAGCTGCCAATTGGAGCAGGTTGTCATGGAAACAGCAAAGTGGCACACACAAGACAGTTCGTTTTGTCTTTTTTTTTTTTTTTTTCCCAGAGTAACTTCCTGCTTTGCTGGAGGAGCTATTTTTAACGGGTGTTATATAAGATGCGACTCTTGTGTTATTTTCCCTTCTTTTCATTCCTCTTCATCCTCTCGACTGTGATGGGAGCTGAAAGCGCCGCGTTTCCCCCCGTACCTGTATCCCGAGCGAGTTACGAGCCTCACGCGCTGCCCCGGCTAATGGAAATTTCTTTTTACTAATTTATCATCATCATCATTCTGTAGAAACTGCTCGAGCGCAAGGGATAATTGTCCGTCATTCATCATCGTTTTAAAGTTATGAAAAATGAGAAAAAAAAGGAGAAAGATGAAAATATATGCAGGGTGTGCAGGCAAATTTGAACCTATTTCAGTTTCTCATATCTTATCTGTCTTTTGGATATTTAATTGTGTTGAAACCAAATTTTATTCTCACTTTCATCTGCAAGAGTAACGCCATCCAACAGCAAAGACATCTTTAAACAAGTGCCACTTAAATGTCACCTCTCTGATGCCCTGGAAAACGGCTTTTTATTTCCAAATTATTTATTTAGGTCATGAGTTATTCATGCCTGAGAAAAAAAAAGAGTTTGAAATGTTTCTTTAAAGACAAAAAGGGAGATACAGTATTGTCGCTTCTTTGAGCATGTAGCGCAGCTTCCATGTAATATTCAGCGCTCCCAGCTGAGCTCAAACACTGACTGTGAAAGATGCCATGATTAGCCTGCTCGACGTGCCTGACAGCGAGGAGTGTTGTTCTCCTCTTGTGATGCTCTTGCACACGTATGCTTGATTCAGCCCCCAACAGTATGCACGCAGTTTCTGCACATGAGTAATGGCTAAACAGCAGTGGGCAACGTCGAGTGTTGCAGCGAGTGTCATCACCGGAGCCGATCGAGCCACTTTATGAAGTGTCATGTTGCAGCAGTCTGCTCCTGCTTTTAAACTTGACAGAATGAAGCATTTTTTCTAGCCGTAGTGAGCTAAGTAAAACAGGAAAGCTTCGCATCAGTGAATTAACCCCGCTCTCTTTTTGTTTCCGCCTGCAGGATGCTTCGAGTGCTGCATCAAGTGTCTGGGGGGGGTGCCCTACGCCTCCCTGGTGGCCACCATCCTCTGCTTCTCGGGCGTGGCTCTGTTCTGCGGCTGCGGCCACGTGGCGCTGACCGGCACCCTGACCATGCTGGAGAACCACTTCTCCAGAGACACCACGGACCACGCCACCCTCGCCTTGGTGTAAGACAACAGCTGCCTCGACGCCATCCAATATCAAGCGCTAATATAACACACAATGAATGGAACATGCTTCACACTAAGTTTTCATAAAGACTTAAGGAGCGTGATGAATCATTGATTAGCTCTTGGCACCATTAATGGTTTCAGTAAAAAGCCTTGAAACAGCAGTGAATATACTGGAATTAATTAAATCTGTCGACGAGAGCAACCCACATTATCTGCCAAGATTCAGAATACAGTACCCGTAAACTAGTAAACGTCTCAAGTGAGTGAGCATTTGCAGAAAGAGTACATTTTGAAAGAGTAATGGAGGGAGACGACAATTCATCCGCCAAAGAGATTTCAAAAAGTGCATATTTACTACGTTTACATGCACGAAATATTAATTTTTTTGTCTTTATTCCAAAAAAAGACAATATTCCTACTAAGCTGTTTACATGATTAATGAAATATTCCTATTTGCATGCAGCCGTGCATACTCGGATTAACGTAAAACGCCCCTATGATATTTGCGCATATCCAAAAACCTGTTGATTTCCAAGTCTTTCATAATGTTTAAAAGTAGGCGTGTTTCTCCTTCCGACGAGAAATGTGGGCTTTTCATGATTCATCATCATTTTTTAATTAGAGGTTTACAATCCTCTATTAGTCAAAACACCAATACACCTCGCCGCCTCAACCAGCTGTCAAATCTCTCTAAACGTAGCTAACATTAGCCACTATAAGCTACAGCTCACACCAGAACAAGTAAGGCTGTTGTAGCAAAACCACTGAGGGGCGAATTCACAAAAGGATCGCACGGCTTTCGCGGCCACTAAACCTGTGCAAATAAGACACAAAGAAGCCGTGCAATTCTCAATGCACCTGCAAAGGGTGAATGCACCCCTAACTGTGCTCCTGTGCTATTTGCACATATTTAACTAAGGTAATATGCAGACATTTGCTGCAGAATCAGCCCCCTAATAGCCACGCGCAGTTACAGTGAAGTTATTAGCGTCTTCAGAGAGTTGGTGGTAACTGAAGCGCATAAGGGGGTGTCCCTCAAACTCATTTATTTTAGGATGCAATGACAGTTGCGTCATGAAAAATAAATGAATAAAGCTCCCCAAAATGTCATTTTTGAAAATACATGAGAAAAAAACGTAACGTTTCTGTTACAGGTATTTAATTAACTCAAAAAAATGGCTCAAATCTCTCAAAAAACTCTTAAAATAAGAAACTGTAATTCATATTTTCCTCAATAATGCTGTGTGCATTTCTGTGCTCCATGGCGTATATGGGCACAATGAAAGGAGAGAAGTTAAATGAGCCCAAATCCAACCTGTGCCGGTCTATATGGCCCGATCTCACCCTGAATCAACTCAGCGTGTCGGGGCCCGTCTAGCTCAGGCTGACTCTCACCCCTCACAACCGCAACTGCCTCAAGCGCATTTATACTTTGTTGTCTCTCTGTTATTGGTTAATTTTTAACACCATCCTTTCTTTTCTGTGCGCGTGTGTTCAGGATCCAGATCTTTCAGTACATCATCTACGGCATCGCCTCCTTCTTCTTCGTCTACGCCATCATCCTGCTGGCTGAGGGCTTTTACACCACCAGCGCCATCAAGAAGGAGCTGCAGAGCGACTTCAAGACCACCGTCTGTGGACGCTGCATCACTGCCTTCGTACGTCAACGCACAAGCAGCTGCTGCGAATCATCACACCCACTGACCCAGATACACGCCGAATGAAAGCCTCTAAATGAGATTTAATTACTGTGATGTGTATTTGATAATGTTCTTGCTTAAAATAGCGTTATAAGGCTTATAAAAACAAACAGTCACTCATAATGCGTTTACGAGCCAGGACAACGGTCATCATGAAAGTGTTGCGGAGGCACAATCATGGACACACACCGACACATAAAGACAGATGTGCGCAAACACACACACAAATACTCCCACTGGAGGGTAACTGGCACAGTTTGTCCTTTCTAGCCTGATTACTCTAATTGCTGCAGATGTCCAGTAACATCATCTTAAACACAGACTAATAATATTAACCTATTTTTCTTTTCTTCCCTCCTCAGTTCATGTTCCTGACCTACATCCTCGCTCTGGCCTTCCTCGCCATCTTCGGCTTCACGGCGATACCCGTTTTCCTCTTCTTCAACATGTGGAATACCTGCGCTGCCATGAAGTCTCCCGACGCCAACATCACCTCGCCTGACTCCATCTGTGTGGACGTCAGGCAGTACGGTAAGTTGTCCCACCAACATCCACTTGAAGCCATGGGACGATATGAACATTTCATGTCACGATTATCCCGGCCAAAATAATTGCGATTCACAATATTATCCAGATAATTATCAAAATATGCTTAAAACTCCTAAAATGGCACTAAAGCATACTGCAATCACAACGAAACGCCAGAATGTTGGCATTGTCTACGTTTTTGCAAACGACAGATACGTTGAATATCAATGTTTCTAAACCAAAAAGTATGTTTCATAAATATGTCTCATATCACGCTCAATGCCACACGGTTAACGTTGTGAAACGATTGGTTAGGTTAAGGCAACAAAACTAGTTGATCAAGTTTAGAAAAAAGATCATGTTTTTTGTTAAAATAATAACAACGTGACGCAACAACGTGACGCAACAACTTACCGGAACAGCGTAACTTAACACCGTGACTTAACACCGTGACTTAACAGCGTAACTTAACAGCGTAACTTAACACCGTATCTTAACACCGTAACTTAACAGCGTAACTTAACACTGTATCTTAACACCGTAATGTAACAGCGTAACTTAACACCGTATCTTAACACCGTAACTTAACAGCGTAACTTAACACCGTATCTTAACACCGTAACTTAACAGCGTAACTTAACACTGTATCTTAACACCGTAATGTAACAGCGTAACTTAACAGCGTAACTTAACACCGTATCTTAACACCGTAATGTAACAGCGTAACTTAACAATGTACATAAATAATAACTGCCCTTATCAGACTTTTTTCCTTACTAAACTGGAGAAAATTAACAAATCGCCTTCTGATTAAACCATGTGATTTCAATAATGGTCGCTCAATATACTACGTCACTTGCTCCGCGCGTCGCTCGTTGTATTACGTCACTTGCAAAACCGAAGGACATACAGACTCCCTCCATTTTAGTTAGATTTGAGTCCTGAAGCTGTCAAATTATTTCACAATAGCTATTTTTAAAATTGGCTGCCAACACATAATTATAGAAGCAATCCCCCCAGGTATTTTGATTTGAAGTAAAAAGCATCAGGTTGGACGCTGTGTTACGTGTCGTCAGAGTTTGAGAGAAATTCCCCTGATCAATGCAAATGAGCTCAAAACAACCCGTCTATCCTCGGCAATACAAGCTTTTGCACATAAGAGAACATCCTGGTGCTTCTCACACACACATGTAGTCAGGGGTTACCTGCAGGACAGCAGAAAATAGAAACAGTTTTCAAACTAATCCCTCCACTATCAACATCTCATATATATCTGCAGTTCCGATTTGCTCTAAATGTCACTTTCTATATAGGAAGAGGTCAAAAAAGGCATTTAGATTATTGAGAGCCTGAATGGATCTCTCTGGAAAATCCACCTCCCTGCAGTATTACAGCACAGTATGATTGCATATCAGTTTGATGGCCTCATGTACAGTATGTGACCCACATTTGAAGGACAGCTGGCCCGCTTACAAAGTAGGATGAGGATCACATATGCTTCATTGGCAGTCGTACTGTACTACACTGTATGAAATATTAACCCCAATTACTGGCAGTCATCAAATTATTATCGGAGCGGAAGCTTTTTCTTCTTTAATCTTATTTCTAATGATAATATTAATGAAAAGAAGAAAAAGGAAAAGGAAGAATATGAGTCAGTTCTCCAAACTGTTTTTACAGTAGAAGTAAATCAATATAATGACCCATATTTTTCCTGTAGGAGAGGCTCAGAGGGCCTTTAATCTTCTTCCAAGCCTGATTTATAATGCCTTCAATCATAGAGTCTCGGGGGAGGAAAAACCCTTTTGTCTCGCGGCAGTCCTGTGACGTTTCATCTCTCTGATCCTGCAGGTATTATTCCCTGGAACGCCACTCCGGGAAAAGCTTGTGGAGCCACACTGGGAGACATCTGTAACACCAGCGAGGTGAGAGGACGCTGACCTAACCTTTCTTTTCCGTTTTATCTCTCCTCTCTCTAATTGTCTCTTTCCACCCACAGTTCTACCTGTCCTACCACCTCTACATTGTCGCGTTCGCCGGCGCCGGTGCCACCGTCATCGCATTGGTAAGCCGCTCACGATCCCCACACTGATAAATGGTGCTTCTCAAAAAAAAATATGCACGTTGCCATGGCGTGCTTATCCGTTGCCGTAGCAACCCCGCCTCTCACACGTTTGTCAGTATGCCGTCCGATGGGTTGAAATCCAACCCTGCAGCCTGCCTCTGCTGCGTGAGTGTAGTGTAGACGGGGTCAGTGTTTCACTCGGCTGTGGAGGCGGATGGTTTTGTTTCACGTCCAAGGAAATGGAGGTACTAAAAAAGCAATAAGCAGATGTTGCTTTGGATGATCTGAAAGCCTTCTCTGTGCTCTGATGTTTCACAGCTAACTTCTTTAGGAGGTAGGAAGAGATACAGAATCATATTTAAAAAGACAGGAGTACCATTAAATGTGTATTTAAACCTTTTGCTTGTTTTTATTATTTTTAACCTTTTTGTCATTATCGTCTCCATTCAAAACCTATTTAGCTACAAGTGGGCAGTGCTGAATCACTCTCTGGCTCTGTCTCAACGCCATACTGTATACGGTTGTAAATCTGAGCAGGTTTTGAGTTCTAAAAGTATGCAATTTGGAGTAGCTGCCTTGATTTTTGTACACAATTGTCCCACAATGCAATGCACAAAGGAAATGGAGGAGCTACTCACAGCTGCTTCGTGGTGAAACAGCTTTGAAAAGTATTACATTTTCCAAAAATTATCTGGAGCTGTTTCACATCATCCACATGAAGTGTTATTAATGTTACAGAGCTGTCCGTCAACGTCTGTTATAAACGTTATCGTCACTACCGCATTGTATTGTGGGATATTTGCGCTGCCGTGGTGACTATTTCACCGGAAATAGTATGCAATTTACGCACTATTGGTTTCATACTAAGGTTTCGGACATACTAAATAATCTCACATACTGTTTTAGCGTACTAAATAGCATGTTAGTGTGGAATTTTGGATGCAACCAAGCAATTTTTTAAGTGTGCATACTATTTTTGAGAACACTTGAAAATCTGCTTAAAATGAGTATTGAATTGGGACGTAGTACCAGTCCTCCACTGCACATTATTTACTGTAAATGAATAAGTAATGTCGGTTTCTCTTCAGATCCACTACCTGATGATTTTGTCGGCCAACTGGGCCTACCTGAAGAGCGCCGTCTCCACGCACGAGTACCAGGACATCAAGACCAAGGACGACCAGGACCTGGAGGCCGAGGCGCGCTCCAAGGAGGGCCAGAACTCCTCCTCCTACTCATAAGGACAAGCGATCCTCTCTCCCACCACCACCCATCTCCTCTCCACGCCTCAACACCCCCCACCCTGCAACACCCAGCGCCCGCCCCCCCTCCCCTCCGGTAAAACAAACCACCTCGGTCATGTTTGATAGTCCCACAACCTCCTGATTCTCCATCCTCTTCCCTTCCATGATGTTTATCAAGAGTTGTGGGCTCACACCAGAAGGGAAGAGAATAGAGGATCGGGAGAAGCGGCAGGCCCAGACGGAGGCAGATGCTTCGGAACGGGAGAGCTCGCCCCGTCGGGTTGGAGCTCAGGTGCGGTACATCTGTTCAGAAGCGTCTCCTCCCACGTGCTTTTTGGGCGGCGGCTCGTGAACGTGGCCCCGGCTGTGATGGCCTCGCGCCCTGAGCCAGCACAGCTCTAAAAAAAACATTGTTCACTGTCTGCTTCAGCCACAGGGAAGCCAGGCAGCGACCAACTTCCTCCGTTTTTTTTGGTGTTTTATATGCATATATATATGAATATGAATATATTGTGCGAATGTGTACGAATGTTGTTGTTTTTTTTAATACTCTCTGAAAAGTATGCCAGGTTCTATTACGGTCTTTATGTTTTTTGCGCTCATAGTTTTTTTTTCTCCTTTTCTCCATTTTAGACTTTTTATTGCTAATGCTCGATACGTTGTTGCACTATTACGAAACAAAAAAAAAGTAAGGGAGAATCCCTTAAAAACACAAAGTACCCCCCAGTCTCCCCTTCTCTCTCATAGAAACACCTAAAAGACTCAAATCATGTGGTATCTCAAGGATTTTTGTGCATTTACATGATAAGAGTTTATTTTACTGCCAAGCTATTTATGGAGTTACTTTTGTGTCTTTATTATACTAATCAAACAGAACAGGTTTAAGAGCAAAACTTTCCACACTGTAATCAAAAAATGTTTTATTGCAAATCAAATAAATTTGTGAATAAAAATGTATTAATGCAAATCAAAAAGTTTTGTTTTAGAAAATCTATTTTCTTTGCAATAAAACATTTTTTAATTGCAGTTTGGCAAGTTTTGCTCTCAGACCTATTCTATTTGATTGCATAATAAAGACGCAAATGCAACTCCATAGGTATTAACTGTTTATTTAAGACCAGAGGTGCAGCAAACTTTTATCAAAGGAATCGTTTTGGGAAATACGCTCATTTGCTTTCTTGTCAATAGAAAGTGGTATCAATCTTCTCATCTAACTCTCGACAAGAAAGCGAATAAGCGTATTCATACAACGTGTTTTTGCTACACTCATCACCAGCGGCAGCAGAAATCAAAGATAAATCTATCCGGGTCTCTTAACACAAAAAAAGACACACACCTCAGGTATCAAACCAAATCTGATTTTAACCAGTTGTGTTCTTTTCCAAAGCGTCACCACCGAAAACACAAACCCTTACCGGATCGCTATGCTGTCCTGTGTGAATTATACAGTAAAATCCGCTTCTATCATTTTCTAAAATCCCTCCCTTTTGTGAATGAAGTTCACCTGTAAATAGCCGAACCACCCTCCTCTCGACACGTGGAGAACACAATCAGTGTTTTGCCACGCTCTTCTATTCTTTCTTTTCCACAGATATATATGTAAATGTACCCTTTGAGATATGTGTTTAGCACTCAAAATACTAGTTCTGCATTTGATATAATAATAATTGTAATGTAAACATCTTAAATGATATGTCGTGAGAGGGATACAGTGATATGATGCGATGGATTGAGGTGCTTGTGACGTATACATTTTAAAATGTGAAGAAAAAAAAAATAGATTTTTAATGTTTTATCAGTTTTAGGCAGCTGAGTTCTTCTTGTGATTCAGTAATAATTATTTTATGGAACTTGTTTGTGCTTATTTTTTCCGACGGCCGGCCAAATAAGTGACTCGTCAACACGTGAGTTGAGGAAAAAAAGTCACTTTTTTATTTTTATTTCTAACGTCATGCCTCTCATATGAGCCACAGAGACTGTTTTGGATGTTTACACTCTGAATAAAACAAGTCAGGAATTTTCATACATTAATTTTATAATCAGTTTAGTAATCATGAACTATATTCTATATTGAACATCACTGGTTAGTTTACCCTAACAAAAAAAAAAAAAACACTGAAGACAAATATTTGATGAGATGAAGCATGTCAGTATCGTCCATGTGTGCAGCTGTCTATTCTGTATAAAAAAAGGACTATATTGCCATGTGTGTTATGTTTGATAAATATACGTGCTTTGCCACCAGGTTGATGTAAAGGCAAACTTCAATTTCCTATAAGACGATGCGTGTCAGGGTGTTGTCGTTTCCTCGTTATTTGCATGAAGGAGACATGACTGTGTCTTTGCAGTTTTTTCAGGTGATGTGTAGTCAATTGTACTGACAACTATGGTAGGCGGTGTTTGCCCCCCCCCCCAACCCCTTCCTCTCCACCCACTCTTTTCTAAAGAAAACTCCATTGTACTTTGATGGCATTGTAGTCCCTGTAGGTGTTTCATTATGGTTTGATTTTTTAAGTTGGAAATAGTTCTATGACTCCTATATAGTGATGATTTTTGTAACCTTCTCTAGTAAAACCGATATTTTTTATTATCGTGACACCGTTGTCTCCCGTCTCGTTCTTGTGTTCTCTGAAGTTGCTCCCTGTTTATGGTAACAAACCCATATTTAAGGCAGGAAACTACTTTCCTTGAATGATTTATTAATTGTTTGGTCTATAAAAAATCTGAAAATAGTGAAAAACAGTGTTGTAAGTACTGTACTTAAGTACAATGTTGAGGTACTTGTACTTTTCTTGAGGGAAATATTGTACTTTTTACTCCAATACACTTATCTGACAGCTTTAGTTACTTTACATATTTATATTTTCTATTAATAATCTGAATCAACTAATAAAATCATTGTAGATTAAGCTTTCCAGCAGTTAAGTATATAATATTTGCCATACCATAACCAGCTGCAATATTGTAATGCATCAATAATTATAATCCAATAATATATATTATTCTGACATGGGCTTTTCTGCATAATAATACATACTTTTGATTTATATATTTTGATTCTAATACTTTTGTACTTTTACTCAAGTAAGATTTTGAATGCAGGACTTTTACGTGTATTTTTACGCTGTAGTATTACTACTTTTACTTAAGCAAAGGTTCTGTGTACTTCTCACACAACTGGTTTAAAATAACGGTCCAAAACCTAAAAGATATTCAAATTACTATCATGTAAGACAGCAAGGCAGAAATTCCTTACACGCAACAGGAAAATTTACATCATTTAATAATGAATTATCAAAATATTTGCGATTTAATATTCTGCTAAATGCAGCAATCAATGTCTCAACTCATTTTACTGCAAGATAAAGTAGTTGACAAAATGTTTTAGTAAATAAAAAAAGGTTGGAAGCGCTTGTGTGCTGCAATCAAGAAGCAACTCTTACAACAGGTGAAGCTATTTCACTTCTGTTGCCTGATTAGACCTCTGCTCAGAAGTGTGTGTGCCTCATTTGCCTATCAATTTTGTTAGAAACAAAACATAATTTTTATTCAAAATTACGATTTAGTGAGGTATATTATTCCCAGAAAAGCTCAATTTCAACCTGCCCAATAAGTGAACACCTGTGTGTCACTATTTAATGCTGAAATTCAACATCACAGATGGAGACAACAGCTCACAAATGTTGCTGCGAAGCCACACACTTCTGATACGTGGGTGCCACCTTGTGGGCAAAAGAGGGTACTGCCTGTCAAATGAAAATAAAATGTGAATAACACTCATAAGACCGATTTCTCTCCAGTTTCATTGCTGGCTGCTGTTTTATTTCAAGTGTAAAAACAGTGGGAGTCATTTGCCTTAAAGAAGGCATAGCTAATGAAGATTATAAAGGCCGCAGTGAAATTAGAGTCATTTGAATCTTACAGCAAAGGGTTCAGGTTCAGCTGTGTGCTCTGCTTTTCATAGTGAGAGGAGGGGTACTGATCAATAAATACTTAATACAATGAATTAATAACTCCAGTAACAACTATGAGTAGCTCATCAGTAGCAAATCAACATGTTTTAAGAGCTCTGGTTTGACACAATCATCACAACAGAACAGAAAATAATATTTTATCTGGAAAAAATGATTAAAAGCTCTATTAAATCTAGTTGATCATGTGATATAAAATCTGTGCATTAATTTACTTACCACAAAGACGGTGGCTCCTATCTTTGATTACACTTTTAGGTACCATCATATATGCTGTATGTCAAGAGTTATACATGGACACTTTGCATTTCTAAACCTATTTATTTAGTTTTATGCAACAATAATGATGTAAGACAACTTTTAACAGCACTTAAAGCATTGATAACTTAGATTTAGTTGTTTTCTAATGCTAGTTTGTTTATCAAAAGACCTGAAAATCATTTCAGGAGTGTGTGTTACTGGGCCATTTAAGGACAATCAGTATGTTTTAGTTGTAAACGTAGCTGTATCTGCTTCTAGAGGAAGAAAATAATCTCAGGACTTCTCTTTTTGTGGGCTAAAACTTGAAGCCACAGCTCCATTAGTGACGTCAAAACTGTTTTGTTTTTTTAACCTTTGGCAGTTTGTGTTTAGAGAACTGTTAGTACTTAAGAGATGAAACACCCCTGAAGTCACAATCACTCATGAAAGGCCTTTAAATTTCAGGGGTCAGCCAGTTATGTCCACCTCTGATACATTTGAGGTTCATCACTGACCACAGATAAGTCTATAAAACGTATCAGAAATATCATTCTATTAACTGTCCATTGTATAAATTAATCATATTCCCAAAAAGGACCAATCTGGATCAGATGGAGAGTTCTGTGTCCCTTGTGTGGTGAACATTAGCACAAAATATTTTCAGTTTTTGTCTAAAAAATAGCAGTATTTGCTTAAAAATGCTGATTTTATCTGAGGGCATCACCAGTTCCTCTTTTTGCAGAGTCATGAACCACACCCAAACCGTATGTAGCAAATGCAGAAGCATCACATGAGCGCTCACATTCAGCGCTCCGCTCAGCAGCAGCTGGGGTCAGGGAGACTCTTCTTCAGATGCAGATCCACTGTGTTGGTGTTGATCAGGTGATCAGCTCTGTCGTCCAACGCCAGAATGCGACGTACCGCCTCCTCGAAGGCCGATGCTACGTTTGTAGCATCCTTGGCGCTTGTCTCAAAGTACGGGTGGCCGCCGTTCTCGCGACACCACTGCCGAGCATCCTCCCCTGACACCTGCCGCTCGGGCACATCCAGTTTGTTGCCCAGCACCACGAAGGGGAAGTTGTCAGGGTCCTTCACGTCAGCGTAATACGTGAACTCCTTCTTCCAGTTAGCCAGGTTGCGGAAGCTCTGTCCGTCGTCCACGCTGAAGGTGAGCAGGCAGCAGTCGGAGCCGCGGTAGAAAGGCGTGCGGAGGCTGCGGAAGCGCTCCTGACCCGCCGTGTCCCAGATCTGCAGGGTGACGTGGTGGCCGTCCACCTCCAGCTCCTTGTTGAGGAATTCCACGCCAATAGTGTGGAAGAGGTGCGAGTCAAACTTGTTGGTGACGTAGCGGTTCATGAGCGATGATTTGCCGACACCGCCGTCGCCCAGAAGGATCACCTTCAGGAGGGCCGACTTGGACGTCATGGCTGCAGTGGGCCTCGCTAGTCGGCGCCAAGCGAACTGCACGGGCGAATGGAGACCAACGATAGAGAAAGTAGTTCTGAAGAGAAGAAAAACTACAACTCAACTTAAAAAGCAAAGAGCAAAATAACAGTTCGTTGGGTAGGGATTCGGATTTCAAGTTTGGGATTTGGATATTCGTTTCGGGATTACAAACATGCATAAAACAAACCAAAACTTTTGGAAAATGCTTCTTATTCAATAACAAATAAAAATACAAACAACAATACTGTAGAATCTTAAAAATGAATGCCTTTAATTAAGCCTAAAAGACACGTGTTGCAGCGCTCTGCTGTCCATCTCAGGCGAGAACTGAGAAATGTCTGGCCGAGCCATGTCATGGAGACGAGCCAGAGCCCTCGTCGCCTTGTTGCTTATATCAGAGCGCAACTCGTGCGAGGCTCGGGCCTAAAGGGTTGAGAGGAAGCCGCGGCAGGCTGCATTACGCCAGGCACTGCCGGGATTGTCGGTGCGTATTGCACGGAGACAGCAGGCTCAAAACGCCGCTGTTTAGGGGGTTGCATCTGGTTGCTATGATATAGAATATCAAAATGTCAGCACAGAGTAGAGTACTTGCTCTGGAGGAAGGGAAGGCTGAAGCACTGCCGGTCTATGTGTATTCATTTCTCCTCCATTGTCCAGCACTTGTAGCCTAAATGTAGGATGTGACAGCTGGTCTTTGCGGAGTTTTGCGCAAGTTCCGCGCAGAATAGACGCTCAGCATCTCGTCATGCTGCTGCCACGATTGTGGCGGTTGCTTGCCAACCCTTGCTTGTCAATGCTGCGGTTATTGCAACAGCCCTACCTGCAACGTGACTTTGAGGTACGTCTACACTTGCACATACAAAGACGCATGTGCGCTGTCCACACGAGGACTCATCATGACACAATTTTGATAATTTTTTTGCTTTAATTACATATGGACCAAACGATGAATCGATTAATGGAAAGATAATCTTCAATTAATGATAATAATCACTTTAGTGATTTCTGTATCTTGTCACTTGAAATCATTCAAATATCAACCTTAATAGTTTAAATAAAGAATTTGAAAGGGGCTGACAGTGGAGTTACAATATATTTTGTTTGCATCCTAATACCTTTCACAGTGTACATGCAGTTTCAAAGTCATGGTGGTCTTTATTAGACAATGTCTGTAAACATGACAGTATGACATGGATCATTCAGTGTGTATTCGGTAGTCTTTCACGAAAGACTTTATTGATTTCTACCTTTGGCCTCAGAGGAAGTTGTGCTTGAGATAAGAACAATCTGCTTCTTAATCAGCTTTTTTTAATCACATACAGCCTGTAAGGAAGTAAACTAACTGTTTACATGCACCCTCACACTCGGACTGATTAAAGTCAGTCGACTAGATAATCCTATTAAAACAGCCACGACCCACTCATTATACGACGCAGCTAATAATGAACTTCCTACACTGTGTTTGTAATATGTAATGCATGAAAAGATGCGTGCCGTACATCACATGGACGCTGATCACAGGACCAGTGAGTCGTCCACAAGTGATTCAACAACAGGGGGAAAAAAAGTTGTAACTCACTGTTATATCAGCACACGGATCATGTTGCCATCAATCTGTAAAAGAGAGAGAGAGAGTTTAAGTTTACAGATCACGAGTGGCCAAAGGAGTTCACCCACTCACAGGCTCAGCTGCAAAGTGACTAATGAGGGTTTAAGCACAAATTTAATCACGTACCACACACTTGCATGCTTAACATACCAGTTTAAGCTAAATGGCAATCATTCCACCCACATACCAGAGCAAATCTGTGAGATGAAAGTGGGAAATCTCAGCGAGAGCAGGTTTAAATGGGGGCGAGGAGGAGCTTTGTTACCACCTCATCCATCACAGTTAAAGATGGAGCACTGATCCATCACCGGCTGTCACGGTAGCATCTGGATAACAAATAACTTTTAGAATAACAGCAACTAGTGTGCAGACAAACTGCCTTTAAAGGAATACTCCACCAAATATCTATCTATTGAGTGTAAAATACTCTTGAAATGTGGCTGTAATGAAATAATTTGTGTAAAAAAAAAGTCTTGTTTTATTCAACCAACAGTCTCAAACCCAAAGATAATAAGTTTACTATCATATATAACAAAGAAAAGAAGCTAGAACTAGTGAACATTTGGCATTTTTGCTTGAGAAACAACTAAAATGATTAATCAACAATCAAACTAGTAGGCAAATCATTTTCTAATATAATAATTTAATGTAATACAATATATATATATATATATATATATATATATATAGGGCTGGGACAATACATCTATCTCCCGATTCAATACTATCACGATACTTGGGTGAAGATTCAATATGCATTGCGATTCTACAAGTATTATGATTCAATACCACGATTTTTTTAATACGAGACCATGAAGGGAAAAAGTTGAATCATACACTTCTAGGGACACTTATTTTTTGGAAAATCTCTAAATTGATGCAGTAAAAATGTTTGATTTTCAGCATGTATGTAGTCAGAGATGTCCTGTCAAATATATCCGTCATTGTCAGGAATTATTTATTAAATTTTTTCCAGCAACCCAAAAATAAAAAAATAAAGACATTTCCCTCACAACTTTCTCATTTCGGCTCGCTGCGGTTTGTTTTAGTTGACGCATACGGAACGAATATGAGGAAACGTTACTCAGACTACAACAATAAAAGTGGTAACTTCCTTCTACCTGCGTATAGACTCAAATGAAGCAAATGTTTTAATTTTGGCATTAAAAAAATCTATCTCAAAATCCCCACCCCTATTAAATATGCAGTATGATTGTGTAGTTGGCATTTGGCTTGTAGATCTTAAAGGGACTGTTTGTAACTTCTTACACGTATAAATCACCCGGGTCGGTGTCCCATGCGCGCTCACATATGCACACTCGCGTGTGGCTACACTGTTAAGACAAGACTCCAACACAAACTACACGGAAGCACCAAAACCGCAAAGTGATATCTAGTGAAGCCCGTCTTGCAATACAGTGTTGGCCGCGGTCGTAGTACGCGGGGGAGACAGTAGCTTCGGACTCCAGGGCCGGAGTCTCTGCTCCTCTGTTCCTCTGCCTGCCTGCCTTCACTCAGCTCGCTCCACCTCACGTGCATGCACGCTCACTACACACTGCAAAAGAGTTAGTAGCTCTGAGAATATCTAGTGAATGCACAGTGGACGTTTGTGCAGAATTAAATGCTGCAGCTCCTCCAGACCAACAGAGGTTTCCCGTGTCTTGCGAAGTGACGGGGCTCCGCAGCGAGACATGTTATCGTCTCTGACCGGGTGCCGGTGTCTCCCTCTGGACGTGATTGGGAGGCTGAGGCAGGAAAAGCCAACACTAGGATCAGCACTGATTCATGGAGCGACCTTCGTCTGGTCAGCTAACATTACTGCCAAGCAGCTGAAATATAGAGTGATATACAAGCGCGAGCCCGACGCTGACTTTCGTTGACATAACTGACAAAGGTGTCGCTGTTAACAAGCATTTCTGATTCTTACAAACAGTCCCTTTAATGTGATATGGGTAATGTGTCAGGGTCAGGTGTTGTGCCTGCTGGCTCACTGGAACAGGACCCTAATTAATTTAATTAATTACACCTGTGTTACCTTGCAATTACATGTAAAAATGACTGCTGTGAAAAAGGGCACAATTGGCCAAATGTACTGCTTGTTAGGAGAAGTTAGGAAGGAAGGACTTAAACTCTACTGTCACATGAACTAGCAGCAAGAAGCACTTTCAGCCCCAAGGACCAACAATTGGTAAATGATGTCTTTGTCCTGAGACAAAGTCATGCATATTCCCTCCAAACAACCACATTTAAACCTACAAAACCCCCATTAATGATTAAATCAGCCGGGTAATAATTAGCCCACACAGCAGCTGAGTGTGTGTGATCTAATAATCAATAAAGAACATTTATGACACATTTTACAGTCTTTTCACAGTTTACAACTTGATTTTATTACTCCAAAACTAGCATACACTTTCATTAACACGGTTGAATATTCGAAACGTCTCACTTGTGTGTTTAGTCGACGTCAATATTTCATGAAAATGACGGATAAAAGCAAAGCAAATAAGGTTTGTCCGATAATGGAAACGTTAGCTGTCCGATAACAGCAGCTTTACTACACAGTGTAACGTGAGCTGTCCGATAATGGGAGCAGCTAGCTAACAGTTGCACGCTCACGACTTTACTGATTAAAAAAAACATTTTTTGACATTCAATTTCAAGTTTTTGTCTATTCGGTAACTGTACCTGTCGATGTGGCGGTCACAGCCCGGCTTCTGCGTTCAAACTCCCCTCTTCCATCCCGGTAGAGAGCTTTCTGTGAGCCGGTGTCATGGAGCTCTCCGCTGCTCTGCTCTCTGGCCCCGGAGCCGTTGATGACGCTCACATGACCCGGCAGCGTCACGCCTCCTCATCATGCGCTCTGCTGCATGGCAGGGCACTGGGTTAAACCAGGGGGGTTAGGTTTAGACACTCTAAAGGGTTATTTAACAAATATGAGGGGTCACAAGATAAGATAAGATAAGATACGATAAGGTAAGATAAGAATTCAGGTGTTAAAGCAGCAAACATCAGCAAACAGAGTGAAACACAGGAGAGGTAAAGGTATACAAAAGTTATAAAAACAATAATAGAGATATAAAAGACACAGAGTGAATGGGTGAACATAGTGTGTACAGTCCATCAATAAATAAATGTAGTATGTACAATAAATAAATGTAATAATATGTACATATGTGCAGTCTATAAAGTGGTATATAGGATGTATAGTGTAAAGTAAGTGTGCCAGTGGTTAGAGTCCTAGATGGTTGCAGATAGGGCATG
The DNA here is from genome assembly GCF_015220745.1 of Sebastes umbrosus. Taxonomy (NCBI): domain Eukaryota; kingdom Metazoa; phylum Chordata; class Actinopteri; order Perciformes; family Sebastidae; genus Sebastes; species Sebastes umbrosus. Next base: position 10,808,325 of record NC_051292.1, on the reverse strand, counting down.
TTTAAAGGCAGATAGTGCATGTTTAAAGTTCTTAAAGTCCTAATAGTTCTCATATTTATGTGTTCTCAAAAACATATTACTGTTAGGATGATTTTTCCAGATTATTCTCAAAGATATTGTTGAAATACAGGCTATTTCCACCACTTCAGACACTCAAATCAACACAAATTAGTTTTAAGGGGTCACAAGCGGGACAAAAATGTTGGGAACCACTAGGTTAAAGGAGCTGACAGCCTGCTGCAACCTAGGAAACTACTGAATATTACAATATCCCCTGTACGTTGTCAATGCTTTTGCACTACATAAATTAAAGGTGTTATTGATGAGAGTGATAAGATTCAGCTACTAGATGTTGCATTCTCTCTCCCCTTACAAAAATAAGTTTATTCAAGTATGCTATTAGTATACTTCTTTTAAACTTGAAATAAGAGAGTTTGCTTTCAGTATACTTGTTATGCACATATCAGAGATAAACTTAAAATTATACTTAAGTATACTTGGCTTATACTGACAAGTATACAGAAAAGTCTAAGTGTACTTGGCATAGTATATTTGGCTACTACAAGTACTACAAGTTTGCTAAAGAAAACTTACAAGTATACTTGTAGTAAAAACTATTAAACTAGTAGTTTACTGAGAGCATACTTTAAAGTGTATATTCATTCATCAGAAAGGACTGAGAGGTCCAAAACAGCCACACTCCGACTGTATCTGCTTGACAATATATTGCAGCTCCATATTTGACAACGACGAGCAGGGTGATTTTATCTTTGCACATCCCTGATTTGTCCTTTTAAAACCAACTGCAAAGAACAGAAAAGTTGTGTTGAGCCAGGAAATACTCATCTCACTCACATTCAGCTCAGGTATTGAAAGGTTTTATTCATAAAAATATATATTTAAACAGTTTTCTGAAGCTCTTCAGCCTTTACAGAACAGGCCCCGTCGATGTGACGTCACGATGACGTGTTAACGATTCATTGTGCCACGTCGGCTGACTGAAGGACCATGGGATATCCACCGCTGAGGGCAGATTACTGACTCACATGCCAACCGGTTTCTGAGGTCACATGTCTGAAGCTCCACATGAATGGGATATTGTAGGAAGCTGGAGGCATGCTTTCTTCTTTCTAAAGGAATTTAGACATTCACACCAAGTGTGACTCACAATAAGTGCAAGACATCAAGAAAATTATACATTAGTGAGGTCATAGGTCAAGATCATAGTTGGCTTTACATCATTCCTCTGACCAGAAAGTGTTCATATAAGAGAGGAGCCAGGAACAGCAGCTAAATGTGCGGCTACTTATAGATTAACTGGAGGAGACAGGAAATGATTCAGCGGGGAAAAGATGACGAGAGCTACTCCTTTAAAAGTGGTTGCAGTCTGCAGCTGCAATAGGAAGTTACTCGGCTTTTCCAGCTTGTAGGAGAAAGGTAACCGCACATTTACTGAAGAATGCATATGCAAAATAAAGGATGCATCCTCGAAATGTGCTCGTTTAAACCATAAGTATGCGCTCCGTCCTGCAGGAATGCTCTGTCCTCTGTTTCCACTCTGCATTCCACTCTGACCATTCCTCCTGTTTCAGTGTCAAAGAAAATACTAGAAGCATTTAACAGGCCGCAGGAAAATGTCTTTTTGGCATCGTTTTGAAAAGTTATAAAAGTTGCTCAATCCATGCAGAATCATGGGATCTTTCGAATGAGGTGAAAACAGGAAAACCACTAACACAAGGGCAGTCTCACGCAATGATACACAATATAATTAATAATATAAATAGAATTATAATTCACTGTGACTGATTAATCAGATACTTGTATTTAGAGGCAGACCCAGCCGCTGTGGTACCACTGCTGCCCACACCCGCTGCAGGTCACAAAAGTCATTGCGTCATCGTCAGGGCCGCTCTGCCTTACCCATGCGGGCAGGAAAAGGGCACCCCTGGACACCTGCGTCACCTTACAGTCCGACCCCCCACACTTTCTGCAGCGGATCTTCTGCGTCTGCGTCCCTTCTACCCCCTGAGGAAGCTGCCTTTCGCTCACACCCCGGGACGAGTACTCCTCCCTCAGCTGCCGCAGCTCTGCGCCGGCCATCTCCTCCGCGGACATCCGGGCGAAGGCCTCAGGCGATAGCGAGCCGCCCAGGAGGCCCTGACGTAGATGCCGGTTTTTAGTGTTCCTCAAGTTGGCCACCTTGCTCCTCACGCAGGCTTTGTATTTGACATGGCTGTGTTTGTGCAGCTCGTGGGTGTGCCGCTCGATGTCTGCAGCCAGCTCTGCAGCCTTATCTTGATCAGGAAGGTCGGGGCAGAGGGCGGCAAGAAGGAGCTGAACACATTTTGATCTTACAGGTGAGAAACTGGATGAAGAGGTGCTCTCTGCAGTGAAAGAGGATGGTGATTCTGGTTCTGCACACTTCACCTTAGTGTCACATGTCTGTGTTGAATCATGGGAATCCCCTTGCTTGGAAACTCCCGCATCTGGTAGAGAAACCCTACGAGAGTGCTCAGCATCCTTCACACCTGGTGTATCTCTGCTGTACTGTCTCTTCCACTTAGACAACAAGCTCTTCGCTGTCTTCTTCACGCTGTCATCAGAGCAGCTCCTCAGGAGCCTGTAGAGCGCTTTAACAATGTCTGACGTCTCCAGCTGCTCTGCTTTGATGTGCGACTTATCAAGGTCACCGAGGAGGGTCAAGAGGTTCCCATAGCTCCTGTCTGCATTGGCTCGCTCTATCTGCACAGCACAGTGGACTAGTTCTTTTGCATCCATGGTGGCTGCAGAGAGATAAGACACTTAAATAACACCTAAAAGTACCAATACATATCTGTTTAAGTATGCACCATTTAACATATTCAAACCTTAATTTCTGTGTGTTTGTGTTGGTTTACCTGTAATCCCTCATGGTTTGCTGCTACTTCACACAAGCAGTACGCCTGAAAAACGTCTGCATTGGAGCAGCCATGTTGGATCTGGGATCAAAACAGGAAGTTGCCTGAATTCCCCTCTAGATGGTGCCATAGCCTCACAGAATTGGACACTCATGGGTAGTTTGCCATAACTTTCTAATGAAGGAACTATGTGTACTTTAAGCTGAGCATGTATAACACCTCTTTTTTATTAGATTTTCCTCAAATTGTTTTGACCTAGGAATCATTTTTCTAAAGAATGGTGTCGTCCTGAATCCTATAATCCTCCTTGTAGGACTTTGTGGTGTGTTAAATCTGTTATTGTATCATAATAATACCCTTCCCAAAAAGAAGTTTATTCAATTGTGCAATTAATGTACTTCATTTAAACTTGTGTATGCTTTCAGTTTGCTTTTTATGTTCTTATCAGAGATACTTAACAAAATTATACTTAAGTATACTTGGCTTATACTGACAAGTAAACAGAAAAGTCTAAGTATACTTGGCTTATACTGACAAGTATACAGAAAAGTATATTTGCCTAAGATTTAGTACTACAAATTCACTTAAGAAAACTTACAAGTATACTTGCGGTAAAAACTATTAAATTAGTAGTTTACAGAGTATACTTTAAATTATACATTCATACCAACAGTATACATATAAGTTCACTTGTAGTATAGTTCTCTTTATAGTATAGTTGCTTTACAAAATTACAACTCAGTTGTGTAGTCAAAGATTAATATTCTTACACTTAAAGGTATACTTTTATAAACTAAAAAGTGGGCCAATTTAGTCCCAAGAAGTATTGAAGTAGTACACTTACAAGTATATTACTAGTACATTGATATTAGTATACTTACTATATAAAGTATACTTGGGAAATATACTGGTTTACTTCATAAAATAAACTTGAAGTATACTGTAGGGCCTTGCAGTTGTGCTGTGGCTTGTCTAACGTGTACTGTAGGATTTATGTGAGGATTTAGGTGTTTGCATTTGGCTTTTCGGGTTATTCTCTATTCAGACACCAGGCGAGATTTCTGTGTAACTCTTTTCTGTGCGCTGACAATAACAACAAAGCTGGATTAACGTCTGTGTTAAAGCATAGGAAGAGGGGAGGGTGTAAATATTCAATAAAGTGATACATTCAAGACTGTTCATTGGTTATCTGTATGATTATGACTCTTCTGGGTGGTTGTGAAGCTGATGGAGGATTTGCATGAGCTGTAGAGTTACATGTACGGATCCTGGTTGCAGAAACATGCCGTCCTCACATCCAAACGGCCTCCAGACAAGGATTTAAGAGTGGATGGTATATATCACAGCAGGGTGAGGCAAGCCTTTTCAGCTGTTGTGTGATTATATGTAATATAGGCAGAAGATGAAAGAGTACGCAGGATAATTCATGGTTGTGGAGCGGGGACAAGAAATGTTTCCGTGCGTCAAAACCACTACAGTAGACAGAGTAGTTAGCAGGTAGTTGTAATTATGTCCTCTTAATGAGACAGTTTCATATAATCACACACTTGAGAGTGTGTGGACGTAAATATAGAAACTCTGGGTGGTTGAAAAGTTGCATATTTAACATAATTTGAATGGCAGCAAAAACTTTATTTAGGGACTGTATGAAAAGTATTAGGGTGGGGAGGAGGGCAGAAATGGGGGGGTTCATGTTTGCCCTTTAAAAAATGCGAGACCCTCCTCAGTCATCATTTGTAACAATTTGATCCTATTTTATTTACAATACATCTATCAAGGGAAGGCTGAAATTAAATATTAATCTAGGGTCAAAAAACAAAAACACAAGACTCCCTCCTGCTAATTGATGTCACAATTGATTCATCTGTTTTGTCAGCTAATTGTTTAATCATTTGATCAATAAATTATCAGAGAAATAGTGAAAAATGTCCACATTTTGTCCGACAGTCCATTATGGGATTAATAAACTAGTGGCAGATAAATTGTTTTAGCTCTATTTTCCTCCCTTGAGCAAACAGAAAAGATAGTCCTCCCCTTTTTCTGACCCCTCCCCCCTCCCCTACACATTTTCGTATAGTCCCTAAGGAGACATTTCACTCCAAGAGACACTTTAATTAAATTATTCCGCCTTTGTCGGATGCATTATCTTCACATCTGCCTTGACGTTTTTGATGGATTTGACAAGTACAGTTTGTAATCTGTGATACATAATGTCCCTTTGGCATGGCTCCACTGACTGTGAATGGAAAGCCTGCTGCCTTTGTGTACATAAATCACACATGAGCTGGACTAGAATTTGAGTTTTTAATTCACATTTAATAGCAACGCCATAAATCAAAGCTTCCACTCCCATTACATTATGTTATAATTCACCTACAAGTCTCTCCATGACATATAAATAGATGCTATTACGTAACCTGAGGGATGACATCACCCTCTTGATCAGCTTTTTAAACCCCCAAATGGGAAGTGGAAGGAGGCTTTTAAGCAGCATTAATGTTGAACTTTTGCTTCTGAACACAAGTGTGCAGGCTTAAGGAGATTTCTGGAAGTGTATCCGGTGATGTGTAACGTTGGATATTCAAGTTTTGTGTTTTTTTGTTTGTGTATTTTGTGGACTGAGGGTCCCCCACCTCAAACTGTGTGATGCTTCTATATGTGTGTGTGTAGAGATGGGTGGAGTCCGGCTGGGCCTTCAGTGAAGAGACTAAAGAGAAACCTCCCCCAGCAGTCGACACACCGCAGGGCCCCCTGCCTTCTGCTTCTTCAACCGCACATGACTGGAATTCCCAAAAACACACACGAGGCTCCTTGGATCTTATCAAGTCATTGCACTGCGGCTTGCTCTGTCTCCTTCCTTTGCCTGGAATGGAATTTTACCAGCACGCTGCCGCCGTGACGCCCAGCCGTCGACAGGTGGCGCTCCCTGCATTGGAGCTGTATGAAGGAGTGGAGTCCTGCTGTATCACATCCTGCTTTTGTTGTCTCCGCCTCTTGTGCAGACCACGCCACACTTGATGGCGTGTTCGCATGAGCACACACACACACACACACACAGACAAACTACCCCTCCTGAGGAGGAGGGAGGCCTCTCTTGTTAAAGTGATCAGTTTCTTCATGGGCAGACATACATGACAACATGCTAAGTCCCTGCTAGACCCCCCGCAATCTGAAAACACCCCCCCCCTCAACACACACATTCATACAGCACAAGTGTGTGTCGTGCTGTATGAATGTGTTGTGTGTGTGTGCACACAAAGCGAAACCAAAGAATAAAAGGTGTTCACAAAAATGGTGAAATCATGACTCATGTGGCTGTAAAATAGTCACTTTATGAAGTGTTTTTGTCCCACATCCTCAGTGCTATTATATTTAAGAACTGTAAACACATTATTTGGGGGGGAGGGGAGGATGGGAGGTTGGAAAAGGGGATGGGTTGTGTATTTTTTCTTTTCGCTGAGGGGAGGGTAGTCTCACTTTTTTGGGAGAGTAGAAATCTTTTCCCACCACACTAAATGTTATGTCTTCATTAATTTAAAGGAGCAGTGTGCAGCATTTACGGGGATCTATTGGCAGAAATGGAATATAATATTAATAAGTATGTTTTCTTTAGTGTATAATCACCTGAAACTAAGAATCGTTGTGTTTTCCTAGAATGAGCCGTTTATATCTACATATATGGAGCAGGTCCTCATCACGGAGCCGGCCACCATGTTTCTACAGTAGCCCAGAACGGACAAACCAAACACGTATTCGCGTCGGCCATCGTAGTTTTCCTACACGCTTGGCGCAGGGGAGAAGTTTCAGTTGGTTTCAATCTGCAACCTCACCATTAGATGGCGCCAGATCCTACATACTGCAAATTTAAGTTCAGCCTTTTGTTATGTTTGTTAAAGTTAATACTTATAATTTCAGTCCTGGCATTCTGCGGTCTGTTATTTCTTTATAACAGACCGTTGCTATGAGCTCAGTTCTGATCTCAGACTCTGGCGGACCATTTCTGTTTCAAATTATTGTTTTCTTAAGTAAGTAATTGTTGTGAAAGAATCCCCTTCAGGGCGGTGCAAGACCCCTCTGCGAACCCTGTCAGGGTTTATTTCACAACAATGACTGGCTTGCTGTACATTATACTTTACCTATAGTAAGGTTTGAATTAAATTAAACCATCTTAGATTATTTTGCCTTTTTTGTTCATTTAAATTAGTCAAGCTTTAAAATGACAGTATTGTCTCTGTCATGCTTGCATGATTTTGAACTGACTTTGATTGTCTTTTGATACCTTTTATTTTATTTTAATGCTTTTTTTTTACTGGTTCTGGTTTAATGTCTTTTATTACTCTATTATTTGCTCATAATATTGCTTAACTGTTGCCTATTTTCTTTATTTTTGAAATGTTTTCTACAAAAAAACATGTCATTTTGAATTACTGGTTGTTATTGACAGGAGATTATGTATTCGGTTTTGTGTGTGTGTGCAGCTTTGTGTCCGTCTGAAAAGTTTTCTACAAATAATGTAGTTTTGAATGACATTTTTTTAATTTAATTTTGATGTTATAATTATTATCTCTGCCAGGAGATTATGTATTCAGTCATGTGTGTGTGTGTGTGTATCACTGCGTCTGTCCGTCCGTCCACAGTTGTACCAATTAAATTCTATTGTATTGTTTTACAAATTGTTTTGTATTTGCACAGATTAAGCAAACAAGATATGATATGGAAATAGGGAGCTTAAGAGCAATTGGTAGGTGGATTTCTATTCAACTGGGTGATATTAGATATGAGGTAGATATTGTTAAAGGCTGTGGTTTTCATGCTGGGAGAGCAAAGTCAACCTCTATTTGTGTCTGTGCTTAATGCTCTTGACAGGGTGTGTGTGCGCAAGAGAGTTTGTGTGTGACGGGGGGGTTGCCTGGCCGCCCCTTACCCATCACACCCACCCATCATGACCTTGAGGGTGATAACACATGACTGGAGTGACGTTTCTTTCTCTTTGTGTTTCCTTCCTCTCCGTTTCTGCCACCGAGTTCATTCCGTTTTGACTGACACTCTTTCTGTGTTTCTATTTTCGGGGTTATAAACCAGACAAAGTGTCACAGTCTTCATCTTAACAGCCTCACACCGCCTCAGGCAGGAAACGAGACTCCCCAAACACGCAACCGCAAAAAAACTAGCGACTGTTATGTCTGCTCTGGCTCATAATCATAATATTGTGCTTTTCTGATCACACTCTTGTCAAAGCCAGAAACAATACGGACGTGGTATCAGCTTGTTTGTGGTTCCCCCTGCAGCGTGGAGTCAAGTGACAAGATACAGTAACACAGAAGTTTATGTTACTTCTTTAATTTCATATCACTTCTTGTGATGTGATGCAACACTTTTCTTGGAAAGTTGAAACTGTAGGTTTCAACTCTGTTAACCCATCACACCAAAAGCAGTGACCTGAAGTAGAAAAAGAAAATATGAGTATTGATTTTAATACTCTCATGACTTTGCTCTGAAGGACGTGACATACCAATCCTCTGTGGTTACAGCCATATGTTCCCTGCGATGAATTATCCACATTGTTTCAACACATTTGTTTTCCCATGAAACCCCCTCTCCCACACACACACACACACACCAACTGGACACATGCTCTGCCTTATGGGAAATCCGCCACCACCGTCCCTGGGGTTACAAATAACCACATCCTCCCACGATGCTCGCAGTTGTGCAGCATCTACTGGACTAAGGTTTGTAATGTGATCACGGTGGAGGAGCGAGGCTCCAAGTGCAATCTGTGCACAGGTGTGAGGGGCTGTTCACGGCTCTTTAGTTTGGTTCAGCTGTGACAGCAACGGCGATCAAGTGGCACCAAATGAATCCAACATTACTCCTACTGTTACTGAAAAAGTAGTTCAAAATGACCCCCCGTATACCCTTTTTTGCTTGATTTATGAAAAACTCTGCAAATAATATGTCTTTATGAATGATGGGTTGTTTTTGTTGGAGATTATGTATCTGTGTGTCTGTCTGTCTGTCCACGGCTAATCTGGCATACCCTTTTTTACTTGATTTATGAAAAGTTCTCTGAAAATAAATGTCGTTGTGAATGACGGGGTACTTTCTTTTAGTTTTGATGGTATTGTTTGTGTTTTGTATTGTTCTCCAATTGAGGTTGTGGGTATTTGTAAACTATAAATGCTGTTGTCAGTGGTTTTAGTCCGTGCTAAGTACTTCTCTCTATAAAAATAAAAATTAAACAAACGTATATAGCATCATCTTCTGCAGACATTTAGCATACAAAGGAAGAAAAATAATATTCATAGGCACCTTTAAATTGTATTTCTAACTATTTTTAATCTAAAACCTAATCCCAACCTTCAGGTGAGGTGGACCAATAACTGATATGTAATCCACATACACATTTAGATTTCACATATCCGGCTCATAAAGATTCAAACATTACTTCACTCCTACCTCATAAAGAGCTATAACCACACAGGCAATGTGCACACACAGTTAAACATCTACCTGTATGACGAGGTTTAAACAGGTGTGATTAAGAACTCTGAAGATAAGAGCTGAAAGTGCTATTGTCTTGAAGGGCGCTGCCTTGTGTGTAAAATGACCAATAAAATAACAGAAGGCTCTTCTGTGCCATATCTTCTCTCTCTCAGATATGAAGATATTTTTATGAATCAACTTTATAAATTTCCCCAAAACATAACTCCTGAGATGATTTAGTTGCTGTTTAAAACGATCAAACTTGCACATGAACAGTATTTTTGCAAAACAGAAGGGCAGCATGTACTGTCCTTTTTACATTTTTAGCCTCCCCCTTCTCTCCCCCTCACTTCTCTGGTAATTTCCGTTGGGTGATTGAGTTCTGAATTCCAGATATCCCACAGTTAAGATTCATGGGCCTGCAGTGTGTGTGTGCACAGGACACTTCTTTTACCTCTTCCACCTTTCAATCTTATCCCCTACACACTTCTTTTTTCCCGTCTTCTCTTTCTCCTTCATTTCCTGCTCTTCACCTCTCTTCCACTGCTCCTCTGCAGATTTACCAAACACATTCCTCCGACATCCTCCATTTCTCCTCTCGGCGCCTGCCCTCTACTTTCAACCAATCTGATGAATGCACGATTAGGAGCATTAGGGCTGCACGAAGAGAGGTGCAAAATAAAAGTGCGAAAAAGTGTAGGATGAGGTGTGTTTTCAGACACAAGCCACGGAAATGCACACGCATGCATTTACTGCACGCGTGTGTTCATGTGCACGCTCGCACGTGCCTAAAAATTCCTGCTTGGTCATGTGGTGAAGATATTAACAGCCAAATGAGAGCAGGAGTTGCCACCTCTCTCCCTCTTTCACTGTTAAGTAATCAATAAAGACACACACAAACACGCACTGTTTAGTTTGAGCCATGAGATGAGAAAGCTGTGAACACATTAGGTGTCGAAAAAGGTGCAATCACTCCTACAGATCTTCTGTCTGATCAAAAATAGAAACGCTGAAAAATATGCATTTCTGCATTAAACTCAGCTTTTTAGTGACTTAAAGTGAAACTACGTCACTTTTGAAAGAAGAAATAACTCAATCTTCCTCTTACAGATGAAAAGTTAAACTTACAAGCAATAAAACAAACCCTGGCTCATTTTATTACACTCAGCTTTTTTGCCGCTACAACCTATCTGGTATGACCAGTAGCTTATGTAAGCAAACTTCAAATAGATGCTGACATTAATGAGTATTATTGCTGACTTTATGACTCTTTTTCTAGTCTACATTTTATCATGTCAAGGACAAACAGAGAATGGGAATCTTGAGATATGAAGGCAAATTCAATGTCATTATCTTGCAATTACCACTTATGGCCACAGTGGCCGCTGTTCAGCAGACGTTATGTAGTCCACGCTAGCTGTGTTAGCATGCTTACATACTTAACTAAGATGGTGAACATGGTAAACATGTAGCTATATCTACGGAAAGTATTCGTGTAATATCCACGAAATACATTTTTATGTAATCCACATAATTAAGAACCAGGAAGTTAAAAGGGCGGAGGTCGGGGTGGGTCAAAAAACACCGGACTTTTGCCCAGGAGACCGCTGTGAAACCAGAAGTTAACGTTGATTTATTCGTCACGTCACTTCCATACTTAAGTTAAGCCACTTCCGGAGTCATTTTAACCCAAACCACTATCTTTCCCTAAACCTAACCAAACAGTTCTGTTGCCTAAATCTAACCAAGTAGAGTAGTTTCCTGTGAAGACGGAAACAAGCGAAGATTGATTATGTGTTGCTGGACAGTCGTAGGAAAACGCACAAATAAATTAGGAATTACTTCTTGTAATATGTCGTACAAACTGCTGTATGAGGATACGTTGACCTGCTAAACACCACCATGCTAGCATTGTTGTTGTGAGCATGTAAGCTTGCTGATGTTGTGGTACAGCTTCACAGAGCTGCAAGCATGGCCGGAAATCTCTTTAGAGGAACCAAAAGGAAAAGAGTTCCAGTCCTTGTAACTTTAGCTAAGAAAAATCCTTCAGCTTCCGTTACTGTAATTTTATCTTCATACCAGTCCAGAATATATTAATAAATACTGTAGCAGAAAAAGTGCATAATTTACTTTAATTAAAGGAGAAAAGGCTGCAGTGCAGAGGTCAAGCAAACCTCTCGGTATGAACACACAACACACTGGACATCACACACATCTGATGACTGGCCGACTGAAACCTGCTGCTCTCCACTGGTCCTGGCACTTCTGCAAATAGTTAACCTCTGACCTGCTGCACATGTGGAATCTGACAGACGGAGGTGGTGGTCACTGAACTTTAAACCTTTCTGCAGCCAAAACTCTACTGAGAGGATAAAAGCTGCTCTCACAACGAGGCTGGCATGATGAAACACACGTGTACACACTCTAAGTGGGGACATCTGAAGACGGAGCGCAGGTCATGCTCCTTTCATTCCGCCTTGGCTTTGAACTATAGCCCTTTGTAACTCGGTTGATCTGAGGTAAACCACAACGCCGCATCTCACTTCCTCGCATTCAGCATGTAGCACTTGTCTCAGTCCAAAAGGGGAACTTTAAAGTAAAAACACACACATACAATGTGCCAGTGCACAGCTTAGAGGAAGTAACACTTAACAGGACGATGGTGAGTCGGGTTGTCTAGCATCAAGACTTGATAGCATTTTTTTACTTGTCAAAACTAGCGCAGCCTACTAAAAAAATGCTGTTTTGGGACTTTTATTTAGATTTTGACTTTAAAATGACCTTGAAATAAGATGTAGTAAATTGATTTCCATTGACAATAAGTAATATGATTTCACCAGATGTGCAGAAATTGTGATTTGATGCTCAAAACTTGACCTAATGACTTCTAGCGAGTGGATCTTTTCCATAGACTGTATATAAGAAGTGGACGTAGTCGACTTGACGTCACCCATTAGTTTGTGGACTTCCGTTTTGAAGCCTCAAATTCAGCATTTTGGCCATCGTCATCTTGCTTTTTGTCCGTAGCCGTGGCTTTTGGTCTTCGCCATCTTAATAATAATAATAATAATAGCTTGGATTTATATAGCGCCTTTCATGAAACCCAAGGACGCTTAACAAAGACATAAATAAACACAACAAATGTAACAGAAGCTAGGGGCCATAGGCCTTGGTGAAGAGGTGGGTTTTGAGGAGTCTTTTGAAGGTGTCCAGAGATGGTGCGTTGCGGAGCTCTACGGGGAGAGAGTTCCAAAGTGTGGGGGCTGTCACACTGAAGGCTCTGTCCCAAAAGTTCGCATTCTTGTGTGAGGGATGGAGAGCTGACCCGTGCCTGAGGATCTAAGGTTCCGGGGCTGTGTGTAAGGGTGGAGGAGGTTAGATAAATACTGAGGAGCCAGGGCATTGAGGATTTTGTAGGTGATGCGGGACTTGACCGGGAGCCAGTGGAGGTGGATGAGGGTGGGGGTGATGTGCTGCTTTTGGCTATTTGCAACCAGAAGTGACACAAGAGGGTGGAGCTATGTACAGCTGAACGCTGAATAAACTGAAAACACACTGTGAAAGGGTTAAAGTTCTGCGTCAAAAACACGGACAACTACCATTTAGTGTCTATTTGACACTAAATGGTACCAGGATTTACTAAGTGAACATCATAGTGTATTGAAGAAGACTTGAAACTAGCAATTGAGACCATAAAGTCATTTTCTCATAGACTTCTATACAATCAGACTTCTTTTTGCAACCAGAGGAGTCGCCCCCTGCTGGTTATGAGAAAGAATGCAGCACTTCCGTATTGGCTTCACTTTTCAGACTCCGGAGTTGCCCACTGATCTTTTCACAATGATCTACAAAAGCAACAAACCGTGGTTCATTTTACAAACAATGAAACCCTTCCTGTGAGCACCCGAGCATCCTTCGAAGACAAATTGATCGTATAACCTCCTTAAAGGCCAGCAGTTACATCAGCAGTTGAGAATTAGTGAATGACCATTTTAGGCCATTTTGTTTCTATGTCTAAACATACCAAAAGAAGTGCGGAGACTCTCGGGTTAATTATGTGTACTGACGGTGAAACACAGCAGCTGTGGGCAGCGGTGGAAAAGGGGAAATGTTTTGCTGGTGCAAAGGTTCACAATCTCGCCCTGGCTGCCTCGACAGGGTTACATAACAGTAAAACATGTGAAAGGAAAAAAAGGCAGGAGACCGAAAAAAGAGGGGAAAGATAGAGGAGAGAGAGAGAAGGGGAGGAGGGAACGAAACTAGATGATGTCATGCATTTCATAGTAAACGAAGGGGATCAAGTCAGCAGAGCAAACACTTACATCACACTTTTTTCTCTTTCTTTTAGTCAGATGCCGAGACAATGAGCGACAGCTACGACGCAGACCTACAATTTCAGCAGATCTGCTGCAATCGGGCCTTATTTGGCATCCCAGGGAAGAAAAAAAGGAAGGAAGGAGGCGCTGGCCAAAATTCCACATCAGGTTTTTATCAAACCAAGACTGATGTGGTGTCAGCAGCAGCAGCAGCAGCCTTTAAACGTCCTCTATGAAAGCTAGATAACAATATCTGGAGGCTATCAGGTCAGCCATTTTAAGGCCTGAAGTCTCTCCTTCAAGTAGAGAGTAGTGGCAGCACATCACCCCCACCCTCATCCACCTCCACTGGCTCCCGGTCAAGTCCCGCATCACCTACAAAATCCTCCTCCTCACCTACAAATCCCTCAATGCCCTGGCTCCTCAGTATTTATCTAACCTCCTCCACCCATACACACAGCCCCGGAACCTTAGATCCTCAGGCACGGGTCAGCTCTCCATCCCTCACACAAGAATGCGAACTTTTGGGGACAGAGCCTTCAGTGTGACAGCCCCCACACTTTGGAACTCTCTCCCCGTAGAGCTCCGCAACGCACCATCTCTGGACACCTTCAAAAGACTCCTCAAAACCCACCTCTTCACCAAGGCCTATGGCCCCTAGCTTCTGTTACATTTGTTGTGTTTATTTATGTCTTTGTTAAGCGTCCTTGGGTTTCATGAAAGGCGCTATATAAATCCAAGCTATTATTATTATTATTATTATTATAAGTAAACAAAGACATGTTTCTGGCCTCTGATCACTTGTGGAGCAAAAACACACATCTACTCTCATCTGGGAGCTCATGTGGAGGTTTCTTTGTCTGCCACTGATTCGTTGTGGCGACCCCGCAGCACAAACAGTTCATTTTAACACATAAAGACACATTCAGCCGCTCACATCTGACACAACAACTAACAGGAAACCGAACAGACACCTCCTTGTCTGCTCTCTGCTCGCCCGTTTTCAGAAATAGCCGCCCCCGCTGTTATCAAGCCTGGGTCACACTTCCTGTCTTTCTGCAGTTTGAATCCACGCAAGGGATTCTGGGAAAGGACTGGAAGTACAGGAGGCCCCGCCCCCCCCCCCCCTCCTCCGCCCACCTCTGCTTAAAGCAGGAAGTCAGCGCTCCCACTTCCTCCTTGGCGAGAGCGAATGCAGAAGTGGAGATGGTTTAGGTCGCAGAAAGGTCGCTCTCAGTTCTCTATGTGAACCTCTTCGTCGTCCTCTTCCTCCCTGTTATCAGTGTTCACAAGTCTTCACATTTAGATTTAAAAAGATATATTCACCAACACCTCGCTGCTGCAGACCCAGGCCGTATTGCTGGGCCCGCTGGAGGGAAGGGAGGCAAAGTAGAACCAGAACCAGGACTGCGCGGAGCAGACTGTCAGACCCTGCTGCAGTAAAATGAGAGGTTTTCTAAAGGGACTCTGGTGCATGAAAACACTACCGCTTTTGTCCACAGGGACCGCCAAAATCAACACAAAATGAAAGTTCCTCATTCCAGCTTTGAGCAAAAAGAATCCAGTTTGTTTTTCATCTGTGAACCAGAGTTAAAAAAAAAACACACACACACACATTTTGTTATGTGGGTCACACAGAAACTTGGCAAAGCATTAATTGTGACCTTTGCAATGCTGTTGCAATATTTCATAACAAACACATGTATAAAACATAAAACATCTGCATAAGCCTTTCGGTTTTGGTGCGAGCAAAACAACTTCTTTCTACAGTCAAACTGAGAATGCAGCGCAGATAAAATATAAAAAATGTTGTCTTCTGAGAAATGAAGTGCTGTGAAACAGGAAGTCAACAAAAAGTACTGTAGAAGAAAGATGAGGCAGGTTGAAGAAACTAGGTGCGCTGAAAGACTACAACACATGCAACTCCCATGATGCACTGAACTTCGGAGAATAATTCTATAAAAACAGACAAAAGTGGGCTTTGTGAGATAGTACACAGGATTTTAACAGTCCCTCTTTTTTCATTCATGACATCTCGCCCTTCTAGTTTTTGCCTTCACACACGAGTCGTACTTCTTTTTGAGCATGACCCGACCTTTAGTCTTCATCCCTAACATGACGTACCACAATATGACATGATGGGACTTGAAGTCTTCGCTTGACCACCATCAAATGTCTAAAATAAATATTACAATTAACTTTCAAGAACTGAAAACACACTGTGAAACGGTTAAAGACAAAAACACGGACACCTACCAGACTGGACAACGCCGTGGTAGCGACCTGTCAATCACAAGGTAGCCCCGCCCTAAAGCATTCCCTGCTTTATGGTCTATTTGACTCTAAATTGGGACCATAATTTACTAAATGAACATCATGCTGTATTGAAGAAGACTTGAAACTAGCGATTGAGACCATAAACTCATGTTTACAATGTTTACTGAGGGAATAAATCAAATAAATAATAAGAAGTAGGCTCATTTTCTCATGGACTTCTATACAATCTGACATCTTTTTGCAACCAGAGGAGTCGCCCCCTGCTGGCTATTTCACAGTATACAAGTTGGCTTCACTTTTCAGAGCTGGAGGTTGCCACCTTGCCCACACATTCACACCACATAGGGTGACATATTTCTGTGAAAACTGCACACATTTGGAGGTGTATTTTCTCCCTTTCCTTTCTTTATAACAAAGTAGTAACATATAGAGTGATATATCTAGTGATCAAGTCAACTCAATACATGGAAGCAATAGTTATATGCTGATATAAATATATAGACGGAGAAAAGAAATCCCTGTTTTGGGTATTTTCCTTTTTAAAAACAAGTTAGATACTGCTGGCTGACACACCATTCCTCCCACATTCCTGGAACAATGGCAGCTCTCTGCACCGAACACAGAGTTTCTTCAGCTCAGGGAAGTGTGGTGGAGTGAAAAAAAAAACCCCTCTTGATGTGGTTACATATTGTCCGTATAACGGGAAGGTTATCTGACTGGTTTCAGTGTAACAGAAGAAGGGACGGCCCACATTCTTTAGAGCTGACCTCATGCTTGGAAGCCATTATACCTGCCCTAAAAAAACCAAAAAGAAGGGAAGTAAAATCCAAAAAGCAGCTGAGACTGAGATGGATTATGTGTTGCAACACTTTGTTCCTTTTCCTCACCCACAATTAAAAGTATGTGAAGGATGAATGGAGTTCAGCATTGAGTAAAAGAACGCTCTTAATGAGCTTTCTGCTAACAGTGAGTGAGACAAACACATATTTAACATTGCTACGAGTTTCTGGGAGCTATGTGAAGAGGAATTTCTCACTTTCTTTTCTCTCGCTTCCCTGAAAGATGCTATTACCGTTGCCAGAGATAAGGGGCCCGATTGGGGAATTCCTGCACCGAAAATGGGAGCATTTGTGTCCAAATATGGTTGCATGCTGGCACTTGGCAAGAAGCTGAAAATGAGGTAAGAGCGACAGATTTGAGCACGGTGTGTGTGTGTTCCAATGCGGACGTCCAGAAGGGAAAAACGTTGCTTTTGGACGCCCATGCTATGAAAACAAGGGAAGCGACCCCTGACCCCAGGTGGAGTCTCAAAGCGTCAGCAAGTCGGTGCACCTGCTGTGCACAAACAAGCGTCGTTGTTTTCAGTCACAAAGATGCCCTGACACATATTTTCTGGCGGTCCGGGAAGTCTCATGCATATTCATCTTCTTCCTCCTACTTTACCTGCCACAGTCAATTCATCACCCGTGCACGTGCACACACACACACACATACAGTATATACACAACAACAAAGGCTGCTAATGAGCAGCAATGCCCACAGATCAGTGTAACAGCACGACAGCTGTCGCAGCCGGGGGTCCCTCTTATTGGTCGGCTGTTGTCCGCAGCCAACGGCGCACCCCAATCAGACAATGGCACGCCGGGCTTTTCCCGCCACGGGTGTGTTAATACTGTACAGCGAGAGAGAGAGAGAAAAAAAGGGCAGAAAGGAGCTGAGAGGGGGAGGAGGAGGAGAAGTGGGTGATGGTTTGGAGGGGTGAGTCACTTCAGCTGCCACAAGATGAAACTTTCTCTCACACTTTAAAACAACCATCATTTATAAGTGGTAAATAAATAGTTAATTAAACATAGTTGATGGTTATTTTGCTATAATTTATGTTATTTTAACAGTTTATTGTTGAACACATAACATTTTATATGGTATACTTTAAGTATTTGTTAATGATTGAGATATTAATTGTAAACTTTAAAGAAATTGTTTGTAAAACATCTATAAACGTTACATAGATAGATATTTGTAACACTTGTTAATGGTGAATAATTGTTCTTTATACTGTCTATAAACATTATTTGGATGC
Source organism: Sebastes umbrosus (assembly GCF_015220745.1). Taxonomy (NCBI): domain Eukaryota; kingdom Metazoa; phylum Chordata; class Actinopteri; order Perciformes; family Sebastidae; genus Sebastes; species Sebastes umbrosus. The sequence goes on along the minus strand of NC_051292.1, from coordinate 10,790,269 downwards.
CTAATATAAAGTTGCAACTGATGATTATAGTACATTGTTAAATGGTAAATAAATACTTTGTAAAGCATCTATAAACATAATTTAGATAGATAGTTTACTTTGTTTATGGTAATGTAATGTTTATACATGTTTTACAAACAATTTCTTAAAGGTTTACAAATCATTTTGTATTCACTAATAAATACTTCTTATAGTATATGAAAAATTTAATAATATGTGCAACAATAAACTGATAATAAATACTAATATAATCAGAATTTAATTGTTATTGTCTCTTATCAGCTATGATACAATATGTAATTAATTTATAAACTACTTATTTCATATAACACAAACTACTGATAAAGTAACAGAAATAAAAGCATTACTAATAATTAGTAAAAAATATTAATTATCATTTAATTGTTTGTTAACAGTAAATAAGTTGAATTAACTGTCAATATACCATTTATAAATGATGGTTATTATAAAGTGCGATCAAATCTAAAATATGGGAAACGCATTATGAAGAGGGGAGCATTATCAATCGAAGGGCATGAAGGGTTGGAATGACTTCCTACCTCAAGATAGAAAGTTGCACATTGTGGTTTTAAAGGCTTCTTCCTGTTGTGGTTTCATCAGGACCGTTTCCAAGAGTTAATGTGTAACAATAAACACACAAAACTTTCTTTACAGATCGTTTCACAATCTTATAACTTGTGGTACCTTGGATGGTTATGTCATTATGCCTAATAATCAAATACGCCATTCAGAATATGAATGGGATTTTCACCTCCGTAACCTCACTGTTGAGCTCTATTTAGAGATAGACAAATAAGCCACATAATAACTGTCTCTCTGTTAATAGCATGTAAACATATCCAGAGATTTAGAGCATGCTGGAAAGGAACCCGAAGAAACTATTAAACGATTTTACTGCCATAATCCCCCCCGGCTGTTTAATAAATAAAGGTATTACTTTCCACATATACATTCTGGGCATCATACTGCACATGCCCAGTGCCTCACAGAGTCAACAAAACACAATTCATAGCATCCCAAACATCCCAAGGTTTATACGTCACTCTTGATTCCCATACAATGTGTGAGATGACATAAATGGAGCAGAAGCGTTTACAGTAATTCCCATCTGCTGCAGCGGCTCGGTCTAATGTCTGAGGAATGCACAACAGGAGATGTTGGCTCGGGGAGGAGGAATGTTCGCAATTATGGCTGGTCTGGGTGGACTGGGTGTGTGTGAGAGAGAGAGAGCGAGAGAGAGAGAGAGAGTGCAGAAGGGCTGAAAGACTGGCGGACAAAGGAAGAGAAAAATGTGTCTTGAGGGACAATGGCGGTCTAGTTCAAGATTGCTTCAAAAATAAAATGATGGGAGTATATCTGTGTGTGTGTGTGTGTGTGCACTCCCACATGCAAACCATTCCTCCACAGTTTGTCTGCCTTCACTGTGCTGCTAGATGGACGAAGGGATTACATAAGACGGAGTCTGATTGGCTGCTTCGAAGCATGACAACGGGACTGTTCTGCACAGATGCATCCCGGTGGATTATGGGTAATATATTGGAAAGTTTCATTAAGGGCAGACTGTCTGTCAGCACTATTGATATTAATACAATAAACAAAAAAAAAAAAGGAAAAACAATGAGATTAATCTTTATTTGTGCAGCAGATTTCAAAATAAAAGTCCTGCAGTGTTTTAGGGACAGTATGAGTGATTGATGGTATTAGCGATGGAGTTGAGAGCAGATTATATAAGATTGCATGAGAGCATGGAAATGCATTTTTAAAAAGCTATTTTATAGTAGAAGAGAGTGGATTAGCTTGCTTTATTTTCATGGGTAGGTCGAGTTCAGAGGCTCTTATTGAATCTTTGACTTTAAAGTCAAACTGGAATATAAATATTTATAATAATAATAATATTGCAGCTATTTTGCATATTTTTCCTTTTTTCTAAACCATTGTTGCTAGGAGACGCACATATAGCCTACAGTGACAGACGTTTTACTGGTAAGACCAGTGGGCTACCTCCTGGTCTGAAAAGTGAAGCCAATGCTGAAGTGCCTTAAACCTGCATTCTTTCTAACAGCCAGCAGGGGGCGACTCCTCTGGTTGCAAAAAGAAGTCTGATTGTATAGAAGTCTATGAGAAAATGAGCCTACTTCTCACTTGATTTATTACCTTGGTAAACATTGTAAACATGAGTTTATGGTCTCAATCGCTAGTTTCAAGTCTTCTTCAATACAGCACGATGTTCATTTAGTAAATTATGGTCCCATTTAGAGTCAAATAGACCATAAAGCAGGGGATGCTTTAGGGCGTGGCTACCTTGTGATTGACAGGTCGCTACCACGGCGTTGTCCGGTCTGGGAGTTGTCGTTGTTTTTGTCGTAGAACATTAATCCTTTCACAGTGTGTTTTCAGTTCATGAAAGTTAATTATAACATTTTTGATCGCCTAAAAATGACTTATTCAGTGTTATTCCAAAATGCCAAACTCGAGGTTTCAAAACTGTAGTCCACAAACCAATAGGTGACATCACGGTGACTACCTCAACTTCTTATATACAGTTGGGCAAGACCCGCCCTGCATAGCTGGTTGAGGTCAGGCATTGACTTCGAGGGGTTAGGATCAGGATAGCCCATTGGTCAGAGCATATGACCTGAACAAATCGGGTTACCGGTACCCATGGACGCCTGGCAAACTCTAGTGCTTGGATGATATGCAGGGCGGGTCTTGCCAAGAAAAGCAGATTGAAACAGGCGAGTCACTCTTCACACACTAAGAATTTCTGACTTGTCAAGACATCTGATCAGAAGAAGACAGAAGACAACAAAGTCTTTGCACTGTGGTGATAGTGGCAGGTCTGGGCATGTTTTAGCCTCTATCTTGCAAAGACACACACTGCCGGTGAAACACAAGCTGAGAGCAAGTCCAAACACTCTCCCCCTGGGGCTGAAATCAGCAGATCCGCGAGTTTGAGTCGCAGCCATCGATTTCTCGAGCCATCTGCTCACTTTTGGCCCCGGCGAGCATTTCCATGACAACGCAGTGTTGATAAATGGAGGAGAGTCTTATTTAAGTCTGCAATCTGTTCATGCGGTGAAGTTAATTCTCCGCTGCTTCCTTTGTATGTTTATTAAAAATGACTGCCGGTGGCCGCTGATATGAGATGTAATCCTGGATCAACATTTTCATAACGGAGGGGAAACTCGCTGTCGTTGGGAACATAAACACATATTTCTCCCAGGAATCAAAAACAACTTGTCGTTTTGATTTATTTTAGAAATTATACTATGGGATTTTATTAGAGGAGTCGAAGGCATCCGACCTTCGCTGCTTTTTATCCAGCTGTGATTCTGTTCAAATGTAAACCAGATCACAGTTTCATTTAGAGGAAGTTTACACAGTGGGTTTGCAGAAAACAAAGCACAACATCCCCACAGCTGCTCCAGTTCCCATGAAAACAGGTTGCTCCCCTTTTGTCTGCAAGGAGATCCTCTTTCTTGTGACCTTTATTTCTCGCATTTTAACCACGAGTTCTCAATTCCTCCGGGCTCCGTCCACTCCCACTCATGTATAGCTGCTTTATTTACAGATTACAGCCTTCGGTCAAATTCAATAGTGCTGCAACCGGCTGAGTTAGATGGTATAAAAGTGTCTCAATGAAGGTATTTGTAAGGTGTTAAATCTCTATCGCAATGCAGCACATACTATACCATGACTTGGGACGTATCTGACCAGTATTACTTGAGTTAAGATGGAAAATAAGCTTTGTGGCTATAAGAGACCCTGTTTGTATGAAAACTACAGACATGAATTGCAGATCTAACAGTGGGGTTTCAGTTTAGACGTTTTGTGTACTTGTAGTTTTGACATTAGGGATTTTACCTATTTCATTATATTTAAATATGCAGCCCTTACAGAGTTTAATTCACTTTTTATGCCAAGAGATATGTATTATAAATATGAAGCTGGTCTCATGGGAAGGCGTATAAATAGCACAACATTACAGGGACATTTCACGTGTCATGAGGACACATTTTAGCATTTTCGCGTGTCATTTGTACGCCATGCATCAAAACTACGGTAACGTCCGCAGTTTAGGCTTAGGCAACAAAACCCACTTAGTTAGGTTTAGGAAAAACGTCATGGTTTGGCTTAAACTAACTACGTAAACCGTACGTAAACAACGTAACATAACTACGGAAAACACATCACAAACGTGACGAACACGCGACAAATGTCTAACGTAACTTGCCAAACAAAACACCGGTCCCGAACACCGGTCTCCTGGTAAAAAGTCCTGTGTTTGTTGGACCTATCCATCTCCCCGCCCGCCGGCCATAAGCAGCCCTTCTCGCTTTTCATTTGCGTCACTAGCTCTGAGCGTAGCATTTATGCAGATGCATTAACATTGGACTCAGTACAGACTACACGGCACATTTCCAAAAATGACCTTTAATGTCAAGTCAATTTTAACTAATTTTACTTCAATAAAATTGCAGCAAAGTCACACTTGAGTCAAAAAAAATGTTCCTCGCACTTCTTTGTGTCCTTGCAGGGACCCCTGCCTGCCATCTCAGCACACATCTCAGTGGGTGACGGTGTCAGATAAATGCTTAAAATGTAGGTAAGTCACGTCAACTTCAGCTCTGACAACAGCAGGATGGGTTGTACAGCCTCGAGGTGCCTCAAATGCCATCTTTATGACTGTCTCTCTCTCTGTCTGTCTGTCATGAGTTATATAAGATCCAGCCTGAGGACTCTAACACACACACACTCACGCTGAATGACAAGACCTGCACGTCTATCTGGCAACATTCTCCTCTATATGATCAGCATCTTGTCAGGGCGGATTAATGTGTGTGTTTTCTTTGACAGTGTGGTGGGTGATGGGGAAGTCGCTGCCAAGTAAGACACGTGCCTATTCTTGATAAGGTTCAGCTAAGCCGGGCACACACTACACGATAATTAAGCTGGTTTTGGGTCCAATTCCCACCCTCCTGACAATCATCAGCAAAGCACTGATTTTTTAATGGTTCTAAAGATTATCTTTCCAGATATTCCTGTGGGGTGACGTATGTTGAGTGTTTTTTACATCCCCCGATCGGCTCAGAAGTCTGATTTCAAATATTAAACATGGTCAATATTAACGACCAGATCTCCTGATGACGCAGTCACGTGGGAAAGAACGGCCGGGTATCACCTGACAAAACTCAGCAATACAAAACCAGTTTATTATTAAAAAATACAACAAATTCTGCATCGCATTGAGACTTAATCTTTAGCTTTAAGGCCACGTTTAGCTGCCAATGAGCCAATTCGCATGGAAACTTCAAACAGTATGCTCCTAAAGCTTAAATCGTCTTAACCATAAAAGCATCCTAAGCTCTTTGGTGCTGTGCTGGAACATGCATCACTATGTCCTTTCTATTCAAAGTAATGAGGAAAAGTAAGCCGTCGCCGTGCAGCGAGCGTCCCGACATGCAGCCTTTACCGTAGCTAGAAGCACCGGTTGTCCTATTTATCCGCCTTAGAATCTGACTGAACCGTTTCACCCCTCTGGCAACCGCTGCCGAGCCCTGATATGACATAGATGTGCAAAAAGACCATCCACCATCTAAAATCCATTTAGCAGCGCCGTTCCCGTCACTGTGCAAATTGATTCGCTTTCTAATGGCTTCAGGTTGTCTGCGGGCCGATGTGTGTGGTGGATGCAGGAATGCGAGAGGCTGCCAGTCGCTAACATTCGCCTATTGTTTCCATATCAGATGCTGGAGAGCCGATAGAGACTGCATTGTGGGGGAAACTTCAGTCTTCACTTGACCACTATCTAATCTCATCAGCCCGTTAGCTCGGCGGAATGTAAATGTGATGCTCGTATATCCTATGCTTTAAGGCCCTGTTGCCCACTTTAGCTCGAGGGCGTTTAAAACGTCTCCATTTACCGTCCCCAATGTCAACACACTTACCGAGCTGTTTATCATTGTTCCGTTAACAAGACGTACCTCAAAGGCAGTGTAAACACTCTGGATTCACCAAGTCACTGTTTTCCATGCTATTAAAACCACTTTGTTTGGTTAAAGATAGGGTCGACAATGGACGTTGGAAAGCCAGAATCATTTTAAAGTAGCATCGCCTCAGGAGCTCGGTCTGATAAAACCTACTAGTGGGTGTAGCAGGGCCCTACTGACCCACATCTATGGTGCTTATAGCGGCTTATTTAATGGTCTGACAACAGTCTACTCTGGACAACGTCCGGAGTTCACATGAGAACACAGCTATTACAGTGTAGAGGTCACAGGAGTTCACTACTGCTGCGGGGAGTCCCTACAGTCAGCACCACGAGACGCTCCCTCTGCTTTTTTTAGAGATGGATTTTTTCAGTATTGTTTAACATGACAAAAAGGACGACGGGTCCGCTTACAGACTTTAAACGACACATATCACTCCTCAAACACGCTGCTGAATGAGTTTCCTCGGGCTTCAAGTGCTCTTATGTTTGGGAAGATTTGTTATGGAAAGAGAGGGATTCGAGGGAGGGCCTGTTTCTGGGAAGCGACCCCACTGTGACCTCTGAGGAGGAGAAGCTGGGGGGATGGTGGACGAAGGATTCTTTGGGATTGTGAGAGCCCCTCCTTTCTCTCCACGCCTCCTCCCCGTCCAACTTTCCCTCTCTGTTTCTCCTGTTAATCTGGTCTCGGATTTCTCCTCGGCGCTGAGGGCCAGATGACGTTCCATAACAAGCCTCGGTGTGGAGAAATACACCCTCTTAATCAAATGAAAACAAGTGGGAGATTGAGGTGGGATTCACTCTGTTGGCTCTCGCTGGCATCCTCATACACACAGCATCATTCAGCTGCTTTTATTAGAGTAAAATTATTATTAAAGGAAGCTTTTAAAGTGCTGTTTTTGAAGCAGCCTTTAGGGGAAATATCATCCAACCATCATCTCACTTGTTCATAAATTTTTTTTTTCCGGGGATGGCGGGGGCGCTAACATTCCCTCCTCTCCCGCATCTCCCGCCTACATCCAACGTGGTCCGAAACCACATTGGAACGCTAATCTATTGTGCAACAGACGGGGCGAAACCTCAGTTTTCACCGTGCCAAGCCAAACATTTACATTCTCATGAGAGCAATGTCAGAAGACGAGGCCCGTATCTGGGGTTTTCACTTCTTCTCTGATGTGGGTTGCCAGTTTTTTTCTGTATTGACACAAATCAGCTGTTTCTGGAGAGGCGAGGTGAGCCGCTGTCGTGGCGTTGCACCATTTCAGCCTGAGGTCTTGTTGTTGGTGGTAAAAGGTGGTTAACTGTGGGATTTGTAGGTGCTTTTTTTTTGGATCAAGTGGTTTTGGTTTTGGTTATGTGGTGCTCCTATATTGTGAATTGAAGTGTCAAACAGTGTTAAATCCTGCAGAGGTGGTTACTCTGCCTTTGCATACATCAGACCGGCAATACGTCATGGGATGTTTCTATCCCCAAAAAGAGAACGTGGCCTTGACCTTTTGCGAAGTACCCGTATGTGCCGGTCTGATGTATAGATGACATACAGTCGCCATGTTTTAGCACAAAAACAAAGGTAATAAAGACACTATTTAAATGCTGCTTGTCAAGATATTATAATCATTTCAAAATACAATTTGTCTTAATCCCGCCATGCTGAGACAATCCGGACAAAAACAAAGCCAAAGCGTGCCCGCCGAGGCCCTCTAATGAAGCAGTGACTGCGCACTCACAACACATGAGCACTGACGCCATCACTGTTGTTGTGCCCGTCTTGGCGGCGTGCCTACGCTCGGGGCGCAGGGAGTTTTTTAGGGGACACGGGGAACAATAGGGGCGTGGGTGGCGTTTTGGAGCTCGGCCCACGGCGCCAGTTGCCAGAGCAGGTCATGTGCCAGATCCGCAGACAAAGAGGGTGAGTCGGCGCTCATCTGGGCAGGAGTCCAGTCCGAGTTGGATTGGGACGGTGGAGTCGGGGGGCGAGGGAATGTAGGCACACGTCTGACTAAAGCCTTTATGTGAGGAGGGGGGCCTCAACGGACAAAAAGACACAGGGACCGGCTGTCTCTCCCTGCAAAGATGGAGAGGCACTCAGGCATCTGGGATTCTATTCACCCAGCAACGGCTCACATCTTTACACTCAGCGTTTGGGGGGAATTACAGCAGCTTGCTGGAAGTCCTGATTTACAGTTACAAGCAGCATTCGTTCTTCACACATCTCCTCTCTCATTCTCCGTCAGTGTGCAACCTCTTCACACGTTATCCCTTTGGTTTGTCTTCATGGGAACTATCTACCGCTATAAACAAACCGTTCTGCTCACAACCCCTCCATAATTCATCAATCCAGACCTCAGAACAACCCGGCTTGAACTTTGATACTCAGATGGAGGAAATCTGGCAGAACGGAGCCAAAGACTTGCACCCGAAAACAGGAAGAGCAATCAGCTCCTTTGACTTCCTCCCTGTGCAGCGACAACAGCAGAATGAGTCCAGGGGGTTTTATTTTGGAGGACAGAAGGCCTTGAGAGGGGGTTTCTTTACACAAAACTCTTCCAAAATTAGAAGGCTGTTATGATTTGTGTTGCAACTATTAAGACACATTAATCCGCTGGCTCACGTACACACTGTTTTAATCTCCCAAGATTAGCAGCCCCGATAATACTCACTGACTGTACTTTTATAATTGAGATTACTATGTGTACTGTAAGTTAATCAGGCCTCGTTATCTTTATTGATTGGGTGTTGACCTACATTGCCAACACACCATCAGTGAGTCACAGTCTGGGAACTTTATCATTGGCGACAGTTAAGTCATCTCTTTTTGCAATTTCACAAATCAATAAATAGCCGATCTAACCCATGCACCGCAGCACACAGATATTTTTAAAAAGGGATATTTTCCTCTACGTTTTGGCCTCTTGTCCGCACGCAAACAGAGTTTTGGGTCAGAAAGACGGATATTTTTTTACTTCTAAGGTGCAGATTTTTAAAAACTCCGGTTACTTTGCATCTGTGTGGACGTGTAAAACGAAGTGTTTGGGAAACGATGACGTCCTCCCGTCATTTCGCGCATTCCCATTATTGCTTCGTGCAATGAACATGTGCCAGAAATAATAACATAGATGGCAGACTACCTGCTTTTTTCAAGCCCCCAGGAAGAGCGCCAGGCTTTGAAGCAAATTTTGGTAGTGGCCAAACGGCGATACTACAACTTCCGTGTCCGTCACGTGATGCCATTGGGCCCAAAAATACTTTTTCCCATAGATTTACATTGGGAAAGAGACGTCTGTAACTTGGCGGATAATTTGTTTTGAGGTGAATTGATTGACGGATGATCCGGGTATTTTATCACTCGGCAGTCGAGCCAGAAGCTCTCATAGGAATGAACGGTAGCCATGGCTTTTTTTACGTTTCGTTAGGGCTGCTCGGACTAATTACTACTTTACATTTGAAACACGTTACAGATGTTTCACAGGAGGCCAAAGCAGGAAACACATAAAACATGTCGAGGCCGAATGGTGGTTGAATGTGCTTTTGGGCGATTGAAGGCGAGGTTTGGAGCACTCAGAAGGGCGATGGACATAAACCTGAATGACCTCTCTTTCCTCAGTCGTTGATAGCAACAATCGCCGAAGGAAAGGGAGTGATGAGAAGATTGGCAACAGAATTCTTTGACCCTTAACTTGTGATCTCAATTGTGGTGACATGTTTATATGGAGTCGTAGATCGGAGTCGAGATATTTTGTAAAACAAAGGTCGTGTGGACAGATGTTTTTGTTTTTTTAATGGCGGGTAACATATTCAAAAATATCTGTATACAGGGCCTTAGATTACAGTCTAGACTTTTGCATACAAACTGAACATCTTATTGCTGCAGAACAAGTGTCCGCATTAGTTTGACGCACAGTGTTCATCCCTGCTGAGGGAGCATTAATCCATTACATGAGATACATTTATTGTTTAGCAACGAGGATGAAAAAGCCACATCATTTTCGACCATGTATCCATGGTGAGGTTGCACGCCTGTTGTCATGGAGACAGCGTATAGACCGCTCTGACTCGAGCCACGTGATGACAGCCGCTGCTTGTATCAAATGACTGCATCCTCGAGCTTAAAGGTTACATACATCCTGTGTGATTTTAAAATAGAGGTGAAACTTTTCTGTCTCACACGAGCTAATTCTGAAACCACCGAAAAAAAAAGCAGCGAGCACAGTAATTACTGATACAGCGTGAGAGGAAGTAAAGAGCAGCCAGACTTCCCTTTCTGGACAGAGCGAGCACACAAAAGGTCTTATTCATTTTACAAACACAGCGCTGGAAAGGCATGCTGGGACACTCAGGAGGCCGAGGAAGCAGATTTTTGGCGGGGCTCGTGCCTCCACGTGGGGTAAAAAAAACCCGGAGGATCCTGAAATTTGCAATGTTGCGGGTTTGGGGTTCAACTCCGCGACCTTTTGCAGCATCAAATTGGACAAAGACCACATCTGACAAACCACTACGCAGATTAAGTGTTGGTTTCGGTTGCTGAGACATGAGAAATGGACTCCGAATCAATTTTGCAAACTACTGCGACGACAACAACAAATCTCAAAGTCTGTTGATCCCCGTTGGGAAATTGGATTCACTAGCTGCCAAAACACAGCAGGGTCAAAGGTCAGGCTCAGCGATCTGGGAGAGAGTCAACAAGTTTCTCAAGACAAACAAGGCTCAAGGCCTCTAAGTGCAGGATCTCCTTACAACACCACAATACTATCATTGTTTTTTCCCCACTGATCAAACCTGCAGCTTCCTCACAAAGGGCTCAAGACGTGGAAACCTTTGATGTTCAAAAAGCCAGGGTGACAATGGGTTATGTCCAACATCCCCTTTTTCAGTGCGATAACATTTGTGTTTTGCCAAAACGAGCGTTCTCAGTGAGAGTATTCACTTCCTTTAGTCAAAACAACATGTGGTCCAGAATTCCTCGGATGCCTGGAGAGGCTGGTAAATTAAGGTGTGCGTCCTTGACTGGGCTGGATTGTTGACAGCTGACCTCGAGCTCGCCAAAAATGAAGCTATCCTGGCAATTCTTATTTAAGATAACATCTCCCACTTAAACAAGGAAGTGGTAGATGTTGTGTTGTATACCACAGATTAACACAACCGCCATTGTTTTATGGGTTTAGCTCACTCATCATTAGCATATGTGCCACATTTTGTTGTTGCTTTTTCATCATTTGTCCCATCTGGATAACCAAACAGCACTCTCTAGATTTTGGGGATAACCTTCATTGGTAACGTTGACCATTATAGGGACTATAGTCTAAGCTTTGGGCACGCTCCCAACCTCTTGGACGATGGCAGTAGTCCAGCTTCCTTACCTTGCACTAAGTGTGCTGCTCTGCTTTTGTTGTTACAGCTTCGAGCTGACCTTAACCCACTGTGACTCACTGGCACGCTAGCGAGCGTTATCGCCACTGGACTGACCTCGCCGATGGGAAATAGAAAATAAACACCACGTCAAACAACTACGAGACGTGATGGTTAAATGGATTATGGGTGTGGCGTCGACAGAGCTGCGAGTGTCCGTCTGTGTGCGAGATCCCTCCGTTAAAACTAGATTTAATACAACTCTCCGAGCACATGCATGTGCAACTCCATGACTCATTAAGGCCAACGATGATTGCATCCTTCTGTCAGACCCCGGCGAGCTGTTGCACAATGAAGCCTTTGAGCAACACCGTTTGAGCAACTCTGCAAGTCACATACTCCATATATTACAGCATGATGAAGCTTTATTGAAGCCCCGAGGAGGAGATGAGATGAGCAGCAGCAGGCTAGGCGGTCCCGACTGCTATCTCGAGCAGCGTGCATATTAACCCCCGGGGGCCTCAAAACAAACATAATGAGCTGATAGATTGGCAAAAAAGAACATTTGACATGCTTCGTGTTTTTAATAATAACCCTTCCTTTAGGCCATGTGAAGAGAAGAACACAGTGTAACTCCACCCTGATGATACAGACACAAACCTCCCCTGAGAGACGCCATTCATTCCTGGTTTCATTTAAGAGCAGCAGCAGCAGCATGAGGGAAAACAGCAGCTTCTCTTAATTACAGCGAGATTACAGTGCAACTTTATCAAGCACATGCAGCCACAGCGCCAGAGAAAAAACTGGCATGGTCATTTTCAAAGGGGTCCCTTGACCTCTGACCTCCAGATATGTGAATGTAAATGGGTTCTATGGGTACCCACGAGTCTCCCCTTTACAGACATGCCCACTTTATGATAATCACATGCAGTTTTGGGGCAAGTCATAGTCAAGTCAACACACTGACACACTGTCAGCTGTTGTTGCCTGTTGGTCTGCAGTTTGCCATGTTATGATTTGAGCATATTCTTTATGCTAAATGCAGTACCTGTGAGGGTTTCTGGACAATATCTGTCATCGTTTTGTGTTGTTAATTGATTTCCAGTAATAAATATATACATACATTTGCATAAAGCAGCATATTTGCCCACTCCCATGTTGATAAGAGTATTAAATACTTGAGAAATCTCCCTTTAAGGTACATTTTCACAGATAAAAAAATGTGCAATTTGCGATATATATAATGCGCGATAAATTTGAGATTCATTGCGATTAAGTATGGACAATCATGGGGACAACAGACGCTATAAACTGAAAGTGAAAGTGTGTAATCTGTGCAGAGAGTAGCAGGAGTCAGATTTCACACAAGGAGCGAGACAGACAAGACGATGGCGGAGGACTTGGTGTCAAAGCGTAAAGGAATAGCGCCTATTTGGCAATATTTCGGATTTAGTTGAAAAGGTGTCCTTGGGCATTTCACCTGCATATACAGAGCTGAAGCGTCAAGAACATTATAGAGAAGTACATACTAATAAATCAGTTTGATGCAGATACTCCAAGCTGAGGCACGTATAGCTTTCCCCCGGGGAATAATAAAGTATTTCTGCTTCTGAAGCGTACGTGGAACTTTATCCATCAATCATTCGTCTTTTACTTTTCACTTTTTATGGGTTGAATGTGGAAAGGTAGTTTCCCAACCTTTGTTCAGATGATGATTAATCAGACTCAAATAAGGGCATGACATGGCTAGGCATGTTATTAGCAAGGGGATAGTAATTAAGCAGCTCTCTACTGGGACTACCGGGGTAATTAACGCTCACCATCAACATACTTCCAGCCAGCGACTCGGCCTCGGAGAGTCTCTGGGCGACACACACACTTTAATCAAGGTTATTTTAGTCCATCCTGAGCAGCGTGTGTCTCAATCTTGATGTAAAAAAGCTTTTTTTTTAGCATTTTTTTGTTTTGCTGCATAAAGTAGAGATAAACATAATGCTTTAAGATCTTTTTGGAGGGGGTTCATAGATTTTTTAAATGCTTTCCTTGCATTTTTAAATGTAAAAACAATTAAAAATGCGTTAAATTAAATTGACCCTGTATTTATAAACAGAACTGCAACATAGAAAGCACCACATTTGTCGCTATCAAGAGGATTCTGCTACTAAAAGCATCAACCTCTTTGAGCAGACATTTTCTCTGTGGCGTTTTTTGCAAAAGAGAAAGCAAAAGTGCCAGGTGTCTGCAGCCGCAATGTCACCTCCTGCGAGGAAGAGGAGATGCACAGAGCGTGAAGCCTGCGGCGAGACGCTCCCTCCCCGCTCGGAGGAAATGTCAAGGCTGTCGCTCTGCATAAACCCTCAGGAGAGCAGCCACTGAGAGCTCCTCTGTGCTTTGCACCTCGTGGGTGCACCGACGCGCACGCGTGGCGGGGCGACTCGCACATGCATCTGTTTCGCGGGATCATGTGTGATCATGCATGCACGGCTGCAGAAGTCACACTCAGAGTGGATGTTTTTTCAGGAGCATCAAGTCAATCTGACATACTCTGCTGTCCATGCATCGATTCTGTGCGATGCTTTGACTAATGCGTTTATAAGCAATATGGAGCAGCATTTAGACGGCATTGATCGGCGCCCATCTGGGGCCGAGCTAATAGAGCACGTCTGGGATAATCAAGCCAACAGAACTGCTGCTGTGATGTGGGACCACGCCCGCTCTCTGCATCACTGATCCTTAACAAGCCAGCTGCACTTTCATGCATCACTTTTAATGGCATAGTTAGCGGTCATACAAGTGTTTAACGGACTTTTACCAATCCACGGCATGTAGCGCTGACGTTGTAAGGGCTGTTTCTGTGCCAACGGTGCTCTTTCTTACTGCTACAGTAAGTGTCGGCTCTCCTCTAGTGCAGAGCACTTTGTTTCTTTGTTCCGAAAAGTGCTATAAAAAGTTAGTTCCTGCTTCCTCCGGATGCAGAGCAGCACTTATCTGTGAACCACGTTGCACAAAGAGGACATGACTGGTATTTAATGTGTGTGCTTACTGTAAATGTGAGGAATCCCAGCATCAACAACTTATATAGACAGTGCACTAAAAAGGTAATGAGATGACTTGACAATTTTCCAATAAAGTGAACCAGTGAATTTTCTCAAAACTTCCCTGGTTTGTTTTTTATAATATCACTTTTACTTTATCGTAATAACTCACAGGAAGGCGTATAAATAGCGCGACATTACACGGACATTCCGCGTGTCACGAGGACGCATTTTAGCTTTGTCACGCAACAAAACTACAGTAATGTCCGCAGTTAGGTTTAGGCAACAAAACCACTCGCTTAGGTTTAGGAAAAAACGTCATGGTTGGGCTTAAAATAACTAAAATAAGTACAGAAACAACGTAACATAAGTGCGGAAAACGCGTCACAAATTCTACTGATTTGCTAAGATGGATTTTCGTGCACTTAAGAAAATAAAAGTCTGTAATAGCATCGACTTATATGTATGAATACGTCACGGTATGCCGTTAAAACCCCCCTAATAATCACTCCTTTGCTTCGTTCAAGGTTTAGTTTCATCCATAAGGCGACTCGGGAGTCCCCAAGTGCTTTGATAGCTGTATTGAATTACACTCTGAAGTCACATCCTATGAGCTAACACACACATGGCCCTCGAGCCTTAAAAACATGGCGGCTCATACCTCATATGCTTGCCATTGCCATGTGTTCGATAAAAAGCAGCAGTGGTGAGCGTTTGTACTCGATGACCTCTAACGCGGCAACAGAGAAGGAACAAATGTCACATATTTGCGGCTAACTTTGTTTTTTTAACATCAGTCTGCTGACAGCTGGCACTCAACAATGACACCACAGACAATCTAGAGAGAGATGGTTTGGACAGGAAACCACATGCTTTTTCTGTTTAGCCCCCACTCTCTGTTTGTATCTCTGCAGCCAAACCCACGGTGGATATTTCTGAGCGTATTAAAGCTAATGGTCAGGTGTTAACGTGTGGCATGTCCCTCTTCACGAGCAATGCCGAATGTAGCTCCTGGGTGGGTAGTTGCCATGGAAATCGACAGCAGACCCAGTGTTTGTCTCTGCCAGCGAGTGATAGGAAGATAATTGACTCTGTGGAAAAGCAACCTGCAGATACTATACAACACAGAGGACACTGGGTGAATGAGCTACACTGATATGTGGCGGTTCATTTATGTCCTCTCTAACAATGGAGCCATACTAGTGGCCCTGTGAGGATGCTTTCAGATAATCATGCTGATGTTTAGCATTGGACGTAACTGACGTAGTATAAAGAGCGATTAGGGTGGGTGGGAATGGAGGATGGACGGGTCAAACAGACACAAAACTTTCACCCAGGGGAACGCTTTTCTTGTCCCGTGTGAAGTCAACGTTATTTTACGTAAATGACGTACTCTACTAACATTAGTTATGTAACAAACTTCTTTTGCTTAACAAACATACTTATTCTAACTCCAACCATGATCTTTTCCTAAACCTAACCAAGTACTTTTGTTGCATAAGTAAACCTAAGTTGGAAGTTTATTTTGAAAAGACGTTGTATGCATGTAACGAGAAGAAACTGTATGTTTCCTGTGAACACTGAAGTTTATTTTGAAAAGACACTACATGCATGTAACGAGCAGAAACTGTACGTTTCCTGTGAACGCGGAAGTTTATTTTGAAAAGACACTACATGCATGTAACGAGCAGAAACTGTACATTTCCTATGAACGCGGAAGTTTATTTTGAAAAGACACTACACGCATGTAACAAGCAGAAACTGTATGTTTCCTATGAACATGGAAGTTTATTTTGAAAAGACACTGTATGCATGTAACGAGTAGAAACTGTACATTTCCTATGAACACGGAAGTTTATTTTGAAAAGACACTGTATGCATGTAACGAGCAGAAACTGTACGTTCCCTGTGAACAAGAAAGTTTATTTTGAAAAGACACTATGCATGTAAGGAGCGGAAACTGACACGCCGTTCCTGACACGTCCAAAACTGACACTAGAGGGGTTCCTAGAGCATCACAGTTTGAAGCGTGGGGCCACTGACCGAGCGTCGGTATTTGACGAGTTGCGAGTGAGATTGTGTCGACGGTGTTTGAGGCTACAACCCATTGAACCCGTACTGCAACAGCCTGCTAATGACGCTCCAACAATGGCACATGTGCATTAGGTAACCCTTTATCAATCAATCCCCTCAGTTAATCAGGTTAACCCGTTTCCAAAAGACAACAGGAGACAGATGGCCAAATATGTCAACAGAGCAGAATGTGCTGCGCTCATAATCTCCTGAGTGTGCTACACGCCAACAGGACGGGTTTAATGACGAGCGCTTTCCAGGGAGAAAACAGCCTCCACGAGTACAGCAAGCATCCGACCGCCCAGCCCCAGGAAGTGACTCAGCAGCAGCTGTTGCCATGGGTTACCAGGCGTTGGACAGTGACTCCGCCCCATCTGCCGCTCCACCTTAAATCCTCCGTCACTTTCTTTCTCGTGTTCCTGTGTGGAGGCCATGCAGCGTGCAGAAGGCACGCGCTAATCCCATCTGAGGGAGGACCTGCGAAGCTTTGGCCTCTGTGCACTAGCCCACTAACCTCCACATCCACCCCTCCTCCATGCACATTAATGCCTTATTAAGAGCAACTGACTTAACAGCAATCCACTTACACTAAGAGTTGCGGACTATTACGTGGCCTGAGATCAATCTCACCATCGGCCTAGGAACAAATGCTGACGAACTTAACGTGGCGGTTGGTGGATTTCCTCCCTCAAAGCCCAGTCGCAATAAAATAAAAGCACCATTACATATACTGTAGGTATAAAAGCACGGCGTTTACAGGAAATGTCAGCGATGTCATGGTAATGACATTAAGGCTTTGCAGGCGGTGGCTAATTTAGGACAAAGGGTTGAGTAAATCTCCCGCTGAGGCTGTCCTCTGGGTCAGGGCACGCTGTCCCATAAGCTCACCAATGCATCACTGCAGATAATACATGCATGAGAATGCAACTGATGTTCCTCTTTTTTCTTAATACTTTTTACTATTAAAAAAAAAAAAGGGTATAGCCAAAACCAAACATGTACTGCTTTTAGAGGTTAAAGGTTAAAATGAGACAGGTCTACTTCCTGGATTACAGGGCTAGTTCTCTGCTATAATCACTGGCTTTAAAGTGAGCTGACAGTGAACCTCTTCTAGAAAAGAACGTCGTGACAGGTGGTCTGCTTTCATTTCCCTGCCTCTCTCTCTCTCTACACACACACATATATGTGGATACAAAATTCATCTGCTGTGCTGGTAAATCCCTGCAGGGCTTGAGACGTTTAAGCCTTTTAATAGTGCACAGCCTCATCCCTTAAGTAATGCAAAAGGGATTGTTTGGCAGGAGTCAAACTGTAAAACTCTGCTTCGAAAAGTGTGAGGATTGCGATGAAAGTGAGCAGCAACGTGAATAAGCGTGGATGAATGTGTGAGGATTTTTCCACAATAAGCACTCGGCAGCACACTTCTTTAGTAACAAATTCTTTTTTTATTACAACATTTCACGGTTTTTCCATTTTGTGCTAATGGTTTTGTGGCAGAGTAACATTTGAGGAAGTTTGATCGACTGTTGAAAAAGCAAACAAATAGAATCAATTGCCGGTATATATTTTTTTTTGATTACCTTTTTCCTCATTCGAGACAATTCAGAGACAACACAAAAGCTATCCCGAAACCACTCCTGACAAAAGGGGCGTTAAAATAACCGTACATAAGGTCCATTTGAGCATCTCCCAGATCTAGATGGAATCCGTTGCATTTTTTTTTTTATCTTCGTGTACATACAAAAGAAAAAACAATTGTGACAGACATTTTTTTTTTTTTTTGGGGCATTTACATTTTGGCCAGCGTACAAACAAAGTTGTGCATTTTTTTTTCCGAAAATTAGAAGACGAAGAAACAATAAAAGCAACAAAAAAAAAAAAAGCTTGACGCCTCAGCTTGGGGCGAAGAAGCAGCCACACAGGAAGTTGGGCGGTGGTGATGGTGATGGTGGGCGAGACGGGTGATGAGCTTCCTGGAACGCAGGCCACGCCCTGTCCCTTAGGCCTCTCTGCTGCACGTCCGGGCGCCCGTTGAAGACACCTTTCCCGCAGCCCGCACAAATCCTCCTCATCCTCGGAGAGAGGGAGAGGTGGTACGCGTCGAGGGGACGGGGCCGACCGCCCTTCGCGAGGAAAGCATCGCCCGCCCACGGGGGGCTGTGCGGCGTGGTTATTGTCGTCGTTTCATCATTTTTCGGTTACAAAGTTATACATCTAAAAAGAAGTGGCTGAAAACAAGGCAATGCGGGAGGAGGAAGAGGGGGTGTACAGTGCATGATGGGAGGGAGGGGCTTCACGATTGCGCCTCCGCCTTCTCCTGACAGATGTCTGTGGATGAGAAAGGAGATTCCTGGATTAAAACCAAAACTGTGCCAAGCTCCATTTTCTAACACAGGTGTCAGTAAACAGAAATGATGTAATGCCAGGAATTCAAGCGTTACCATCTTTTGTAGGCAGAGGATTCTTCTCCTTTGTTTCCGTCTTCTTTAGCTTGGTCTTGTCGAAGCTTTCCACCTCTTTAACGTCGGGTTTGTCACTCATTGTTGCAGGTAATCTGTAAAATCAAGCAGAAAACTGATCAGATCATAACTAATGTGTGTATTTATTATTACAATGCTTTCTTTAAAACACCATGTGGTCCAGCCTGACTTTCTATCAGGAGAAGGGCGTTGCCTTAAATCTCAGTGGTCCAAAAATGTTCACTTCAACTACATGCGCAATGAGGGGACTACTTTTCCTCTCTCATGTGCGTCCGCCCTCCTTTTGTTCCACACCCAGCGTGATTCGCCTGTGCAGTTATCCAACACGCACACAAGTCCTGGATGATTGCGCACTAGAGGAGAGCTCCAGACAATGAAGAACCAGACATTTACATAACAACAGGAGTTCCCCATGCTGGGCATGACCGAGAAAAGAAAAAAAAGATGGGAAAGCTTGTGCGCAAATATTCTTAAAATATATCTATAAAAAAAAAAGATGTAATCTGGAGGTAAAATATTCATTTTCTGTTCCACATGGAAGCTCTGCAACATGCGCACTTCTTCTTCTTCTTCTGAAGGAAGGAAGGAAGCAACCACCGCCCAGATTTTTTGCACATTCACCCTCAAAAATCCAAGTTCAACACCTTTATTTCTACTCCAAATGAACCCCCAAAAACACCAAATAAAACAGCATTTTAATGCCCACAAACTGCAAACAAAAGACACCAAACATCCCTGCCTTATTGTCACATTAAACTCTATTATTAGCTATTAAAACACTCAAATACTGGTATGCGTCATGCGTATTTTGGCGCAGCATCTCTATCCAAAGCTCCTGGCATCACATTCCTCCTTCTCCTCCTCTGCTCTTATAGCTGCAGGCAGGAAAAAGCTGAAACAATAGAAGTAGTTGAATGGAAGCTTACCGAAAGTGTGTGCCGATGTGCTGGATGGATGGATGGATGCTCTCTGGTCAGCGCGTTGCAGCAGTAGTGGCGCGTCTTTGCGCAAGGCATCAGATATAGTCAGAAATATGCTAATGACATCTGACATCACCAAGTTCACCATCATGCTCCGTGTCTCCCCCTGCTGGAGAGACACGCAGCCTCCATGCCTCCATCACTCAGCATCCCCCTCAGGAGACTATACTGCTGCTGGAGTCATGTGATCCACCTGTTTTATATCATCATTATGTGTTTTATACCTTCACCATAGCTGTTTTACCCTAAAGTGCACCATTAGTTCAACTGCATTTGGAAATAGTTGATGGCACATTATGTCTCCTCATTGCGTCTGTCTGCAGCTGCTCATTAGTGTGGAAAGGGCGCCCTCTGGTGGCAGCTCAGTGGAACTACACACTCAGGTAATTATATATTATATATTATATATATATAATGAATATTCAGATAAATACCAAAACAATAATGGAAAAGTCCTGCATTCAAACTCTAGTTTTGAGCCTCAAACAGTTATTTAAATGACACATTTTTGTGTTTTTTTACAGGGGGTCTTTAGGGGGAGATAGCAGATCAACAGTAGATGTCACATCACTATCTGCCTTTAAACATGCACTATCTACCTTTAAACATGCACTATCTACCTTTAAACATGCACTATCTGCCATTAAACATGCACTATCTGCCATTAAACATGCACTATCTGCCATTAAACATGCACTATCTACCTTTAAACATGCACTATCTGCCATTAAACATGCACTATCTGCCATTAAACATGCACTATCTGCCATTAAACATGCACTATCTACCTTTAAACATGCACTATCTGCCATTAAACATGCACTATCTGCCATTAAACATGCACTATCTGCCATTAAACATGCACTATCTGCCTTTAAACATGCACTATCTACCTTTAAACATGCACTATCTGCCATTAAACATGCACTATCTACCATTAAACATGCACTATCTACCTTTAAACATGCACTATCTACCTTTAAACATGCACTATCTGCCATTAAACATGCACTATCTGCCATTAAACATGCACTATCTACCTTTAAACATGCACTATCTGCCATTAAACATGCACTATCTGCCATTAAACATGCACTATCTACCTTTAAACATGCACTATCTGCCATTAAACATGCACTATCTACCTTTAAACATGCACTATCTACCTTTAAACATGCACTATCTGCCATTAAACATGCACTATCTGCCATTAAACATGCACTATCTACCTTTAAACATGCACTATCTGCCATTAAACATGCACTATCTGCCATTAAACATGCACTATCTACCTTTAAACATGCACTATCTGCCATTAAACATGCACTATCTACCTTTAAACATGCACTATCTACCTTTAAACATGCACTATCTGCCATTAAACATGCACTATCTACCTTTAAACATGCACTATCTACCTTTAAACATGCACTATCTGCCATTAAACATGCACTATCTGCCATTAAACATGCACTATCTACCTTTAAACATGCACTATCTGCCATTAAACATGCACTATCTGCCATTAAACATGCACTATCTGCCATTAAACATGCACTATCTACCTTTAAACATGCACTATCTGCCATTAAACATGCACTATCTACCTTTAAACATGCACTATCTACCTTTAAACATGCACTATCTGCCATTAAACATGCACTATCTGCCATTAAACATGCACTATCTACCTTTAAACATGCACTATCTGCCATTAAACATGCACTATCTACCTTTAAACATGGACTATCTGCAACCATCTTGGACTCTTTACACTTACTTTACACTATACATCCTATATACCACTTTATAGACTGCACACAAGCACACATTACATTTATTTATTGCACATACTACCCATTCGCTCTGTATCTTTTATATCTCTATTATTGTTTTTATCATTTTTGTATACCTTTACCTCTCCTGTGTTTCACTCCGTTTGCTGATGTTGCTGCTTTGACACCTGAATTTCCCTCCGGGGATTAATAAAGGTTCATCTTATCTTATTTTATCTCACATAGAACGTGGTGTACATCATCTGAAAGCTGAGAAACCTGAAGATTAACTTGAGATGCAGCTCAGCACTAAAGTAATTATTGAAAATAAATTGTAAAAGTGTGTAAGAACTTAAAACATTATGATCGAAGTATATTATGTCTCATAAATTGGTGCAATTTTTTGGGTTGATGCCATTTGTTAGAGATTTGGAGCTAATTTTAAACATTTTGTTCATTACTATGCCATAAATCAAAGCTTAAGGGCCACCAAAATGTACCATTTTATTCATTATATTTCTAATAAAACTTACCAGAGAGGGACGTTATTGAGTTGCATTATGGGAAGTGTAGAACTGAGCCCATAGCAACCAATCAGTATTGAGTTTTCAACAAAGTCGTGTAATAATGCTTTTTAATAATTAAAAAGAAAAGTCTCTCACAAGTCCAAACACAAAAAAATTGCTGTAATGTCCTTTTAAATGTACCAATAAAAAGCAAAGAGCGTCTGTAAGCCATTGTCAAAGCTTTATTGTCAAAGAAATAGCTCCACATGTTACATATAAAAAAAGAAATTAAAAAAAAAAAAAAAAAAAAAAAAAAAAAAAAAATCACGCTTTTCCACCAACTTTATTTATCCAGCTGCAGGTTAACATCGAAACCTGCCTCATTGGAACATCAGTGACCCATCACAGCTGTGATCTTAACACTATAACACGCTTTGGGCTCAACTTGTTTTCATGACCTTTTGGAACACGGGTGAAACACCCAACGACACCTCGTATTAGACACTTTTAATCAACAACAGACCTATCAGAGAGAGAGAGGGGAGGGGAGTTAATCAATGGGAGAAGGGTTGTCGTACAGATGAGCCACCACTGGGTGACAGCAGCTTATTGTGGGAGAAATGACACGGCAGAGGTAAGATGCATCAGCACATTCATGAGGCTCACTAAAAGAAAACTAAAAAAAAAAGTTTGTGGTCAGATAAACATAAACTATTACAATCAAGATAGCATTAGCTAGTTAAGGGTTATTATTGGAATACTTTTAGCAGCTGTTAAAGCAAACACTGAGGGGGGGGAGGGAAAGGTGCATTGTTTTCACATTTTTAACTATTTTTAATGACTTTGTAAAGCAGAAAGGGCCAAAATATTTCTAATCACATGACATCGTGGAATGCTTCATTTCAAGTGAGGTCAATATGAGGTACAAATAAGACATGATGGAGCCTTTGGTTAAAGTGAAGGCCGCGCCTCAGGTGATCGAGGGCTGGCAAGACCGAAACATGAGAGAGCAAAAAAAAAAAAAAAAGAAGAGAAACTCATAAATATAAACTTGGTCTTCAGAGAAGGAAGTCTCCGTGGTGAACATGTCGAAGACGATGTGTGTGTGGCGTGACCTTTAAACAGTCACGTGGGATTTGGCCAGTGAGGCCTTTCTGGAGGATATGTGGCAAAAAAAGTGCCGGCTGAGTGGCCCGACGGGGGGAGATGGGGAGAGAGACAGCGAGAGGGGGACGGGGGTCGCCCTCTCTCCTGCTTTACAAGGGTACATGGCTGAAGAGGTAGGACACGGACTCGCCGTTGTGGGTTCTCCTGATCGCCTCCGCCAGGATCATGGAGATGTCGATGACCTGGAGGAAACGTGAGGGAAAGAAAAATATGCTAAATGCAGTACCTGTGAGGGTTTCTGGACAATATCTGTCATTGTTTTGTGTTCTTAATTGACTTCCAATACTAAATATATACATACATTTGCAAAAAGAAGCATATTTGTCCACTCCCATGTTGATAAGAGTATTGAATACTTGACAAATCTCCCTTTAAGGTACATTTTGAACACAAACAAAAACATTCAAGGGCAGAAACGTATGTGACCAAAGGCCTTTACCATTTCTTAGTTTGTACATCCTTGATTCCTCTCCTCGGGGAGTCATTAAACAAATGAGACATCCTTGCCTCGGAGCCGTCATGTTAAAGCAACGTCTATTAAATATGATATTGAGATTATTCCAGCTGCGTGTCACGCCTCTTTTATACGTTGCGTTACTGAAAACACTCCCGCAAAAGGATACGCCGGTGTAGCCTCGCTCACAGCGCCGGAGGAATGAGGAAGCACAAAATCTGGAAATGAGAAAGAGCCCTTGTGTGTGATGTGTACCTCTATTTTCGGGCACGCCTTCATCTTCTCTTCCTGTGGGATGGTGTTGGTCACCACCACGGCCTCGAACGGGGCGCTGTTGATGCGAGAGATGGCCGGACCGGAGAAGATGCCGTGTGTGAGGATGGCGTACACCTTTACTGCGCCGGCATCGATCAGCCTAAAAGGGAGGAATAAAAAACGGTGTTCAATTTATTAAATTAAAATGCTGAATTTATTCTACAACCTTTTGGTTTCTTTCAAAAGTTTTCTGTGAGGTTGATCTCTTTACTAGATCAATAAAAGCACCATATCAGCTTCATGTCACCACATCAGAGTCCAACACTTAACAGACTGGGATCCCCAGTTTAAATCTTAAGCCACGTCCCATCACACTCTCGCAGACAAAACAGAAGCATTTAAATGTCACTGACTTGTCCGCGGCGTGGCAGATGGTGCCGCAGGTGTCGGCCATGTCGTCCACCAGGATGGCCACGCGGTCCTTGACGTCGCCCACCAGCACCATGCGGTCCACTTCGTTGGCCTTCTTCCTCTCTTTGTGGATGAGAGCAAAGTCCACGTTGAGACGGTCTGCGATGGACGTCACACTAGGGAACAGAAAGAAAGACCTGTTAGACCTTTAACTGCAAACAAGACGACCCTCGATTTGACCTTGCGGAGGCGACGAACTGGAGCTTTGAAACAATTCTGCACATTGACATGGTTCTGCAGGTGTCTCCTGATAATGAACACCACTGCCGAGCATTGAATCGCTCATATTTACATCATTGCGTCCCTGAACTCTCGCTGCGTCTTACCGTTTTGCGCCGCCGGCGTCTGGAGAGACAATGATACAATTCTTCCATTCGGGAATGTTTTCTCTGATCCACTGCAGGACGGCGGGCTCTGCGTAAAGGTTGTCTACGGCGATGTCGAAAAAGCCCTTGAAGAAAGACACGACAGTCACTTGCGAAGTTATATTTAGCTAATGGACTAAATGTTTAAACAAACGTCAGTCCGGGGAATGTGCTCGTCTCCAAACCAGACACCGTTAAATCATATGAAAACATATCACCGTTATATCACCTCGGTTAGTGTGGAAAAAAAACAGATTAATGGATGAGATTGACAGTTAGTGTCTGGCAACCACTTGTTGTGAGGTAAACATCTAGTGGCTGTTATCAATAGCACCTTTTAAAGAGCACATCTGTAGTCGTCATTACAACAGAAGCTATTTTTCTACCTCTAGACCCTTCACAGGTGTGGACTGTACAGAGCTGTATTTTAAAGACATGGAGAGCAAGCAGGTGAGAGTAGTAGTAGAAAAACAACTACAATTATTTAGCGGTTAGTATTTGGAGGCACTCATTCATACCCACTATTCAATATAAATGGACGTTGAACTACAGACTTTAAGGTCTTTTTCTAACCCATTTAAACCCAGAAAGAGGCACTCACCTGGATCTGTGAAGCGTGCAGGTCCATCGTGATGATGTGGTCGGCGCCGGCGACAGACAACATGTTCGCCACCAGTTTGGCCGATATGGGCGCCCGACTCTGGGACAAGCATCAAGACACAGTCGCTTGAGGTAAGTAAGTAAGAAGAAGATATTGGAACTTTAAAAATACGGGATGGTTTTTCTTTTCGGTTCTTTTTTTTTTAAAACTGCAAATCCATCGTCAAAATAATTTAATGGGAAGTAGAGTTGTTCCGATACCGATATCGTTTGCTCTGTCTTACTGAGAGACGTTTTGTTACCTGAGACCTTTCCATTGCGGTCGGTCACTCTAAAAAGCAAAGCCTTGCTGCCGCCACAGGCTTGTTCACTCAAGAAAGGCCAACTGTTTGCGTACACGGCAGGCGTCGGGCCTTAGCTTGCTGACAAAACACTCATCTACCTGGAGATGGAGCTGTGCGAGTGGCTCAGAGAGAATTCAGGCCGACTACAAGCTTACCGCAACAGGATGAACTGAACCTTTTATTTAAAGATGAATCAATAACAGGAGAATGAAATGTGCAAGCGGCACCTTTTACCATGTGAAATCTTTATCTGAAACTCTTCCCCCTCAAGTCAACATGATGATGAGGTAAAGTGTGTTTGCAGAGCTTTGACACTCATGTGAGTCAAATGAAATCAAACGTATTGAATAGCTGCTGCGTATGTGCAGGCCGACCAGTGGTGCTCTGTTGTTGCTTCATATGGAGGTGATTTGCTGTTGTGGTTACAGAAACAACATGTGGCAACACAAGATAATGATTTACAAGATAAGCAGGTTGTGTGATTCTGTTTTCTCGGCCTGCTGGAATGCCTCATGTGTCAATTTCAGATTTTCCGAGAGCACCAAATTACGAAGCGGTGCGCCGCAATAACAACGTGTACGTGTGAGTTTTCCCATTAATGCGCAAAATTATGTAACGTAATTACAGTAACACAACAGTCAACCTGCAGTGCTACAGAGGAAACTTTCTTCATTCTTTTTAAAGGTGCAGTTATTAGGGATGGTACAGCATAGTATTGCGATATTTTGCGTTGTAGCGGGCTCATTCTTAAAGCTAGAGGGAAGATACTGGTTTCATATGACACTAGAAAATCTAAGGAATCCACTGGTACCAACCATATCATGTTAGCTTGTCAAGAAGAACGCTAAATAACGCTCCAAATGTACGCTACATTTTGGCGAGGAAAAACTGTCATGGCCATTTTCAAAGGGGTCCCCTTGACCTCTGACCTCAAGATATGTGAATGAAACCTCTGAGATGAACAGAATGACAACTGTATCTTATTAGATAAAACAGATGTTGACAAACTGCATGATTTGCAGTTGGAAAAAGGTAATAAATCACAACTATCACTATCAAATAAATAAGCCAAAAAATAATCTTAACAAAAAAAAAAAAATCGAAATAAGATTGCATCGTGACTGAAGTATCATGATAATATCGTATATTGACTGAAGTATCATGATAATATCGTATAATTACTGAAGTATCATAATATCGCATAGTGACTGAAGTATCATGATAATATTGTATCGTTACTGAAGTATCATATCGTAACTGAAGTATCACGTTAATATCGTATCATTACTGAAGTATCATGATATCGCATCGTTACTGAAGTATCATGATATCGTATCGTGACTTAAGCATCATGATATATCATATCGTGACTGAAGTATCACGATATTGTATCGTGACTGAAGCATCACGATATCGTATCGTGACTGAAGCATCACGATATCGTATCGTGACTTAAGCATCATGATATATCATATCGTGACTGAAGCATCACGATATTGTATCGTGACTGAAGCATCACGATATCGTATCGTGACTTAAGCATCACGATATCGTATCGTGACTTAAGCATCACGATATCGTATCGTGACTTAAGCATCACGATATCGTATCGTGACTTAAGCATCATGATATATCATATCGTGACTGAAGCATCACGATATTGTATCGTGACTTAAGCATCATGATATATCGTATCGTGACTGAAGTATCACGATATCATATCGTGACTGAAGTATCATGATATCGTATAGTGACTGAAGTATCATGATAATATCGTATAGTGACTGAAGTATCATGATAATATCGTATAGTGACTGAAGTATCATGATAATATCGTATAGTGACTGAAGTATCATGATAATATCGTATAGTGACTGAAGTATCATGATAATATCGTATAGTGACTGAAGTATCATGATAATATCGTATAGTGACTGAAGTATCATGATGATATTGTATGGTGACTGAAGCATCACGATATCGTATCGTGACTTAAGCATCATGATATATCATATCGTGACTGAAGCATCACGATATTGTATCGTGACTTAAGCATCATGATATATCATATCGTGACTGAAGTATCACGATATCATATCGTGACTGAAGTATCATGATATCGTATAGTGACTGAAGTATCATGATAATATCGTATAGTGACTGAAGTATCATGATAATATCGTATGGTGACTGAAGTATCATGATATTGTATCGTGACTGAAGTATCATGACAATATCGTATCATTACTGAAGTATCATGATATCGTATAGTGACTGAAGTATCATGATAATATCGTATAGTGACTGAAGTATCATGATGATATTGTATGGTCTACTTTTATCTACTTACAGAAGAAGTAAATTATAAAATTACAAATAATCTATTAGATATTTATAAATGCTATAATAGGGGAGGTTAAAGTCTTCTATAGAATTCTTTGTTGGAAAATGTAACGACATGAAACCAGACATTAGTTTCGGAGACATGATGTGTGTGTGTGTGTTTACCTTATCCTTTTTATCCTGGCGAGCGTAAGGGAAGCAGGGGATGACGGCGGTGACGCGGGACGAGGAGGCGATCTTACAAGCGTTGATCATTATGAGCAGCTCCATCAGGTTGTCGTTGATTTCGCCGCAGCCGCTCTGCACGATGTACACGTCCTCGCCGCGCACGCTCTCCCCGATCTCCACGCTGTTTGGACGACAAGGAGGGAAACGTGTCAGCTTTAGGGTCGCACACGAGAGCAAAGGCCATTAAACCACCTCTAGACGGCAGTGTTAACCCTTTTGCAGATTTAAATGTCACACCGTTCATCTCTGAGCAGTGAGTGTTCACTCCCTCTATAAAGTTATGTTAAGAAACAAGTTTGGGCCGCGTCCCTCCGCTCATCTGAGGATGTTTGGGAGAAGAAAAAAAAAAATTGTAGAGAGGTAAAAACGGCACTGTCAGGCACACACACACACACACTGTCATCCTGCAACATGTGTGTGTGTGTGAAACATTCCTCTGTGGGGGAGGATGACCAGGTCATCCCCGGCCTCAGTCATGTGATCACTGTACAGTTGTAAAGAGTCTGTGCAGTCACAAGGCCTGTCGTTTTTTTAAAGAGAGGCCAGCACTTACAAATCAGGCTGGAGAGGCGGTGAACCGCTGTGAATACAGGCTGCCACTAGTGTTGTTTAAACTTGTATTATAGCTATTATTGCATGCCTGTAAGAGACCAAAGGCCATACCGGTGTTACACCTAAATCTGTGAGCCAGCAACACGAGGTCACCATTTCTGACAGCTGTCATTCGAAAATCTGACCCCACTGTACTGAATATATCTGTAAATTAAAAAACATTTATATTTTTTTAACAATTTTGTTGTGTGTGTGTGGTCACATTTTCAAAAAGTGACGACTTCATTACATAGAAAGAGAGAAAAAAGATGTGTTACAATGTAAGCTTATTTTCTTTTTGATACTCTCCCGTCCTCTTTTGTCACAGCCTTGCTATCTTTTAATACAATTATGGATATATAAATAAATCTGGATCACTGCCCTACACTAGAGCCAACAAGGCAGTGTCAATAACATCTTTATTTGGACATTCCTCGCTGTTCTTTCCCATGAATCCGCTCCCTCTGCCAGCGTTGGTCCTTGACCTCCGCGAGTAACCTGGCAAAACCTGTGTCGGAGCTGTGAGAAGAGCATATATTAGCGCATCGTTCTCACCTCCCTGTTACGCCCGCGAGGATGGGAAAATAATCTTTGTTTTGCACTTTGCGTCGCCCAAACAGCCGTGTTCCCTAGAGAGAAACCTGAGCAGCCCTGGGTTTTAGAGTTGTGGGTGGAAACACTGCCAGCAGACAGAGTCTTACAGGAGATAAAGAGGTCAAAACACCTTTACACCTAGTGTTGGTAAGCACTCTTTAGTTACATGCGAAGGAAATATTACATATGCCGTTCGGTGGATGCTTTTATCCAGAGTGAATCAGTGAATGATAAACAGTGTTGTGGTGCCAGCATGACGCCGAAAAGGTCAACAAGTTGCATGACCTTAACTGACTCTGTTCAAGTTGAGGCAGTAAAAGTAATAACAGTAAATGGTATGTTAATATTAAACGAGGCAAGATGCCAGTGTGCAGTCAGGAATTCAACTAATGGTTAGCTTGGCTGCTTTGGAAATTAGCACAAATTAACTGCAAGTGATTTAAGTTAACTTCCCTTGCAAACACAGGCAGTAATGACAGCTACCTATACATATCTTCATTCTTTATTAACTGCAAGTTATCCTCTTAGTTTAGAGACAAACTGACAGCCCTGTCAGATGCTAACTGACAGGCAGTTAACCAGCTAACTGCCAGTTAACCAGCTAACTGCAGTTAACCAGCTAACTGCCAGTTAACCAGCTAACTGCCAATTACCCAGCTAACAGACAGTTAACCAGCTAACTGCAGTTAACCAGCTAACAGACAGTTAACCAGCTAACAGTCAGTTAACCAGCTAACAGTCAGTTAACCAGCTAACAGCCAGTTAACCAGCTAACTTCAGTTAACCAGCTAACAGCCAGTTAACCAGCTAACAGTCAGTTAACCAGCTAACAGCCAGTTAACCAGCTAACAGCCAGTTAACCAGCTAACTGCCAGTTAACCAGTTAACAGCAAATTAACCAGCTAACAGCCAGTTAACCAGCTAACAGTCAGTTAATCAGCTAACATCAAGTTAACCAGCTAACAGCCAATTAACCAGTTAACAGCAAATTAACCAGCTAACAGCCAGTTAACCAGCTAACAGCCAGTTAACCAGCTAACAGCCAGTTAACCAGCTAACAGTCAGTTAACCAGCTAACAGACAGTTAACCAGCTAACAGACAGTTAACCAGCTAACAGACAGTTAACCAGCTAATTGCCAGTTAACCAGCTAACTGCCAGTTAACCAGCTAACAGCCAGTTAACCAGCTAACTGCCAGTTAACCAGCTAACAGCCAGTTAACCAGCTAACAGTCAGTTAACCAGCTAACAGTCAGTTAACCAGCTAACTTCAGTTAACCAGCTAACAGCCAGTTAACCAGCTAACTGACAGTTAACCAGCTAACAGACAGTTAACCAGCTAACTGACAGTTAACCAGCTAACAGACAGTTAACCAGCTAACTGACAGTTAACCAGCTAACAGACAGTTAACTGTCAGTAACCAGCTAACGGTAGTTAACCAGCTGCTAACGTAAATCCATGTTAAATGACAGTTAGCTAGCATTCTCTTCCTTAGCTTACTTCTTTTAGGCAAAAAGTGCACAACAGTGGTGTTTAAATCACAGTGTTTAATTCACAGTGTTTAATTCACAGTGTTTAATTCACAGTGTTTAATCCACAGTGTTTAATGCACAGTGTTTAATGCACAGTGTTTAAATCACAGTGTTTAATCCACAGTGTTTAATCCACAGTGTTTAATGCACAGTGTTTAATCCACAGTGTTTACTTCACAGTGTTTAATGCACAGTGTTTAATGCACAGTGTTTAATCCACAGTGTTTAATCCACAGTGTTTAATGCACAGTGTTTAATCCACAGTGTTTACTTCACAGTGTTTAATGCACAGTGTTTAATCCACAGTGTTTAAATCACAGTGTTTAATCCACAGTGTTTAATCCACAGTGTTTAATGCACAGTGTTTAATCCACAGTGTTTAATGCACAGTGTTTAATCCACAGTGTTTAATCCACAGTGTTTAATGCACAGTGTTTAATCAGGTGTGCCATCAACAGGTTTCAGGGCTACAGCTAGCTAACAGTATCCATCTAGTTAGTCATTGAAGGTGTCACATCAAAAGTCGTCCCCTCCTACAACTAGCGTCTGTCTAGCTCACAGTATCATCCAGCTCGGAGAAGGCATTAAGGTGTCGCGTCAAATTGTGTATACCCGTCACAATTTGAACCCACTTCAAAATTAGCATCTTTCTAGCTCAGAGTTTAACGGGGTCATCGTATAAAGCTTTATTCCACATGGTTTAGACTAAAGAGAGGGAACACTTGTGTGCCTTCCTCCATCACCACGGGGGAAACACACGTAACGTTAGCGTAGTTAGCGTAGCTAGCATGATACGCAACGAACAACATGCGTCACGTCATTTCACAACTCCTCTGGCTCATTGTTAACGCACACATGTAGTAATAAAATACTCAACTAGTAGAGTATAGTAGAGTAAGAGCTAGCAGAGATGTCCCATATAACGGAGATCTTGCTAGCCTGCTGTGTTTACATGTGGCTAGCTTAGTCACGTGTAGACCCGCTGAATAGTGAACTATTGTTAGCTCCAAGCTAACTCACCCACATGTGCAGCATGGACAGCTTATCCGCTACAGCAACACAAACAATCATGAACAATAAACAATAATAAATATACTCGCCATGTCTCCTGGTTGCTGAACTTCTTGGTGATCACTTTCCCCAGCTCCAGTCCCAGCCGATCGGCCACTTTCTGCGACAGGTCGTGGTGGGAGCTCCCGCT
Source organism: Sebastes umbrosus (assembly GCF_015220745.1). Classification (NCBI taxonomy): domain Eukaryota; kingdom Metazoa; phylum Chordata; class Actinopteri; order Perciformes; family Sebastidae; genus Sebastes; species Sebastes umbrosus. The sequence goes on along the minus strand of NC_051292.1, from coordinate 10,757,919 downwards.
AAAAAGCACGATGTTAGGCATTTTTTCCCGGGAAAAAAAAAACTGCTAGTTTGAAAAAGAAAAGAAAAGGAGAGTAAAAGAAAATTTAACAGGGTTGGCCCACTTAAGGGTTGTGGAAAATGGGGGGAAATGATCGTGCTAGTGTTGCAGCCGTGGCATCGCAGTGGTGCAGCACTGAGGACAGACAGTGTGGGCAGCAGAGAGAGGAAGTATCAGGTCAGCAGTAGTGGTAGAAGAGAGGAAGTGCTCTGCTCTCATTGGACACTCACACATGCACTCTTATTACACTGCTGTGGTGTTTACCAAACACCTATTTCTAACATTAACTATTACCTGTTTAACATCTCAAATGTGCTTTTAAGTGGGTGTTTTATTTATTTTTTTCATTTTTTTTTTTATTGTAAGATGTTCTTTTACTTCACTATTTTTTTTTTATCTTATTGAATATTCGTTTTAATTACTCATTATACACCTATTATTCATAAAGAAATGCAGAAAAATAAATTAAAGAATTTATTATTATTTATTATTATTCATAAAATTACCTAGTAATATTTTCTTCTTCTACTTATTTATTATTATTATTATTATTATTATTATTATTATTATTATTATTATTATTATTATTATTAATATTTTAAATATTTTTTAATTAAAAAAGACAAGATATTCTTTATTCATTTTTTTACTGGCTTAACTATCTTATATGGAAATATCAGGTCAGCATTTGCATGGTAAAAGAGTACTTTTATTACACAGCTGCAGTGTTTACCAAACACCTATTTCTAACATTTACAAAGACCTATTTAACATCTCAAATGTGCTTTTAAGTGGGTGTTTTATTTATTTATTTCATTTTTTTTTATTGTAAGATGTTCTTTTACTTCACTATTTTTTTTATCTTGCTTTTCCAAATTCACTTTGTATCCTTATTTTGAAAATCTTAAGGTTTTTTTTTAATATTCGTTTTAATTACTCATTATACACCTATTATTCATAAAGAAATGCAGAAAAATAAATTAAAGAATTTATTATTATTTATTATTATTCATAAAATTACCTAGTAATATTTTCTTCTTCTACTTATTTATTATTATTATTATTATTATTATTATTATTATTATTATTATTATTATTATTTTAAATATTTTTAAAAAAAAACCTATTTCTAACATTAACTATTACCTGTTTAACATCTCAAATGTGCTTTTAAGTGGGTGTTTTATTTTTTTTTTTATTGTAAGATGTTCTTTTACTTCACTATTTTTTTTATCTTGCTTTTCCAAATTCACTTTGTATCCTTATTTTGAAAATCTTAAGGGTTTTAAAAATCATCCAAACTAATTATTTATTATTCGTTTTAAGTACTCATTATACACCTATTATTCATAAAGAAATGCAGAAAAATAAATTAAAGAATTTATTATTATTTATTATTATTCATAAAATTACCTAGTAATATTTTCTTCTTCTACTTATTTATTATTATTATTATTATTATTATTATTATTATTATTTTAAATATTTTTTAATTAAAAAAGACAAGATGTTCTTTATTCATTTTTTTACTGGCTTAACTATCTTATATGGAAATATCAGGTCAGCATTTGCATGGTAAAAGAGTACTCTTATTACACAGCTGCAGTGTTTACCAAACACCTATTTCTAACATTTACAAAGACCTATTTAACATCTCAAATGTGCTTTTAAGTGGGTGTTTTATTTTACCTTATTATATTCCTAATTATTCTCTGTTTTTCTTTTACTTCACTATTTTTGTAATCTTGCTTTTCTAAAGCAATTTGTAACCTTATTTTGAAAATCTTAAGGTGTAACCCTGTACATGTACAACCCATATTTTCTTCTTCTATTTATTTATTTATTTATTATTATCATATTATTTTTGAAATATTTCTTTAATAAAAAAAGACGAGAATTTCTTCAACATATTCTTAAAAGACATTTTTTTTTTGTTTTTCTTAGACTTTTGTGATCATAAACTAAATATGTTTGCATTTTGGTAGAACAAAACAAGCTGTTTGAATACTTCAACTTGGGCTTTAAAAGATAATAATGGTATTTTGTGACATTTTCGAGGTCACCTGATAGCTGCTGCTTTGGACACTTGTGATACTGGGTCTTGTAATTAGATTTTCCACTCAATGAGAAGTCAGCTGAGACTTGATCTCAGTCTCAGTAGTGACATGCTTTCTACCGTCATTGCTGTCATGTGCTGCTCGGCAGCTCATTCACTGCTCTCCAGATCCAGCTCAGGTCATTGGAGATATCCTACAAAAGCAAGGAAAATGTATCGGATGAGATAAAGGTGAAGCAGCTGGAATTCAACTACAACCAGCACTATTGATCATTTGCACTTGGATTGCACTAATATGGACTTTGAGTAATCATTTCATTGAAGAAGCTTTAATAGATAATCTGCCATCCTGTCAGGAGAGATTAAGAAGAGATACTGCACTTTAAATGTCTTCACCAGTGATAAGTGTATCTGCTGAATTGATTTTGCCCAGAGGGCCTGTTATTGATGTGCAAAATCCATGAAACAGCACCAAAAGTTCCCCAATCCTGACCTTTTTTAAACCTTTGACAGCTCTTATGTTAAAGAGGACCTATTTTTCAGATTCATACTTATATTTTGGGTTTCTACTGGAACATGTTTAAATGCTTTAATGTTCAAAAAACGCTTTACTTTTCTCTTCGACCCAAAACTCGCTGGACTCCGCTCAAGCTCCACTCTAGCTAGCTTTGTTTAGACGCTAGGCAAAATGTGTTACTTGGTGACATCACCGCGTCACAGAAGAAAAGGCGGGACTTCAAGCGAGGCTTTTCAGGCAGTTCAGGAGCAGCGTTTCACCCTTTGGCGTGGACTTATACAGACATATTACATGCACAAAAAACTATATAACACATTAAAGGAAAGGGAAAAACACAAAAGCATAATAGGTCCCCTTTAAAAAAAGAAATAACACAACGACAGATTGTATTTTTCAGAAATATATTTTATAGATGATGTCAGAGATGAAATGTCCAAAGCGTAGGTCCCAAAGAAAGATAACGTTTTTCATCAATAGAGACAAACAACAAACAAAAAATAATCCATTTACATGTAAACCAAGAATTGCTCTTGAGCCACAGTGGTTATATATATAGAACTGGCCGAGGTGGGTGTGACAATCAAACGGCGATGCCCTTTTTTTTTCCAAACCGTTTCTCTACCGTAATTCAAAGATCTTTGAAAGAGGAACATTCTTTGGGAGAGTCTTTTTACTGTAGTGTGGATGTAGCAGAGGTTTGGCAGAGCATGTTTCTCACTAACACAGTCCATACATGTCGTAAGTGCTGAATCATGTTAAAATCACTTATTGGAAAGGATAAGAACAATATCAAATGTTTCTCAGTGGAGTCGTGTGGACAAAGTTTTTCTGAATTGTTTGCACACCAGAGAGGAAGAAAACCCGTCCTGCCTGGTGCTCTTGCTTGGGAGTTGCCTTGGGGACGTTTGTTATTTTTCTTTTTAAAGTCCTCCAGTGTTCTTCTTCTATTGTGCAAATACATTTTTGTTACATAGACAAGCAGGCATGCTGACTCACAAACCATGCAAAGAGTTAAAGTTGGCGCGAGCAGACGGCAAAAAAAAAAACAAAAAACAGTTTCTACAAAAAAAAAAAAAAAAATGAAAATAAAAAAAGCCAAATCAAAAGAGTAACAAGTGGAATGTTTTAGACATGAAAAAATATCAACTCAAATTTTACAAAATGATAAGTTAAAAAAAAAAACATGACCTTTAATCGGGTGTGTAACAAAGCAGTTGACAGATAATTTGAAATGTTTGATCAGTCGAATTGGAGCAGGAAAAGGGAAGAAGGAGACACTGATGTTATGGACAGTTAAACATGATAGTGCAACGCATGCTCTGAAAGAGATTTAGAAATTATCGGCTGATGTCTTTCCATCCAAAACAAGTTAAAATCCCACTTTTTCTTTTGACATCGGTGTCCCCTCCTTTGCTTTCCCCGCCGAGGAAAACTCAGCTAGCTACATAAAACGGCCTCGAAACCTCTTTTTGGATGATGTCACAGTCGAAAGGTAAGTGCATTATCACCAAGAGGAAAATGTATCAATTAGGCAACAAAGTGATGAAATGTTTGACTCTGAAGGGGTCCGATGCAGTGCCGCGTAATGACCACATTTCACTTGAGGGCAACTTGAAAACAGTGCAGTCGATGACGAGTTAAATATGCTGCTCTTTTTAAAGTACACCATACTGTTTTTCGCTCACAATATCATAGCTGTCATTAGTTAGAGTACATTTATAAATTTTCCATATACAAATCTCCTATAAACAGTACATGTTATAAATACACGATTGATGAAAATGCAGAAAAGGCCGAGAGAGCCGTAAGAAAGAAAGAAAGAAAGAAAGAAAGAAAGTCCTTATTTTTGATAAATACAAGAAAGAAAGGAAGTTTTTGAAGAGTAGTACTAAGTATGTGAATGGCAGCCCTATAACTATCCAGAAAACGGATAAAAACACAAATCTATGGATGAAAAAAGTTAGAAAAATAATCTTATACGATAAAAAATAAAAAGTGGACACGCTTACCAAACACAGTTTTTGATATTGTAAATTGACAACTTGATGGTGGAAATCATACATGTAGATACAAACAGGCAATACTCGATTACTGCCTCTCAAAATATATTCAATTCAATATACATGACTAGCTCACACTAGTAGCAACCAAGGTAGTTGCCAACCGGCAAAGCATGGGCGGCCGATCGGCACACGTAAAGAAACGCTCGTGTGTGAAGATTAAATTAGTAAACATTGAACTGGTTACTGGGAGCCTTATCTGAAAGGGCCAATACGAGAAATGTTTGTTGACTTGCCAGCTAAGTGGAGTGAAAGTACAACTGTATATGCAAACTCATGCTTTGGCTTTTCTTGCTTGGCTTTCTCTTTTGGATAACATTCAAAAAATCTTGCAAAAAACTCTCTGCTCGGATGCATGCTTCATGTGTGTACAAAGCAATGACTTCAGTTAAAGGGAAGCTACATCAAAGGCTGAACCTTGTTTCAATCTAATTTCCGTGTTTGAAGGTCTCCACGTTTGCACCGTTTCTCTACTGAAGCTGGCAACTACCTTTTACAAAGCGCTTTTTCCTTTTTGTTTTTACAGAAAAATAGATCCATCCAAAAGTAAAGGAACTCTTCAAGAGAGGCTGTGAGAGACAGAAATGTTGTCTTCGTCACGTTCCAAGTAAACATGCTGAAAGATTGTTTTGCTTTCTTTTTGTCATTCTTTCCCCCCCCCCCCTCCGAGAGGGCCGGGTCTCCTCTCCGCGCGCCGATTCCTCGGCGAGGAAAATCTTTTTTTAACTTAAGGCAATCTTTTCCTGAACAATCCTGAAATCCAGCGGACCCTCACCAAGGCACTCCTCTCACTCGTCAACCTTCAACGACAGGCGAGGCGACAGTCTCGTCATCAAATCTTTGCGAAAAAGCCTACTCAAACTTCGGCCAACCAAAGTCCACAGTGAACGCATCTTGTAAAATATTATCTCAGTTTGCCGCGATGCCCTTTTGTTTTTGTCGGGAAAAATAGTTGAGAAAAGAGAAAAGAAAGTCCCGAGCTGTGTTTGACAGCCGAGATGGTCTGCTGTCCCTGGTGTCCTTGTGTCGGAGGGCAGCTGTGTAAAGCACCGGATGTTTTCTGCAGTTCATCGCACCTTTCTACGGCAAGACCTGATCTCGCCCCCGACTCCAAATACACCCCACCCCCACTGCTTGGTCACTCGGTTAGCCGCCGTGGGCTAACGCGGGGGTGCGAAGACTGACAGAAAAAAATGAGTGTCTCTGAGCGAGTGCCGCCAGGCGGCGCCGTTATGTTTAATTTTTTTTCCAATTCAGTCCTCTCGTCTCCTGATTGGCTCCCCTACTCTGAGGCTGAGCCCACCCCCTCTCCCTCGTTTCGGCCGAGGGGCCGCCAATCAAGGTGACTGACGTGGTGAGTGGGGTTAGGGGGGCTAAATGAAGGGATCAGTCGAGACTCTTCTCCGGAGAGGTCAATGGTAACAGTGTGACACCCTCGTGTTTCCCTCCGTTACAGTGGTTCCTCCTCTTCCATGGGCTCCTCCTCCGGCCTGGAGGTCACAACACACAAAAACAAAACGTCAGATTTCCTCCAAACCACCTGCATACTGACACTGCTTTACATGCAGATAACCTCTTGACCTCTGTGGACTTGGGACTCAAGCACAGAAACCCTTCTTCACCTTTACACGATCACATTTGTTTGGGATCTTTGAGAGGAGCCTCTCTAAATATAGGTGTAGGTACAAACTAACATATACATAGAAAAATATATATCATTTTTTGATGAATAAACCAGGAGTGTAATATAGTCTAATGCTTGCATTCCTCTGCTTTCATGTGTTTTTTTATCTACCATGTTAAATCCTTAATGTTTCTGTACTGAACACCCATGTGCCGTCCTCTTTATTTATCTTTTTTATTTATTTTTTGACGCCTCCAGGCTTCCCTAGCAACCATTTACCTTTGGTCCATGGCGTTGGTGTTGGCCACAGACAGAGAGGCCATGGCGCTGACGGCCTCAGCCTCCTCCGAGTCTCCTCGTTTGGCCTCCAGCAGGGAAAGCCCCAGGCACGGCGAGTAGCGATGCACCGAGCGCCAGTACTTACCTGATTGATATTCAAAGCGCATTATTAGATACGTACAATGACACAGTGAAATATTGTTGCGGATTTGTATGCTCCCTCGTTATCTGTGTTTATCAGTGTTATTATGAGTTTGTGGTGAACTCACTGTGAGTCTCTAAAACTTTCTCCAGGGAGCGAACAGCGTTGGCGTTGGGCCTCTGCTCGAGGACGGCCTTCGGCAGCGGGTCCAGCTGCACGGGACAAAAACACACACAGAAAAATGTAAACACGAGTATGAAACCAGCTGATTTATCGAGGCAAGAAGGTCTTTAAAATCCTCCTCAAGATGATTCCACTACTGCTTTCATGCTTTATAAGAGGCAGAAGATTAAAGTCACACATCTGGAAGAAATTACAGCTGTGGTAGTGATACATTTGTATGGGATTAGTGCCGCTTTGTACTCAAAACATGCAACAGCACAAGGATTTGTGGAAGGAGAGCTGGCTGACGACCACACAAACATGCCACACTTTGTCAAGTCCACTTCTCTCCAGCAGCGCCCCCTTTGATACGACATTAATTAGGATTCAGATCCCGTGTGTTGTCAGAGTGACCTCCGTACCTCCTGGCCTAGCAGGGCGGCCACGCAGGCTTCGGAGGCGTCGCAGATGGCGGTGAGGTCGTGACCCCCCTCCAGAGCCAGCACCACGCGGCCTCCGGCGAGGGTCATCAGCTGCTTGGTCAGATAGCCAAAACCTGAGGAGAGGTTACAGATAGTTACAGTGAGTGTATGCGGATGAATCTATGCAGATGAATTTTAGTTTGTCAGCTTCAGAAACAACCTTCCTCACTGCCCAAGCTATTTGTTTTGTGTGGTCAACGGCTGCAGCGGGAGATAAGAAACACACTTCAGATAATCTTGTACTCACATTTGGAGGTCAGTGTGTAACCGCCCAGTGGCGGCGGGTGTCCCTCTACGGCGTCGAAGCCAGAGGAGACCAGCACGATGTCCGGGGCGAACTCGTTGGCTATGGGCATCACCACAGACCTGAGAGTGGGAGGGGAAATATTATACAGATTGTACAGATTCAATGTGAATGCTGAAGATAGACAAACTAAAATAATAAAAGTATTGGAAGTAGAATTAGGACATCCGCTACCTGAAGGCAGCCAGGTACTCTACATCTCCCATTGGTGGATCGAGGCCTCCAGTGAAGGCGACGTTGACGTTGAACCCGACTCCAGGCCCGCTGCCCACCTGCAGAGAGAGAAGCACAGGTGTGACTCACACTCATACGTACTGGACAAATTAAAAAATATAGCTCTTAGCTGTTTAGTTTTGCCTTTGTTTTCCAATACCGCAAACATTGCTGAGTATTCAGGCTTAAGACTTGTGGAAAGAAAACATTCAGGTGTTCATTTTACTACTTTGTCTATTTGCGTATGTAGATTTTTCCTAAATTTACCAACAGTTAGCGTTATATAATGCCTCATTTGCATATTTAAACATAACATTTCAGAAAACTTGTATTACAAAAAAATGTATTGTCTTAATGTAAATAATCAACTGGAGAAGTTTCATTGTGATATCTATTAGTTAAACATTTTACCCTATTCACCTGTAGTGTCCACTTCAGTAGCACTTACATAAACCAAACTTTACAGTTTCATTCATATCTATATTCTGGAGGTTTTTACAAAGGGGTTTGTTCATTTATCATTCATAGCCTGATTTATAGAACGTTTTATTCCTAAAACATGGCAAAAATTGTTTTTTTTTTATGGCTGTTGACAGTATTCTCTGATTTATGGAGTAATAAAAAGAGATATCCAAACTTCCCTCTTTAGAAACCTTTGACTCTAATATATCAACAGAATTAAACAAGAATTTTGAACCTGGCTTTATCCAGTGTTCACATTTGTGTTCTGGAAATGTATGCAAATTAGCACATACTTAATGAGATAATGCCTCATTTGCATATTTAAACATACAAATTCAGAAAACGTGTAATACAAAAAAATAATTGTCTTAATTTAAGTAATCAACTGGTGCATGTAAGTGCTACTTCAGTGGCACTTACATCCACCAAACGTTCCAGTTTCATTCCTATCTATGTTCTGAAGGTTTTTACAGAGGGGTTTCTTAAAAAATATGGTGAAAATACATTTTTTATGTCGGCTGACAGTATTTTCTCAATGAAACAAGAACTTTTAATATGGCTTTATCCATGGAAATGCAAATTAGCACATTTGTTTTTTATTACTAAAAAAGCGCTTTTGTAAGAGAACAGCTAAATAAATGGCCAACTATCACAGTTTTATTGTTGTTAATTATTTTTGAAATAATTTAATTCAACCATCTATGAAAACAGAATCCTGTGAAAAATGTTTCCCACAATGCACTGAGAATGTTAAAACACACACACACACACACACACACACACACACACACCTCGTCAGGTGCTCCACTTCCAGGAAAGAAGTTGCCGTCGTCATAGCGATGAATAGACAGGTAGAGGACATTGGGGTCATCGTAGAAGGCCTGCTGGGTGCCGTTGCCATGGTGAACGTCCTGAGGTTAAACAGTACACACACGGTATGATCACAAACATTGCCGTGCTGTGAGCCTTTCATAAGCTAACTACATTACGCTCCCACTGCGTCACAAGACAAACACGCGGTTACTCAAGAGACTGACCCAGTCCACGATGAGGATCTTGTTGACGTTGAGTCTCTGCTGCAGCAGTTTGACTGCGATGGCCACCGAGTTGAAGTAGCAGAAACCCCTGAAACAGCAGCAAAGAGAGGGAATTGTCAGCTGTGCGAAAATTGCTCCATTTTTATAGAGCATTTTACACGAGGGGTATGAAAAATAAATAAAGCAGACTTGAAACAGCTGGCAGAATAAAGGCATTCAGTACTTTATGTGCAAATAAAGTCAATGGTTTATGTAATGTCTATCCCAGACGGGCCTGGTATTTGTATATGCATAGATTAAGTGTCTCCAGCTGAGTGTGGTGACGGCTGAGGCCTTACATGGGAGTGCTTTCCTCTGCGTGGTGTCCGGGAGGGCGGACCACAGCGAAACCGTTCTGCAGAGACAGACAAGAGCGACGCTGATCACCACTCAGTGTTTACTAAGAAGTGGTGAACCACCAGCGGATAAAAACACTGTCATTTAGGCAAATACACACTCAAAACACAAAGAGGGGAGGCTTTAATGAACGGAATCCCATATAAAGCACTTTTAGCACTAAGAACACGACTGTTACAGCTGCAGCACCACTGGAGCATTAAATCTGAGGAAACAATACAACGTATTAACAGTTAAATTAACTCTTATATTTTCTAAACCAAATTATTATCAGTTAATTTACATAAACTGGTACAGTGCTCCACAGATTAATGGATAATGAATAGTAGTTGCAGTCTAAAGAAAAAAAGAAGCCTAATTTTTTATTACAAGACAATAAAATAAACCCTGCTGTAATAAATAGAAATGTCTTACGTATGTAGATTTTTATTCCAAGCAATTTTCAAAGCTTGTGGGAACTCAATAATGTCTCTAAAGGAATACTACAAAATGACTATTTGCATATCAGTTCAAAAGTCTTGATGAATTGAACTAAATGGAGGTCACATATCATGTCATGCATGTCTTTTGGAGGCCTTAACGCGACTAAAACAACACTCCAAGTGTATTTTGTCCAAACAATGTTTGTTTGGCAATGATTTCAATATTTTAGTATGAGAAATTATATTTACTTTATAATATTTTTGACCGTTTATATATTTAACGTACATACTTGACTTTGGATTCTTTTTTGTTATCTTATTTACATCATATTTCATTATTATAATAAAACCACCCCATTTGGAGTCAAAATTATACAATTTAGTTGTTTTTTATTGATTTAATACTATGAACAATGGTAGAACGTGATGATGCACAGTGTAAATGTCATGGCAAAAGGCTCCATTGTGTGCACATAGCCTCCTGTAGTGGATGGCAGTCGTATTTTAGAGCCAGATTCCCTTTCAAGAGATAGAAAACCCATTTGGCACACTTTGGGTATCCAAGTGGCCAAATGGAGAGTCCGCCTGGTCCTATCCTGACTAAAACCTTTGCAGAATCTATGTGCTTTGTGTTGTTTATATCTGCTTTGAACCAGCTGTAGTCAAGGTGAAAGAATTCAGTGGCATCTCTGTGCATGGCATTATTGCTATAATGGTGTTATCCACTGTCTGATGTAAAAAACATTTTAGGCAAGGATAAAAATGTACATTTTTCCTTTGGTTCATCCCAATTTACTCAGGCATAGTAACAGTCACAATGTTACTTCCACTGGGGATGAATCCTCTGAGGTCTTACCTATCCATACAGACCAGGATCATGCATATAGACCTGGTCGTTGTGGAGCTATTTTTGATTTATTTTGGGTAGTAGTGTTTTAATTGGTAAGGTTTAAACGAAGATGCATGTGTTTGGGAAGTAGTGAGCATACAACTGGATAAATGAGACTTGGATTATACTGCACCAGTTGTGTGAGAGTTTTGATATGATTTTGCTGTTGTTAAACGCGCCCCCCATTTACATCCATTCATTAATTTTCTCAGTTTTTTGATTATTTGTTCACCGTGGAGGCATGCAGGAAAAACTACGTTTTCTTGAAGAATTCAAGGTTAACACGGGGTGAGTAACTGATATACAAATGGTCCATTTTGTGGGTGAAGTGTTCCTTTAAGATGATAAAGAAGCGTATCTTTGAAAGCAACCAGACGAGTGTGACCGCGGTTTACCTTCAGCTCTCCAGTAGCCACTTTGAAAACGAGCTCCACCACGGAGCCGACGGCGAGCCGCGCCGCGCTGGAGGAGTGGACCTCGTTCCAGATGGTGTCACTGTCCACCTAGAAACACAAAAAGGCTGTGTTATTATTCTCAAACCGGAGCTCAATCCACAATATGGAGATTACACACACCAGGATTATAATAATAATAGTAATTGCGGCATAGCGCCATCTCCTGGAAGGTCAAGTCTGTTCAATTTCGGTGGTTCAATGACACAAGAGATTCATGCACACTACACTCTTTATTACTCCATCATCTTCCTAATGATAAAACATTTCTAGCATTTGTTTTCTAATTAACTTTAGGGCAATTTATAACTGGACTGGAAACAAGGTAAGGTAAACCGGTGAAAATATCATAAATATAGCGTACACTTAAACTGATTTAGATTTTTTTAGGTGGGCCTTTCTTTTATGTGGCTAAAATCCCGTCCACAGCAGTACATTGATCTGCTTACGTGCCCGTACTCCTGTCTGTTTCTCCAAACTGGGGGCGTGCATCTACTGTAGGCAATACACTGACTATGGATAAGTACCTCATACAACCCCACTTCAAAACACCCTTCAATTCCCTCTATGAATGTGTGTTACTTACCCCCACCCCTCCACACGGTAGCCGCACGAACATGGGAGTGATTGAACCTGATGAACAGGAAATAAACATTAAATTAGGGACAGTTAACTGGATATAAGTGCTGTGTGTGTGTGTGTGTGTGAGCTTACAATCAAGTTTCTGTCGGAGAGGGTTGGTTCCATACAGCAGGACGTGGGCTTCAGAGTGAACCGTCTGCAGCTCTTCCAGAGTGGCCTTCCTCCCACGGATACACTACACACACACACACACACACACACACACACACACACAGGGGGATAAAGCTCTCATATGCGGTGTACTACTTGGTGTGATGTTCACTGTTCTCCTCTTGTAACGTACCTCACACTGCGATCGGAGTCCGGTCTCCTGCAGTCGGGACCAGATGCTCTGGATCCGGCCGGCGTGCTCCGGGTGACTGTTGGTGTTTCCGCACATACACTGGTGCTTCTGCATGAGCGAGTCGTACACTAGGCCTGAGGAAACACACACACACACACACACACACAGAGAAACATACATTAATTTACAATGAAATTAATCACAGAGGACATTTTTATAATCGATCATTCCTCATTTTCTCTTGCAAGAAAGCCAAATATTCCCGAGTTCCAGCTTCTCAAATGCGAGAATATACCACTCTTTGTTTTATGTTCGTGTAAATTGAGTGCTACATTCCTGCTAATGTACAAATCTTTGCATCAAAATAAGCCTGATCCTTATTCACAGAGCATCTCCTAGAAGCAAAATAAAACTGTACCAAAACTTTTTATCCAAAATGAAATCAATTCAATTTCACAAATTCAAATAACGCTTAAAATGAGGTTTTCTTCACCTGAATTCAGTGCATTATGGGCTAAACGAGTAATGTACATTATATACATTGCAGCAGAGTTTTCTATGAGCAGAGCATTTTAAACGTTAATGTCGCAGTCGATCATGTTCCTTTAATTGTGGGAAGCCAAAATCATGTTCACAGCCCTAGTGTGCATCCGCCCTGTGATTCAGATCTGCTCCAAATGTATTAGGTTCATCCTCAGCCCATGCTAAACCCGTCAATCAAGTTTCATGAATATCAGGCCGGTAGTTTTTCTGTAATCCTGCTGACAAACAAACCAAAAACATAACGTCCTTGGGCGGATGTAATAAAGTTGCCTAAATATTGATATTTCTAGAAAAGATGGGGGGAGGAGAAGTCACGTAAGAAGCAGAAGATTCTTCCCGTCTCACAGTTACTGACGCTTTCCTAAATTTCCCATGCAGTTTGGAACTGGGAGTAAAGTAGGCCAAACTGTTTTAAAAATACCTTCAGCTGTGGTGCACGAACGCAACAAACTGCCGCAGCATGTGGCGTCTTCGTGGTGATAACACTTCAATACGGATACAGAAGTTGGAGCTTCATTCTCTATTTAAGAATGTGTTGTTAAAACTGCGGTAACGTGAGCCGCAGAGTGCAAAACCGTGCCACCGCCAGCCGCCGTCTGACTTCCGTTGCTCCTAAAGTAGTGTTATCATGGTAAGGATGACCTCTGAGCGAGGCGAACGTCTCCTTTCAGTCCCCAGAGCATTAGGAAGGAAGTGAAGCCAAAAACAAACAAAAGCTTGAGGCAGACCAGAGGGAGGCTACAGTTTGACAGCGTAAAATGAAAGAGAGTGGTGATGCCGACCTGTGGTGAAGCGAGGTTTGACGGGAGGATCGGGGGCCGGGACGCTGATTGGGAAGGAGGAGGCCGAGGCCGGAGACGACTGGGCCCTGGACAGGGGGCGGTGTCCTGGGAAGGAGATGGACAGGCCGGCAGCCTCCATGGACGCCTGGTAGTTCCTCAGCTGATGAATCCGCTGCTGCTCCAACAACAGGGCCTGCTGCTCATAAATAAAGAAGATGAATCTAAAGTCAGTTGTTTAGGGGGAAATGTAAATGCATGAACTAAGGGGAAGATGCTTCAATATATTCTATATTGCAAGTACAACTTATGGCCAAAAGATGGCAGCCAAAACAAATGATTCAGCTTCGATTTTCCCTCAGCATTTAATCACAGAGATGTCACAGGACATTTATGGGTCTGTTTCTTTGTGTTTTCACCTCTCAAGGACTTCCCCAGGAACACCTACAATATATTAGTGCCAAGCAGAATCAATTCTCCGAAACCTCCCATCGATTCTCTCGGCCTATTTCGCTTCACATCTCTCTGTACCTGTCTGAAGAGCAGCTCCTGCTCCACCTGCCTTTCCCGGTGCTGCTGCAGCGCCTCCTCCTGCAGCTCCTGCGGGTCGGGGGGCTCCTGCTTGATGGTGATCCCCGGCAGCAGAGCTCCCCCGTCCTGGTGCTCCCTCAGCTCCTCCTCCGTCTCCTCCGGGTGGCTCTGGTGCTGGCGGCCCACCGGTGACTCGCTGGGCTTGGTCATCATCTGCGGGGACACAGGGGGAATGATGCTACGATGTGAAATTTATTTCACGATCGAACAGCAGGATGTGACAAATCCCCTCTCCCGACGTGTGAGGCTGCATTCAAACGAGCGGGCACGCTCTCCTCTGAATCAAATTCCTGGCAAATCACTCCTTTCTTCTTTTAACAAGCTTAATTTGGATTACTCAGTCAGATTGGTGGCTTGCTCATTTCAAACCTATCCGTTCTAATTGAATGTGAGTGGCCGCTCTGCCGTCTGTACTCCGGGGCAAAATGTGTCTCGCCGAACAAGAGGCATTCCGCGCTCCCCGCTGTGCTGCTTTTCATCGACTCATTCTGGGTCCCGCTGTTAACCGAGTGGTGATTCACTCGTCTATTCATTCACTTTCACTGACGTGAAGCATTCAAAAGTGGCATTCAAGGCCACGGAGTACATAGTGTGTGAGTGTTTATAATGTGAAGACAAAGAGAGCGGCGGGAAAGAGAAGTGTTTGCTGGAAGTCTCAAGAGTGGTCTTCAGCTACAGGTGTGTGTGTGTGTGTGTGTGTGAGTCCCCTGGCACAGAGCTAGTACAGCATTGACGTCAAAGCATTCACCAGCTTTCATTCACTCCCCCTCCTCCTCTACTGTTCTTGTCTTCTCTGCGTCCAAACAAACTTCTCTTCCCCTCATTTTTCACCTCCTCCCTCGACCCTTCCTCTGCTCCAATTTCCCAGAAGCCTCCTCTTTATCTGATCTTTCCTTACAGAGTGATACTTTTGGCTGCAGATGACATGTAGGTTATTTTAATGTCTATTTGCACCCGGGTGAGAGTTGTCAAAGGGCAACTATTCGGCTATTTGCACCCGGTAATATTAGTAGTAATATAAAGTGAGACAAAATACTTGAAAGGAGCAGGTTGTGGTGAATCAAACTCAGGATTTTCACCCTGGAGACTGGGGTTGGAGTCTATTTTTCACTTGGTTTACTCATTATTTTCTGTGTTTTAAATTCTTATTTTCAGTTTTCAGTCGCAGTTTGGTTAGGCGATAGACTCTTTCACTTCAGTTTTTTTCTGGTGCGTCACGTTCAACGTCAGTAAACAAACAGTAAACAGTGAAAATGCTATAAAGGTTACTTCTTTTTTTTTTACATCTGTTACTTATTCAGTCTCTCTTTTATTTGTAGGTGATTGTTGGAACAGTAAAACGACTAACAGACACTTTTGATTTTGTTTCTGTTGAATCAATCAGCGAGGTAAAATTACTGTTTCTGTCAATGGAGTCTGGTGGCTTTGATGAGAGCATATAACGGCTGTTTCTTTTCCCATCTAACTCTGTGAATTAAGGGTTTAGTTCGACCAAACCAGAGTTGGTGACTGTTGGAACAGTGGAGAGACTAAACGAGACGCTTTTGATGTTTTATTTTCTGTCGAGTTTGAATCAAGTGTGTTTCGGTGATCAGCGAGGTAAAATGTGTGTTTCTGTCAATGGAGTCTGGTGGCTTTGAGGAGAGCATATTTAACTGTATGTTTTGTACATTAATAAATTATAATAATTGTCCAAATCCTGGTTGATTTGATCTATTATATACAGTATTCACTTCAATATGCGTCACATAGCATCGCGCCGGAAAAGGGGCGAGCACACAGGTGTCATGTTTCCTGCAGAGTCATTCATCCCAGAAAATGAATGCCAATTGTAACCTCTCCCACTAAATACAGAAGCCAGATGTTAGTGGGTTTTTGTCCAGTGGGAAATTTTGTTCAATTTACATGATATAAACAGAGAAAAACAGCAAATCCTCACATATTAGGGGCTGAAACCAAAGAATGTTTTTCATCATAGCTTGATAAATGACTTAAACAATTACGTGATTATCAGAATTGCTGTCTATTAATTAACTGACTAAATTGGCACCACTACTCACATTATATAATTTAGAATGAAAGATTTTATTCGGATTAATATATCAATGTTTGAAGTGGAGATTTTTCCTTTTTGTCCTTACAAACCTCAGAGTCAGAATCGGTGCTTGAGGCTGTTATAGAGATGTTTGTGTGAAACGCTGCCACTGGAGAGCTCTGAAACATATGGAGGGAGTGAGAGAGGAGCGGAGCAGGGGAGGAGGTGGAGGAGGAGGAGAGGAAATCCCTTGTTTCATCCACCCACCTCTCCTCCAGCGAGTACTCTGCTCGAATAGGTAACGCCAGCCCAGACCGGCGGCTGCTCGCTTCCTCCCTGACCATATAAAGGCAGAGGCTTCCGCTCTGTTGCCATGGCAGCGCGCGGTTACCTCGCAGTCCGTGGCAACTGTCTCGGCCACAGTCACAGAGACGTGGATGCAAACATCCACACGGCTTTACATGTTAACCCATACCTGCCTCCGCCTACTCACAAACAAAAATACTAGAGAGAGAAAGAAAGCGGCGGAATAAAACGAAGGACTTCACAGACGTCCACAGCTAACACGTTGCTGGCTGTGTTACTGGCTGCCGCCTACACAAACAACTACACTACAGCTGCTGTGCTGGCCCACGGTGGCTTATAGCCCTCATTAATTATCAGCTTATTTGTACGTGATGTCAGATCTGTGGCCCCTTAATCACCTGCCTCCATAAAGCATCAAAATACTGCAGATTCAACTGTCAAATGTACAGTTTTATGACAGAAAAATCTGACATTTTGACGCTTTAATATCAAAAGGAAGCAGAGGAGGAGGGATGTAAGGAGATAGTACCTTGTTGAGGTGGAGCTGCTGCTGCTGAAACTGCTGCTTGTGCTTCTCCAGGAACTGCTGGTGCTGCTGCTGGACCACCAGCTGCTGTAGGGCCAGGGCCTGGGCGTGGGCCTGCGCGGCGCTCCCTTGGGGCAGAGGGGCCGACTGGGTCCGACCAAGGGGCCGGTGCTGCCGCTGCAGCTTGGCCATGGACGCGGCCGGCGACATGGACAGGCCGCTCACACCTTGGACACAAACAAGGACGACTTTAGTTACAAGATTAGGTGAAAACTTGTGTCCATTAGGGGCGCTCTCTTTCTTCATGAGTTGAGAAGAAGAACAGAGAATGCATTGTCTTAATCTAACACATGCTTCATGTCGGACGCTCCATTAAGACACAAAGGCTTTCATTTTCTGCACTATATAGTGATAGTACTGTCTCCACATGATGCAAGCTTTCTTCCAGTGGAACCTGGGATTCCTAGTACATGCCCAGTGCCCTTGTTAGCAAATAAACTTCCAGGACATCTCATTCAACGATTCTTTGAATTTTTGTCAAATTTTGTGGGAGAAGTATTCCTTTAACTTTAAGATGATGTCTGGCTTAAGTGTTTTAGTTCCCTTTAAGGTAGGTCTTGCTAAACCTTGGGCCCGAACCACTTCACGCAGCTGTTAAGGAAAGCTCCAGCACTCAGCGGTGAGTGTTTTCATGATGACCTGACTTGCTGCCACTCCACCAACCCAGAACCTTGTGAAGTATTTAGACTGGGTGTCATAATGATGCATGGGCCTCCGTCTGCAAAGCCTGTTTTGGCGACTACTCTGAAGAAATATGACGTTTCCAGAGCAGCCGCCGCGTTTTTCCAGATTGCAAAGCTGCGCCGATGAGACTCGGAGCTGAAGATGTAGTCACATCAACAAATGAATTCCTAATTTTACTCTTATTGGTGTTGGACCTAAGATTAGTCAGCAGATGTATTTGTGAACCAAATAAAAAACGACCATCTGTGCTGCCATGATTCTTCTATTGTGATGATACTAGCAGGGAAAAGTGAACAAATTAGTTACAGTGTATCATCCGGGTGAGGAAAGTAAGAAAAACAGACTTGAGATGATTCGAGAAGCTTAATTACTGTGCAGAGAAAATAAATTAAGTGTTTTTGAAAAAGCTTTCTGATGCACAGCTTCCGTAGAAGGAAGTAGGAGCTGATCTGATGGTGATTTTGATGACTAAAAACGTGACTTTCCCTCGCTAAATTACTGCATCTGGGCTGTTAAAATACGCTCCCTGGCCTGTGTGTGGGCGTGCAAACGTCCTCGTCTGTACGTTTTTTTTGTGCGTGGATACACACCATGCGTGCGTCTGCATGTGCGTCATCGCCCATTCACTGCCAGTGCGCCCGCTGAAAATAGCAGCAAAGTGGTAGTCAATGAGCTGATGATGGGAGAGGGCGCACAATGCAGCCATGTCATAGTCTCATACGCTGACATATGAAAGGAGCTCATTAGTTGGAGCTGGTGAATGGACGTCTGTCAGCGTGAGGGGGGCGCACAGTGCAGCATGGATGTATAACTTTCAGTCAGTGTATTTGGTGATTTGACTACCACTACTAGAGCTACTAAAACCTCCATTACTACTCCTACCTGTCACCAGGGGGCTCTGTGCTGGGCTCTGCTCCATGAGCACCATGTGTTGAAGCAGTGGACTGTGTGCGCCGTGCCCGCCTGTTCCCGCTCCGGATTCAGCCAGGTAGGGGGTCAAGTGGCCGCCGGAGAGGAAGGGAGGGCTGAGGGAGAGGGCCGGCTGCAGACCTCCATCCTGCTGGGCTGAGGTCACCTTGAAAAGAGGGAAAACAAGGGAGTGCGGTTGTGAATAAATGCTCACAGACAGATAAACAAATTTGCAGATAAACAGTCTGCAAGTAATTTTCTCCTTACGTTGGAAGCAGCCGTGGCCGTGGCAGTGGCGGGCAGCCCCAGGGTGATGTTGGGTAGGGATGGTGACGTGTAGAGGGACAGCTCGGCACCGCTGCACAGCCTCTGGGCCAGACACGCCTGGGAAGCACATTTAAATGATTTATCTGTGTTTCGAATCATGAGAAAGGGGGCAAACACCGCAGCGGTAGATGTCCACACATGTGGAAAGAGTTTTTCACCCTACTGGCGGTGTAAAACCGTCACGGCCATCAGCCTCCTCCACACCGCCTGAGTGCCCCTAATGGCTGCCACAAATAGCATCTTGCCAGCTCCTCGGCTGTCTTCCTCCTCTGCAAGACCCATCATCTGAGCATCCCTCTCTCGGAGCCTTTGTGCACGCTTAGTTTAAAGGCTAATAACAAGCACCTGTAGCGCTGCACCCACACAAAAGAGCAAAGCTGCTCTGACAGCAAAAGGCTGTGAAATGTGAATGTTTGAACTGCTCATGCTTTGTGCCATAAAACCTTTAAATGAATGTTTTATGCTAAAAATGACATCAGTAGCAACTCCTAGGTGTGTGTATGTGTGTGTGTGTGTGTGTGTGTTACCTCTGAGTTGTTGGAGAGTGACACAGTGATGCCGTTCTCATTGGGGATGTTGTTGGAGCTGTTATTCGGGGAGCTCGGGCCTGAGCCGGGGGCGCTGCTACACGCAGAGTCTGAAACACACAAATCAAACACAGTCACAAGAATAGTAACACAGCAGCCTAAAAACAGAAAAGGCGGCTGCATGTCTGCGCGTCCCTCACCTGCCATGTCGAGCGAGCGCTTCTTGGCGGTGGTGATGGGGCTGTCTCGGCGCCGCAGCAGCGGGCTGCTCCTCCGCTCGCTCACCTTCTGCTTCAGCCTGGAGCGCAGCTTCAGGTTGGGCTCCGAGGCTGAGGGAAGGATGGAGAGAGAGAGACAAACATTATGATTGATGGATTCATTCATAGTCTGAATCTGCAGTTTCATCCCCTGCCTGTTCCCGATTGTGTCACACACCAACTCCTACATCTGTTTAGTCACATTTTCTGTTTTTTCCAGTCATTAACCTCAACCCCTGCCATTTCCCACCTAATCATAATTTATTACAAAACTTTTGCACCAACCTTTCGAAAATGAAGAATTTTATGGTGATAAAATATTTATTTTTCAATACTGGAGGTTAGATTCAGCATCTGTAACATCTGTAGTACTGGATATGAATCATTTTAACATAAATATACAAACAGTTTTAATTTTAATTTTTAATCCACCTATATTATGTAGGTATATCTGCCCAACAAAGGGCTCTCATTTGCCCCTCCAGTTTTTAAAAAAAATCCCCCACCACAGATAGCACATGGGTAAGATAAGACAGCCAAAATAAATGAAAAGAAAAGAAATAAAAAATTAAATTAAATAAATAAATAAATATTGTTTTATATAAAATAAAATAAATAAAAATGTGTGTATATATTTTTGATTTACTTTATTTTAGATTTAATAAAAATAATATATATAATTTTATTTTATTCTTTATTTTATTTTATTTTATTTTAAGTAAAAAGGATAAAAAATATAACATTGCATAAATAACTAAATAAAATAATAAAGAAAAAAATATAAACTCATACATACACATACAGGTAAAAATAAAAGTAGAAGAAAATAAATAAATTAAAAATAAAGTTTTAAATGTGAAAAACTGCCACAGGGAAATAATGTAGACCATATGTTGGTAATGGTTTAAACATTTGTATACAGTCCCAGACGTATTTCAAAAGGAAGAATGATACTTGACAATCCAACTTGTTTCCAACAAGGCTAAATATAGTCTCACCTAATGATTTTTAATTAGGAGCCACACTTGTGTCTGATTATCTGCTGTACTTATAACAAGGTGTGTCACTGCTTCTTGTTGCAGCCTGACCAAAAAGGTCAAAAGCTGCTGTGTTATTTGTGAGAATAATCTGCAGAATTTATCTTTGACATATTTAGACAATGTACTCATGAGCTGTAGTGTGCCGATTCAACTATTAAATTACAACATCGTCATCCGCTTCTATCACCTCTGATAACTCAGATGCACCCTGACATCCCAGCCTTGATGTTAAACAGATAACTGGCGGCGGTGCAGCTCCGGACGGATCAATCAGAAGGGTGGGAGAGTTACCTGAGCTACAGTCTCACAGGCTTTCAGCTGCACACATTGATCTGTCGTGGAGCGCCTTCCACAGAGCCGCTCTGTTATGAAACCTGTTTGGTAGACAAACGGACACACGATTCCCCCTTCCTATTTAAATGCTTTCTGAACATGCCAAATTCTGATTCATCTTCCCAACGTCATTGCGGCTGAAAAGCAATTAGCTACAATTTGGGAGCCATGTCTGATTGCCTAAAGGCCTTATGGTCTTTTGTGAACGCTGTCACCGAGTTGTGAATGGAGACAGGGAGAAGGGAACGGCATGTCACCTTGGCTCCAGCCATGGAGACTAATGCTCTGTTTACTCTGACCTGCCAATCAGCGGCCGCGGATAATTTCACTATTCATTATCCAATTTTTAATCATCAAAGGGGAGCTAAATCCAGACGTGGAACACAACCAACCCCGATTAATCTGCTACTATACAAACACTGAAACACTACTTTACCTGGAGCTAACTTCCTCCGAAAAATCCTTTTAGGAAACATTCATCAAGCGCGTGTTCCTGTTCACAGTGTCAGGTAAAAATAGATGTGTGGAAAAGAGTGAAGTGTGAACTGGGAAGTGTGAAGGTACAGTAGCACAAAGTGGGAGGGAGAGCTCCGTCCAGATGGAGTCAAACCAATTAATGTCGGTGGGAGCCAGTTTACTACAAACAAGCATTTCTGAGGCTCTCTGATGAAAGTTTTGCGCAAAAGAAAATTACACAAAAATCTAGGTCAACATGGTATAATGGACATTTCTGCCCGACAAAGCCAATAACTAAATATTTTGTCAAAATTAAGTTTTTTTTCCACTCAATCTTTGTTTAATCTTGATCTATATATTAGTTTATTATATTTATATTATTTTTTGTTTTGTGTTTTAATTATTATTATTATTACTATTATTGTTATTATTATTATTTATTTATTATTATTTTTTCAACTTCTGTTTTGTTTTGAATTATGTTATATTATTAATATATATATATGTATATATATATATATATGTATATATATACATATATTTGCTAATAATTTCCAATGTAAAATGTTGTAAAATCAACCGTCTGTCCACTCTGTACTGGAGAGTAAAATAAAAGTCAAAACTTTCTAAAGTGATTTTGTTTCAATACTTTAAAGAAGAAACTCTGAATATCATAACCTTGATATCACAACACAAAAGCTATTAGATATTTCATTTAGAGCCTCTAAAACGAATGACAGGACTTATTTAGTCAGAATTTAATCTGAGGACGGGGTCTGTCAGTGGGGGAAACTAAGTAAAAGGGCTGCACCAGAAAAAAAGGACATTAATTCGCCTGCTGAAGAAGAGTAATTAGTTTTTTTGGTGAAAACAAATTATAAAAGTATGACAGCGCCTCACATCATCAAAGGTACAATCAAAGCCAAGCAGAATCGATGGGGGAAAATGTCAATACCTGTGAAAAGAGGTTGTCTCTGCTCTTTGAGTGGACTAAAGAGAAAACAACATAATGTGGTGCCGACAGAAATGCAACTGCTAAGATACAAGGTGGTGTTAAAGGAAGACAAATCTGAGCTTTGGAGATCATTTTGGTAGATAAATGAACTAATTTCAAGGAAAGTAAGACTACATGATATACAGTATATTGCAGTTTATAATTGGAAATATACCTAGTGCATAGCCTCAACATGACCTGATCGCTGGTATTTGGTTTGAACTACGTCATAGAAAATGAAAAGCTTTGTTACAGGCCTTAGGGAAGCATGGACACATACAATCACACATGATATCAATGCACAGATGGAGCATTGTCGCCATGTTAAATGGGCCTCACAACAGAGGTTAAAGGTTGTGTGTGTGAGTGACATCCTCTATTCAGACGGCGACATGTTGCTTTGTATTCATGGGTGAGCTGTGCTTACTGTGTACTGTACAGTATCAGTCTGCCTATGTTTTATTGTGTCCATGTGAAGGACTGGCTGCCCCAGTTAGGCTACAAAAAAACAACATCATCAGTGAAAAGACAGGAACAGTATGCCTTGATCAACCTCCATCAAAGAGCACAGTGAGTGAGAGGGCCTCAAACATTCCCACCCCGTCTTTCGGAGGCATTCATGTGTATGTGAGAACATGCCCCAGAAATGCGAAGCTCTCTCACCCCGAACTGTTCACCGTAGAAGAAGAGTTATTGATTTTAAAGGCGTCCTTTTGGCTCGGGTTCCCCAGGAAGCGCCTCTTGTTACGCAACTCTTCTCCCGCTGTACGTTTAGATGATCACATCTCATCATAAGGGCAGCAAAGTTGTTATTCTTAAGGTTTGCATGAAATTTGTCATTGTTGTTATTTTTACGTGGCATTACATTGTGTTACATGTTCTGTAACAATGTGGAACATATTTGCCCAACCTTGCTGAAAAGTTTTTCTGAAAAGAAAAAAGATTTTCAAAAGAAAAAAAAAAAAGATTTACATGAAATCAAACCCTATTTTTTCAACAATAATAAATAAACACCCATCCACCCCGACTTCCTCAGGCGTCTGTCGCTCTTTATACTTCGTGGTTCACAATAACGTGGCTTAGATTCAAACTGATTTTGTGGGATAAATACAAATTACAGTGCACTTTTCGTAGGTATAGCTACGAACGCTGTATGAACAGCATTACTGTGTTCACTCTGCTACCACCGTGTCAGTATCCAATTACTATCATAAACCATTTTTACATCTGTTGTCGTTCTGTTCTCATTGTAATTTGGATAAGAGTGTCGGTTACACTAACTTTCTAAAATGTAAAAGACGAGATGCACAAAAGAGCGCTGTTGCTTCCTTTTGACCGTTGCTGGGAGCCCTGGGTGCCAGTCCTCTACTTTATGGCCAGGCGGTGATATAAAAGAGCCTCTAACCTCTCCCGAGCTGGCATTACCATAAGTAAACCCCGCAAAGCACGTCATCGCTGTGGGCAAATATCAGGGTGGCACGGGTTCCCTCCTCTCACAATCCTCAGCCTTATAGAAATCAAGGGACGAACTGACACTCCAGGGACGATCTTTTCACTCACCGCCACCTTGACACTTTTTTCCTTTCTCTACATGAAGCAAGTTTTAGGGAGTGTGGTATCATTGTGCCACTTGCTGGAGTTTAAATCCAGCTCCCATGTTCTGCACTCTCATCTTCTATTGGTCTAAAAAATAAACCAACACTCCCTTCATCCTCAAATGTTTTTCTTGACACGAAGCAAAGTGTCTTGAGGTCTTTTAATGAGGCCACCAAAAGCTTCTCCACTCTCATCTTCCTGATTATCACTGTTCTACTTCCCTCCCTTTTCACTCTTCAGTTTCTCCTCCTCCTCCTCCTCTCTTCCTCCCTCTCTTCTTCTTCCCCTCTCCCAGGGAGGAATGTGGCTGTGTGGGCCAGTGTCAACTGTGGTCTATCTGCTGTCGTAGCCAGCAGCCCGAAGGCTCAGAGTCAACAGGGCTGGCTGTAGCCGCCTGCCGCCGTGCTAAGTGAATAATTGCACTGTAAGACGACCGCTGCATCACGGCTACACCACCGCACTTTACACACACACACAGAAAGCTGTACACATACACACACCTGACGAAAAACACACTACAAACAGCTGGTTTTACTCTGTGCTTTGAACGCTGCATGAAGACGTTAGATTGTCGGCCGCAAGGAAACTTTATTCCAGTGGTGCGTTCTGCAGCGTCGTACAGCTTTAATGACTTTTGACAGGATTTGTCACCCATTTAAAAGGAAACATGGTGCTCTCTATGCAGTGGTACAGCTGCTAGGTCAACTGCACTACTCTGTTAATAACCTTTTTTATATATAGTAGGGCTGTCAATGTTAATGCGTTAAGGCAAATTTGTTTTAACGCCACTAATATCTTTTACGCATTAACACAATCGATGTTTCGGAAGTTGTAGCAGGTTCAGTTTTAAAGCTAGAGTGAAGATACTTATATCATATGAAACTAGAAAATCTGAGGAATCCATCGGTACCATGTCATACTGGCTTGTCGCAGAGGAGGTTAAATAACGCCCCAAATGTGCGCTACATTTTGGCAAGGAAAAACTGTCCTACCCATTTTTAAAGGGGTCCCTTGACCTCTGACCTCAAGATGGGTTCTATGGGTACCCACGAGTCTCCCCTTCACAGATATGCCCAATTTATGATAATCACATGCAGTTTTGTGTTGTTAATTGATTTCCAATAATAAATATATACATATATTTGCATAAAGCAAGCATGTTTACCCACACATTCCCTTTTATTACATTTTTTATTACATTTTGATCAGATATTAATGTACCACTAATTTGCAATTAAATATTTTAATCAATTGACAGCCCTAATATACATACAAGATTACAAAGTCCTCAACAGATAAAGGACAATAACAGTTAAAGTTAAAGTTAAAGCCAATTTAAAATCAGATGTTGTAATTACCCTGCCTGCTGTGTTTTTGAAGCTGATCAGTTAATTTCTTGGAAAATAAAGCAAATTATTATATTTTTACATGGCTGAGGTGTAAAAAAAAACATGAATAAAAGTAGAAATTAAAGAAATTGACTTATTCTTACCGAGGCTCCTGAGTGCCCAAATGGCTGTTGCTAAAATGTTTTTGTGAAATTTAAATCAAGGATTTATGGCCTCCTGTTGGACCAGAAATTGGTTGAAATGTGTTAGCTAAATAATGAGTTAAATAAATGGACACAAAGACATGTATAACGGTTTGTGTGTGTCATGAAAAAAAACATGAAAGATTTCCTTTTTGTAGCATGAACCCGATGGACGCAGATCAACGCTTACATTTGTTTTAAGCCCAAAGGTTTTATCAGAGGAGAGGTCTGATGGGGTTCCTGTGTGTCTCATCAGCATAACAGTGAAAAGAAATATTGCAGATGTTAATTACTTGACCCAGATCAGAAGTATCATGCAGATTGAAAACAATAAAAAGGGCCCAGAATAGAGCCCTGGGGAACCCCAAAAGTAATTGTTGCGCTGCTAGAAGTGAAGATTCCCAATTGACACCGCCGTCACGTAGGACCTGTCAGAGCCAGTTAGTTTTAATATGCAATCATCGAACGAATTAAAGGCAGCAGGAAGGTCCGGCAACACAAAATAGTACAACAGCAAGCATCGGAGTGCTGCTGAATGTCACTGACAATCTAAAATCAGAAATATATACTAGGACTGTCAATTGATATATTCAATCGCCATTAATCGCAAATATTTTTTTTTTTAATTCGCAACTATTATCTGTTCAAAATGTACCTTAAAGGGAGATTTGTTGTGACTCTTGGATAAAAGAGCAATTTTGACACAGATATGTAATTATTAGTGTCAAAATCAAGTTTATTAAGACGTTGCTGAACAACATCTGATGTAAAACAACCCCTGAGGATAAGAAACTATTAAAAACTAATAAAACGTCAGGTGCTAAAACGCAAAAAAAACAAAACGCTCTCGCTCTGTTGAACTGTTGAACCACCTACTCTCTGTAACACTCTCATGTGGGGTACGCTGGGAGACCCTGACAGCCTAATGTGGATGTGATTAATGGTGCCGAGCTCTGATGCCATATGAATTATGCTAGACGTGAGTCTGCCTGGCAGCTCCGGTACTGGACGTTATAGTTGTGTGTAATCCTCTCTGAATGTGAGACAGCTGTGTAACCGTGTGTGTGTTGCGTACCAGTCTTTCGCAGTGGGAAGTCATCCCGGGGGTTGTAGACGCCCAGCACAGGGTGGTTGTAGGCGGACACACCGGTCTGTGGAGGCGAGCTCTGGTCCAGAGAGCTGTGCTGGGTTTTTCTATCAAATGAAAACACAAGAGAAACTTAGCGGACACGTGACCGAACAGGTAATCCGAACAAAGTAACTAACTTCATGGCTGTCAAAGATCTGTATGATTAACGCATCATGCAAATCCCTTGGCAAGGCTGCAGACATGTGCCGCCATCTGTTCCCTGCCTACAGAACAAGGTGGTGTTTGCAGGCAAAGTTAAGCCCGAGTTGGCGTCGGACCAAATGCATGTTCCTGACAAGCGGATGTACACACTCATCTCGTCCAGAACTGAGGGGGCCGGTGAGTCCGACGAGTAGAGAGAGAGAAAAGCATAGACACGGGCAGATATAGAAAGAGAAAGTTTGGATCACTTTGAGCTGTTGGAAGTAAACGCCTGTGGGTGTTTCATTGGGTCACACATCAAGATTACGCAACCCTGTTTGGTTATGTATTTGCATTTTATGGTTTTAGTTGTGCCAAATGAAATCATGGAGAAAATAATCTGGAAATGATGTCCAGCGCTCCACTACGATGTTTAACATTTCAGGGTTGTGTCAGGTGATGTTACAAACCAGCAGCAGTGGAAAGTACATTTACTGCACTTTGTACTGTACGGCTGCACAATGTAATGTTTTTTTTATCATCATCACGATGTCAACTTGCCCGCTAAACACAATGAGTTAGTTGAAATACAGTATCGGTAGAAAACTGCACTTTAAAAATGTATTTTTATTGGTGCAAGTTTGTTCAATAAAAGAAGGTTGGAAATAATTTCCTTTATTTTTTTTTAATACAACAAGCAATTTGTTGTATTTTATAACCAGCAGTAAACGGAAAGATTGAACCGCATACTCTTTAATATCAGTTTATTTCTCTCAAGCAACATCATTATCTTGATATTCAACAACATTATTGCATATTTTCCTCATATTGTGCAGCTGTATTGTGCTGTACAACTTTGAGGTACTTGTACTTGACTATTTGTATAATGTACATTTGAAGAAATATTCATATTTAATTCTTATTAATACCATTATTGCATTCATGTTTAACACACTTATTCAATCCCACTGTATATTTACTTATTTGCACTGTGCTTATATGTCATATATTGTACGTCTTAATGCACATATTTCTTATATTCTTATATTTTTATTATTTACTTATATTTCTCCACATATATTGTGTTATATATTGTAGCATTACGTACATAATTAACACGTTACAAATTCCTTTATTTCTCATTTTGTCTCTTTATGTTTATATAAGAGCAACTGCAACGTCCCAATTTCAGTAAAGTATTTCTGATTCTGATCAAAAGTTGTATTTCTCCTCTCCACTACGCTGATCTGACAGCTATCGTTACTAGTTTTTGTTGTTTATTTTTTCATACAAATCATATAAACAGCTTCTAAAATGATGCTCACTTGTAACGGAGTATTTTTACATTGCATCAAATTGAGACTGTTTCATAACCAGTTAAAAGTTCCTCGTAGTAACTTTAAGTAAACAATCTGAACACTTCCTCAACCGCTACAAGCCAGGGAGACCAATAATCCCTCCCATTAGACAGGCGGTACAAACACTAAAAGAGATGGAGTATTTCATTTAGATAACTTCCAAAAAAACACGAAAGTAGGAAATAATATACGTGACCAATATAAATTGGTTTTCATAACCGTGTTTCCATGCTACTCAGACAATGAAAGCACGTTGCACGTTGAACAAAGAGGAAACGGCAAGTGTACACACCTGCAAAGAGCTCTAGAGATGCTACAATAAACATTCAAGGCCAAGCCTTCGGCGTAAGAGCCCCCTATCATCAGCTTCCAATATCCTGCTCTCATATGTGTGAGTGCGCATATGTATTGTTTCATAACCCTGCTTGATTCGTCTCTCAGTCAGGCTCGCACAGTGTGACAGGTGAGGAAGAGGGGAAGCTCGCTGATAGATTAAGACACAATCCAATACATAATTCAGCTGCAGTCAGAGAGAGGAATACCATCCAAACCCGTAATGATCTGCAGTCTACTGTAGTCTGCTGCTCACAAACGGCAGCCACGACGTGAGCTTTAGTTAAAGCTAAATGCAGCTCTAAACCTTCTATTTTTCTATTCCGTCTCTATATATTCAAGTGTAACTCACCGGTACCAGTAGGGAGCGTCGTTATGGAGGCCTCCTTGGTTGAGGCTCCGCTGGGCCAGGGCCTTCTTCTTGTTTAGGACAAACTCCTGGAGCCGCATCTTCACCTCAGTACTCGCCACCGCACCTGAGGAGGGATAGAAGAAATTGAGACAAACACGCCAACTGGCAAAAAACACCGACTGTCAAGAAGGTCTGTGAAAAAGAGGCCAAGTTATCATGAGCAGCTGGCAGCAATGATTCAAATGTCTCACAAGGTTCATTTTTAACACAACATCCAGTTTTCCTGTTTTTATTTCCCTTCCGGTGGTTTGAAATAAATCAAAAGCCAAAAAAGGATCTTCCACAATTTGGCTGCACAGCGTGGCCGTGTAACATACTCAATCAGCTTCCACGCCACTCGCCATCATTTGTAATTATTTCATCCAACCTTTAATTATCTAAACCGTCTGCCTCGCAGTCCGCCGTTGGACGGTCTGAAGAGCTGCAATGCATTGTGGGGAAAATATTCACATTTAAGAAGCTGGAATCAAAGAATTTTTACTTTTTTTTCCTCCTTAAAATTATTAATTAATTCCTTAAAATGAAATTAATTATAGATTACTAGTTTTAACACATTTTTTTGATAACAGTTCAAACAAATACACCAAACATTCTCTGAGTTTCAGCTTCTCCCGTGTCGCTTTTCTCTGTTTTAATATTAATATTTTTTGAGGACAGTTTTCACTATGTTCTGACCCAACGATTAATCAATCAATTAACAAAATCACCAACAGATTAATTGATACTGAGAACAGACATCATCCCATAATGACTTTATATATATAAGAGTGACATTTCTGCCACAAACACACTGCTGTCTGTCCCACAGATGCAGCCTCGATCTGTAACCACTCTCCATATAGTGTGTAAACTGCTCTCAAGGACTCCCGTCCACTCGCTTTCAATGAACTGTTGAGAGACATCCAGCAGGCAGCGGTAACAACTTGGCTGAGCCCCCGCCAAGGCCACCGGCTAATACAGCTCGTTTACCACGGTAAATACACCGGTTCTCCAAGTAAAATGGAAACACACACACACACACACACACGGTCCTTTCAACCATGGAGCGGTTTGAATGAAGAGTTCTTGCTAAGCTGTTCAGACTCTGGCAACTTTTTGTCCCAGAAACATTTACTAACACATTCAGGTTTAAGATGTGATGTTTGACGGTCACGCTGGAGCTGGTTTCCTGATATCTTTAGTGCAGAATTTGAGGTGTGAATCTTGTTACAGTGATTTCACCAACAAAAGCAATTCTCTTGTCCTCCAACATTTCTCTTTGTGTGGCGATGTGTGACTACGTGCTGCATGGACGGTGAGATATTGTTTGAATTTCAACTAGAAATGTGTTTTTTTGTTTGAAGCTAAAAAGCAGCTTCTAGTTATTGTAAAGGATGTCTGGTGGACAAACTTAACTTTGGATTTCCTCAATTTTCCATCTTGTTTCAGTACTGTAAGGCCCAATTCCACTTCCACTCCGTTTGCAATTGGGAATTGCAAACGTCATTTCTGACATCAACAAACACGTCACAATTCATAAACTCAGAGCTTTCAGAAACGGTGACATGTCCATTTGATTGTAAAGTGTTGCATATTTATGGTACGTGTCCACAGCCTCAGTCCTTTCCACGCCTTCCATTCATTGTCTATGTAAGCAGCCGTGCAATGCATTCTGGTAGCGTGGCGGCTCGATTCGAGAGACGGGGCGTCGCGTTGGCCGCTCCTCATTTGCATTAAGTTGAGGTCTAGGTTTATGCAAATCGGGGGCTTCTGGCGTGACTCGCCGTCTCTGGAAACTCCCTAGAAACGTTTAAACTATCTGCTGTCGATCCATAACGAAGACAGAATCAGCAGCTGCATGGCTTATTTCATAACATGTTTTCAGAATCACATTTCGGTGAACTATTTTTGTAATATAAGAGAAGAATGCTGGTTCCGGTTTGAAAGTTGTAGGGACCGGATTGGAATTAGGCCGACGTGCTACTCACTCTCTTGCCCCCTCTCCTTGTTCTTGAGCAGCAGCAGTTTCTGCTCCCTCTGCTGCTTCTCCAGCTCCTGCTCCAGACGGTGGTTCTCCATCTTCCTCTGGTGCTCCAGCAGCTCCTGCTGGTGCTTCAATGCCAGCAGCTCCTGTTGCTGCTGCAGGAGGAAACATCACATGTCGTGTCAGCGGAAAAACTTTGACTTCATCAGATCACTTCATCGTTGTTTTCTGATCTAATTAATCCAGTACTTTCTTGTCTTTAAACATCTATTTACATTCCACTCCTGGTAAGTTGCCATCTGAAATAATTAAGTCCGACAGCTGTTTGAAGCTATTAAATAAAACCTTTGCAATTCTATAAGAACCTCGGGCCTTTGAATAAATATAAACAATTTAACTGGGGATGAGGCTTTAGCAGGACACATAATCCAATCTGCTCACTTCCTCGTCGCTCCAGAAAAGAGAGAGAAGAGCATCTGTTAGGGGCCTTAAATGTAGAAATCTGCCGACCTCAGGCCTGAAGGAACAGACCCGACTGTGGCTTGGTTTATCCTGTAACAAAAAAGGTCAAAAATAAAAGCCCAAATGTGCTCACAAACACCTCTTCGCCTCACTGAAGTGTCCTTGAATGAGACCCGGTGAGTCACTGTGGATAAGAGCATCAATTAGATGCTACAAATGCACACTGAAAGCTGCTTCGAATATATTTCTTCGACTTCCAGAGTCCCAATTACTCTTTAATGTCGCTGTAATATACAATAAATAGGCAAGCTGTCTGCGCTTGCACTCAGCCAGCTCCATAATGACCTCTTTCTGACGTGCCAAGGAGCCGACACTCTGCCCTCCTCTTCCTCTTATCATCACGCGCCCCAACGGCAATATTTGATCAGTTTACTGTAACTGCGCGTAATCAACTTTTTTAAACACGGTAAATAGACGCTCAGTCGCCGGGACGCGCTCTTCTGTTTACCGTGAGGGCGAATCAAATGTTTGAGACGAGTCGGTGAATAAATGAGCGGGGCTGAAGGTGAGGGGGGAAGGTGAGGCGGGGCTCGTGAGAAAAGCAAATCGGATCTCTGGCCCGCGTCCAGCTCGGAGCCTCTCAATCAACGGTGGGGATCGGGGGATTGAGTGGGTGGGAAGGCTCAAAGTAACCTCCACACTCACAAAACCCCTGTGGCTCAACAGACCAGAGACGCACACACAGATACTGCGATCACTTTATGAGGGTTCCCAAGTAATGTGTGTGTTTGCAGACATTCATAAGTGTGTGTGTGTGTGTGTGTGTGTGTGTGGCTGCCCCTAATGTGGAAGCACACTGGGCATGCGTGTGACTGCGTGTGTGTTTTAATGTTTGTGTGTGTGAATGGGGCTGATTGAGGCCGGGCCGCCCTGCTCCGGCTGTGCGTCAGCGGCCTCCACCTGAGGAGGTCCTGCAGCCCCACCGCAGGGCAGACGGCCCTTCAGACAGCAGCAGTCATCATCACAGGACGACCCGACGAGAGGACAAGATACTAGAGTCCATGTTGACCTGCAGGGGGACAATGTGAGATGTGCCTGAAGCATCTGCAACATGGCTTTTTCATTAGGAGAGGACAAAGAGAAGAAGAGGAAGGAAGGGGGTGAGTGGAAAGGAGGACAAGAGGA
Source organism: Sebastes umbrosus (assembly GCF_015220745.1). Classification (NCBI taxonomy): domain Eukaryota; kingdom Metazoa; phylum Chordata; class Actinopteri; order Perciformes; family Sebastidae; genus Sebastes; species Sebastes umbrosus. The sequence continues at coordinate 10,724,981 of NC_051292.1, read as the reverse complement.
AGTCAGGAAGGAAGAAGGAAAGAAACAGGAAAGCAAAGGAGAAAGATGACAGTAAGAGAAGACAAGAAGGATGACAGGAAGAGGAGATGGAAGATAAGAAAGAAAGGAGACGGGAAAGAAGGGAGGAGAGAAAGGCAGTAAGGAAGGAAGAGAGCAAAGAAGTAAAGGAGTAGGAGAGGGAGGAAGGAACTGAAGAAAGAAGGAAAACAGGAGAAAAGTAAGGGAAAAAATAAAGGACAGGAAAGAGGGAAGAGAAGGAGAATGAAAGAGAATGAAAACTAGAAGGGCAGTAAGAAAAAGGAGGCAAGAAAAAAGACAGGAAGGGAGGAAAGGAGAGGAAAGAAGTAAAAGAGTATGAGAGGGAAAAGAAGAAAGGAAGTGAAGAAAGAAGAAATACAGAAAGACAGGAAGGAAGGGAGAGAGGAAAGAAGGAAAACGGGAGGAAAGGAAGGGAAAAATGAAAGACAGAAGGAGGGAAGAGAAGGAAGAGAGTAAGAAAGGAAGGGAGGCGAGAATGAAGGAAGAGAGGGAAGAAAGAAAAGCGGAAGGGGAAAGAGAAGGAAGAAGACAGGAAGAGATGAGAGAAGTAAAGGAGTTGGAGAAGAACAAAGAAAGAGAGGAAAGAAAGAAGTGAAGAAAGGAAGGAAGGAGAGAAGGAAGAACGAGAGGGAAGGAGGACAAGAGGAAGTCAGGGAGGAAGAAGGAAAGGGAGGAAAGAAACAGGAAAGCAAGGGAGACACAATAGAAGGAGGGAAGAGAAGATGACAGAAAGAAAGACAAGAAGGGTGACAGGAAGAAATGAAGGAAGAGGAGATGGAAGATAAGAAAGAAAGGAGACAGGAAAAATGGAGGAGAGAAAGGCAGTAAGGAAGGAAGAGAGGAAAGAAGTAAATGAGTAGGAGAGGGAGGGGAAAATGAAGGAAAGGAAGAGAAGGAAGAAAAGGACAGGAAGGAAGAGAAACATTAAAAACAAGAAGGGTGGAAGAGAGGAAAGAAGTAAGTGAAGAAAGAAGGAAACCAGGAGGAAAGGAAGGGGAAATGAAGGGCAGATAGATAGGAAGAAAGGAAGGGAGGAGAGAAGGAAGAAAGAGAGGAAAGAGGGAAAACAAGTAGACAGCAAGTAATGAAGGAAAAGAAAAATCAAGAGAGAAAACAAGGAAGAAGTAAAGGAGTAGGAGAGGAAGGAAGGGAAGAAATAAGGAATACAGAAAGACAGTAAGGAAGGAAGAGAGGAAAGAAGGAAGATAGGATGGTAGAAGGAAGTACACGAGAAAGAAAGGAATAAAAGAAAGCCGTCCGGTATGAATCAAGTTGCACGTGAGGAATTAAAATCATTAAATTCAAACTAATGTAATCCTACACGTTGCGATCTAATCTCCTGCCCCCTCAATCCATTTTTAGACATTCCACTACTACGAAGTCCTGATAAAAACAAGTGAATCTGCGTGTATTACAATCCACATCACGGCAGGAATAATATTCTAAAACAGAACAAACACAGGAATATCTTTATATGACATTTCAGCCCCACAGGAGCTCAGCGGGGCCCTGATGTATTAGAGCTCCACAGAGTGGGCGGGCTGATCTAGATTCACTTTGTGTTTCCAGGTCACTACGATATGATGACGTATAGCTTCTATCTGCTACATGGACATACAGGATATTTAAGGTGAGGCTGGGTTTAGTTGTGTAACGCACCACCAGCGCTACAAAAGTCCCACTCTTTCACTGGATCTAAACATCGCTGTTATCCATCCCTGAAGTTGTTCTCCCTCTTTACTCGCAGCAGCGTGATTTAAAGCTGACGGAGCTGCTGGTGAGTTCAGTCTGTTAATGAAGAATCCCGCGGCGGACTAAATCAAGAGCTCTGCTTTGTTTAGTTTTAAATAGGTTCGGGCTGCGAGTCTGCTGCTGCTGTGTGTTAAATAAAATTGTACTTTCGTACAGCAGTTTATGTTGGCTGCTGTTGGCTTTAATGATAGATGATGCTACTTTTCTGGAAAATAAAGGCCAAATGAACCCTTCAGAAAATACCTTAATGTGCTCCTGGAGCTGGGCCTCGTGCTGGCGGGACAGCTGCTCGTGCTGCCGCTGGAACTCGGCGATGAGGATCTGCCGCTGGATCTGCTGCTTCTGCTTCAGGGTCAGCAGCTCCTGCTGCAGCTGCTGCTCGCGCAACGACGACCCCACCACGCCGCCGCCGGACGACTGCTGGCCGGGCGGGGAGAGCGAGGACACCTGCTGCTGCTGCTGCTGCTGCTGCTGGTGATGATGGTCCACGCGCAGGTCCATGGGGATAGCGGCTGGAGGGAGACGCAGGGGCAGCGCCGAGTTGATGTCCACTGGAAGGGAGACAGAGTTGCAATCATACAGTTGTTCTTAAATGTTGGATCAACCCTCCGACTCACTACTGTAAAGCAAGAAATTGCTGATTCTACAAGCCACAGTGAGCCACAACTGCGAGGAGAGACATTGTGCAGCTGAATGGGATTAAATCAAAGCTCTTCAAAAATGATATTTAATGTACCTGCTCGGGGATGCAGAGATAAAAAAGATACCTGTTGGCACCGAACAGCAGCGATATATCTGGCAGCAGCATCAAACTCTGAAGCATCAAAGTGACTCAAAGCTTTGTGGTTTTTAATTAATAAGTTCTCTAATTTTCAGCTTCTTTTCTGCAACTTTAATAAAGGAGATACAGTCGTTGCATACAGAAACACATGGTGCGCACGTCTGTTTTAAAATATGCGTTCAATTGACAGCATAAGGATTAAAAACTGCTATCAAAATGTAGCCGATACGCTTAACAAAACACACAAAACAGCGATATCGGGGTGATAATTCTAATTAGCAGACCCTTTATAGCCGTGTGCAACATAATAGATGCCTGGAATTGAGAAGTATTGACTGTTATTGGTCTAAATATTGGTCAAAAGTAATCAATCCGTATCAGCTTGTGTGGCGATCATCTTCCGTTTTTGGAGTGTTTTTCAAAACCCTGACCTCTGACCTCTTTGTGATGACATAATCTTCTCCCGGGAATCAATAAAGCTTCACATCGGCAGCGAATGCAAACACATACAAGACCCATGACTGATGCTGCAGCTACACGCGAAGCACCCGGCGACATCTGACAAAGATTGCATTGACCCCAGACCTTGAGCCGGGTCCAGCCACCCACAAATCACTGCACAGGAAGCCTTCCAATCACGCCGTTTCCTCCCCATTAAATCTGAATAAATAGGAGCCGATTGGCTGATTATTTGCCCTACATGTTTACAGAGAGCACGGCGAGAGCCAGAGATACTTGCCTGGAACTTTGTGTTAATAAAGAGGCAAACACGCCATCACAGGCACACTTAACGGCGGGGGTTAGGGAGCCACACGAACGCCCAAACAAACGCAGAAAATACACAGCGAGCATTATCCAGTACGCCTAAAACCTGGAGAGATTTCTCATGATTATTTTTACGATGGCACACTTGCACTCAATCTTTGGACTGAATCACACAAATTGATGTGTGAAAGTGCCTTTAAGGAGCCTTCAATGATCATAAATACACTTGTCAAATAGCCACTCAGGCCCCGCTATGACAAACTGACAAGAAACAGACACATCTCTCTTCCTAGAAGCATCTTCATTGGAAAATTGCTGATATCTTTGATATCTTTTCATTTTCAAATGTTGAGACGGGACCGAGCATCCTGCATCTGTTGGGCCCCGACTTGATCTACGATACATCACTCTCCGAGACGTGCCACGTTTGAAAAATAAAGCCGTAAAGCATCCACAGAAGATCTTTTAAAGAGCAGACGAACTATAACTGTGCATCCAAACAGCTTCACTCGCCTTTAAAGGGTACCTATTGTGCTTTTTCCTCTCTCCTTTAGTGTGTTGTATCGTTTTTTGTGCATGTAAAAGGTCTGCAAAGTTACAAAATCCACGCCAAAGGGGGAAAGACTGCTCCTGAACTGCCTAAAACGCCTCGCTTGAAGTCCCTCATTTTCTTCCGTAACTTGGTGATGTCATCAAGTAACACATTTTTGCATAATACCTGCCTAGCGGCTAGTTTGGCACGCCATCAAACGAAGCTAGTTAGAGCAGAGCCGGAGTCCGATGATTTTGAATTGGTTGACCGTTCACAACAGAGTGGACCAGCTGACCAATCAGAGCAGACTGGGTCTTTTTGGGGGCGGGGCAAGGAAGGAGCTCAAACAGAGCGTTTCAGACAGAAGGTGAAAAGAGCTGCTGCAGCACAGACAGTATGAGAAAAGTAAAGCGTTTTTTGAACATTAAAGCATGTCAACTTGGGCTGTTGAGCGATAATAACATGTTGATGCAAATTCGTTTTAACGCCACTCATTTCTTTAACGCATTAACACAACTTGCGATTTTACCGGGTTCGCAGCGGGTTCAGTTTTAAGGCTAGAGTGAAAATACTGGTATCATATGGAACTACAAAACTTACGAAATCCATTGATATCAACCATGTCATACTAGTTTGTCACGAAGGAGGCTAAATAACGCTCCAAACTTGCGCTAAATTTTGGCGAGGAAAAACTGCCATGGCCATTTTCAAAGGGGTCCCTTGACCTCTGACCTCAAGATATGTGAATGAAAATGGGTTCTATGGGTACCCACGAGTCTCCCCTTTACAGACATGCCCACTTTATGATAATCACATGCAGTTTGGGGCAAGTCATAGTCAAGTCAGCACACTGACACACTGACAGCTGTTGTTGCCTGTTGGGCTTGAGTTTGCCATGTTATGATTTGAGCATATTGTTTTATGTTAAATGCAGTACCTGTGAGGGTTTCTGGACAATATCTGTCATTGTTTTGTGTTGTTAATTGATTTCCAACAATAAATATAGACATATATTTGCATAAAGCAGCATATTCGCCCACTCCCATGTTGATAAGAGTATTAATTACTTGACAAATCTCCCCTTTGTCGTCATGCAGGGGGATGACAACAACATGTGAGTCGACGCAGTCTAATCTGCCTACAATGCGTCCAAAGTGAAAATTAGCCTCAACCCGCAGGACATGAGGTTTGACATTTCCCCGGCCTAAGATGCCTTCTTTCATTCCCCTTTGTCACGTCCTTTTTTTCCACTATTAACTTCCTTCCATGAACAGGAGATTCAAGTGTTTTGCTATTTGTGAATCTGACTAACAAGGTATCCGATATTTAATTAAATGCAGTGACGCCCTCGGTTTTCTGGCTGTTCTCTGGCCCCTGCTCGTTTTTAGAGGCGACGGCGGCTACAGTTTGGCAGTTGATGAGACGGGAAGGGAAGTAGAGAGGGGGCTTGTTAGTGGAGACCGACTCCTACAGGCGTGAATCACTCTGTGGAGAAAGTTTGCATCACAGCGCGAAAAAACTTTGCATTTACAGTGACATTTAGAATTTTTTAAGTTCTCACTAACTTCCTGCAGTTATGTCACCATTTTACCTTGATCTGTGTGAGTCACACTGCAGTTTGAGTCAATGTAGGCTGGAAGTAGCGAAGGACTCCACATTAAGGTCTTCACGCTGACGTCAAAGGTAAACATGCACTATGACTGCTGACGTCTGGAAAAATAGCATTTTTCTGGTCCTTTTTTCTTATCTAATATTAGAGATCATTTTGCGTCAGAGATGATAGAAAAGGACAGAAAGCGAGGACATGATTGTGACAGAAAACTGCACTTGTCAAAGCTCCAATCTTGGCGAATGCAAATCCATAACTCTCTCTCACACACACACACACACACCCTCCTCGTACAAAATGTTCCTCTACGGATATCGAGTCCCCGACACAAACACAAACAGCCTTGCGCGCTTTATTGATGGTGATGGTGATGGTGATGGTGACGGTGACGCAAAATGCACAAACACACCTCGCCCGGCATCTCTGTCACACCGCCAGCGCTAATTGCTCGCCGCACAAAAGAGAGGAGAAAAGAAGAGAGAGAGGTGGCGTCGTTAAACGTACCCATCAGTGCTCTCCTCCTCTTCCTCTCCTCCTCCCTTTCCTCCTTCAGTCTGCTACAACAGGGGATGACTCCCTTTTCCTGCTCCTCTCTTGCTCTTCACCTCCGTCACTCTCTGCTCTCCTGTTTAACCTGATGGGCGTCTCTCTCTCACTCTCTCACTCTCCTCTCTCTCTCTCTCTCTTCTCTCTCCTCCCCTCGTCCCTCGTTTGCCCAGTGGTGACATCACAGGGCAGTCTCAGGCATGCAGCCTGTTTATTCTGCAGCCCTCTGCTTTTCCAGGAACCAACGTCACACACACACACACACACACACTCTCTCTCTTCACCCTCTCTGCTCTTCTCCCCGCTCGACCTGCTCTCCTCGCTTCTGAGGCCGAGGAAAACCCTCCACGCCGGTTGTAGTGCATCAAATATCTCTGCCAGGCGTCCCATTCAGCTGCATGCCCCCCCCCTCCTTCCACTTATAATAACCATCTCCCTCTCTTTCTCTCTCGTGTGCTATAATACTCAGATTCCTGGCCTGGAATTTGCCTGCATTTCCCAAACAAATAAAACTACAAGATGGTTTCAGGCGAAGCCGAGTAAGGACATCCCCACATATTCAAATACTGGAGAGGATCATACTCAAATTAGGGATTAGTATTAGATACATGTTTGTTATTGTTTCTTTTCAGAAACAACTATGTCTTGATTCTAGGAGAGGGAATCATCAGAGTCCCCACGATATGATATTATCAAGATACTTAAGTCATGATACGATTTTAGTGCGATTTTAAACATTCTGCGATAAGATATATTGTGATTTATTACCTTCTTTCAACTGCAAATTATGCAATCTAATAAGATACAGTTTTCACTCTCAGAGTTTTCATTCACATATCTTGAGGTCAGAGGTCAAGGGGACCCCTTTGAAAATGACCATGCTAGTTTTTCCTCGCTTCTTTGGAGTGTTATTTGGGGTTATTTCCAAAAATCTAACATGACATGGTTGGTACCAGTGGATTCCTTAGGTTTTCCAGTTTCATATGAAACCAGTAGTTTCACTCTGGCATTAAGACTAAGTCCGCTACAACCTCTGAAACACAGAATACTGTTATTATTATTAGGCATACTGTTGCTTTGTAAATGACCCCTACTTGATTACTACTACTGCTACTGTAGTCTTATATCCCAGTACTGTACAGGTCTCTTATTCTGACAAGTTCTGTTTGTGTGTGCATGAATTTGTGTTTTTATGTGTGTGTTTTGTCTGCTGATTTGGTTAATTTGTGGGTTTCTTTTTATCATTTACTTTCTTTGCATTTTGCTAAATCATGTTTTACTTACTAGTTGACATTTGTTTCCTGTCCTGTCACATCTGTTTTACTTTTATGATCTGGTTTATGTTGTTGTTGTTGTATATGTGCAAATAAAAAACGTATAAAGAATCTTTTGCTGCGAAGATTTCAAGGAAACTTTTTGCAATAGATGGTTCAGCTAAAATGAAAATAACTGTGAAACAATATGTTAGTTGTTTACTTCATTAATTGATCGACAGAAATATTAATTTCTAATAACCGATTAAGTATTTTTTTAAGCAAAAATGCAAGAGTTTCTTGTCTTAATTTATAATAAACTGTTAGCTGGACACATTTAAGCAATTTGAATATGCATTTTTTAACAATACAATTGATCAAGTAATCGAGAAAATAATTAAGAGATTAATTAATAAATAATGAAAATAAATCTGTAACGGATCAAGTTCAAAGGTCAAAACATACATCACAAACTGAACTACCCAGCTCGGTATCAGCACATCTTTGTGTAGCAGCGGTGACGTCAAACGGGTACCTCAGTTTACAAATGTGTGCCAGATAGAAGACGTTATGGGGGCAAAACAAAGACGAACGTGCCGTCTCGAGGGAGAGCGGGGGAGCTTCCACGAGTCTTACACAACTGACAAGCTCACCTGGATCAACAGCAGTTCAATTCCAGGTTGTCAAACTGAAGGTATTTTCTCTAAAGCAGAGTGGAGACCTCACACGTCTGCTCCTATTCTCTTCTTTCCTTTGAGCTTTTAAAAGTTTCCTTCGGTTTGGAACATTTTTTAAGCATGAGAGGGGATCTCCACGACAGGAAGTCAGGATTTCAGCGCAAAAAGGGCCTCTCCGCCACTGTGCATTTGTGACGTTACTACCACTCTTTGGAAGCTTGTTCAATCTTCAGCTGAACCTTCCTTCCTCTCCATATTCGCCAACCCTTACGATTTTCCCGGGAGACTTTTCAATTCCCTCTCCCAGTTTCCTCCAAGGTTCACATTTCTCTCGATTTATAGCAATATTTCTCACCTTTTTTTTTTTTACTTTTTGTTATCTCAACATGTTTCTGTTTCTGTACAGTGCGTATAAACCCTACTGTTTCCACCCGGACGGCAACAGAGCTACATCAAATGTCTTTTCCCGGCGGAGGAAAAGCTACTTGCAACACTGCAGCGCGGTTTGAGCTGCGCTCGCCGCACATCGCAGCATCACAGCATCACAGCAAAGCCGCCGTGGCGTAAGCCAATGGAAATAGTGGGTTTCAGAGGTGCCGTTGTCACGTTGTGTCTGAAAAATCCTTCAATGAGTGAGAGAAGGAGAGGAAAATGGAGAGTACTGAGAAAGAAATACTCAAAGGAATGAATGAATGAATGAAAACTGATGAATACTAGCCTTGTAAGTTCACGCCAGAGGGGCAAATGATTCAGTTTTCTTTCCCGAGAATTAAAAGTAAAATTCAAAGTAGGCCAATTTACCAAGAAATGCTGTTGCAGTGTACTTATTATTTTGTTGTTTTTATTCTTTAAAAGTGACCAGAATGCAGGAAACAAAGTCTCTGAAACTCTAATTTTCCCCACTTTGGCTCTGAAATCCTCCCTATTATTTTTGAGGTCTCAAGGTTGGTAGTGTGCCCTATCCTCCGGCCCTACTTCCCTTCGTCCTTCCCGTTCAGCGGCTCTCCCTCCCACCTTTCTTCCCTCCATCTCCCCGCAACAAATCACAATCTGTTTACAACCCCTCGGGCGCACTCCACAACTCTTCTGGCTCCAATTGCAGATCTATTTATACCAGACAATGCAGAGGGCTGGCGTCTCTGATTTGAGTCTCGGTTCGCCGAGTGTGTATCCCACGGTCCGACCGCCTGAGCTCCACACTCGTTAGGCTTAATAGATGTCATACTGAGCCGAGTGGAGCTGTTTAGAGCGGGAGATCTGTTTCTTTCTTTTTTTTAAAAAAGCCAAAGAAGAGGAGATATTCTGTGCGGGGTTTCACGGTGAATTTAGCAGCAGGGTGAGATGAGAGGCAACAAGTAGCACATCTGTTGATGGTGGAAAATAGCTGCGGTCGGCTTACTGATTGGTCTCTGAGGGTGGGTTGCGTGAACATCCGCCTACGTTACTTTCTCCCGCTGACTCTCTCAGCTGCTGTGAATTAGGAGTTTTGCCTCGGTGCAAAACTCCTAGAGATGGTAATCCAGCAAAGGCTGATTGTGATCACTGTGACCTCTTAAGGAACGAGAGTCTGACAGGGAAGGGAAAGGAACAGGAGGGACGTGTAGAGGTGCAGCGAGGCTCGTTCTGCCAAAAGCAAGCGCCGACTTGTCGCGGTCTCGGTGACATCATGCAACGGTCTGCAGCGCCGCAGCTTAAGAGGCGGGTGAATGCCGAGACACAAGAGGAGGACGACGTGTGGAGGTTGAGGTGCAGTACGTGCAGGGACGCGTCCAGGTCTATGAGTATGTGTACTGGTATTTTAAGCTTGACCTTTGTGAGAGCTGAGCCCTGTAAACCAGCACTGGTTGAACACATCTTTAATCCATGCAGACAGATGAAGATTTCAGATTAAATATGCCCCGTCTTCATACCACATTACACTTCCAAACATTCCCGTGTTCCAGCTTTGGTTTTGAACTGTTGGTCAAACAAAACAAACAATTTGAACAATTTGGCTTTAAGGACATTTTGTAGACTCACTCCAAAGAGAATTCATCAATTAACGATCAATCAAGAACATTATCAGCAGACTAATTGATAATTTAAAGCCGTTTCACATCAGGTTTTTGTCCGAAAAATTGCACGGAAAACTGATTTTGTGGGTTCTTATGAATGCTCCCCTGCGGAAAATTCATGCAGGGGGAAAAATAGTCGGACGGGCCTCAATTTCAGCAGATTTCCGCCTGTGGAAATACATGTTTGACCAATAAAATCGCAGTCATTCTGCATAATAATTAGCCATGTGCTTCTGATGTCGGGGTCTTGGAAAATGGCCGTTTGTTTTCGGGGTAACAAACTGTCGGACAAATGGTCTTTTTCCGGTCCAATCGGACTATTGGTGTTTTGGGATAACAACGGGCCGTCCCCTTCTCAACACCCAATATTGTACGACAAACACTAACACGACCTCAACAGCCAAATAAAGAACAATATGGCTCGAGGTCGCCGAGCAGCTGATGAAGATGGTGATGTAGCTGATATGCACCTGCTAACGTTATAGGTTAGTCACGGAAAGAGGCTAGCCACAATAGCTAATCAGTGCTGCACTCTCATCGCCCCGCTGTACATTATCCCGCTTATTATACGGCTACTTACTGAAGAAATCAATATTTTGACACAAAAACGGTCCTCCAGAGTCCGACATCAGAGCTGCGCCCATAGCACCGGTCTGAGTATACATAGCAACGGTCTGTTATACATAGCAACGGTCTGTTATACATAGCAACGGTCTGCTATAAAGAAAATAAAAACCGCAGAACGCCGTGATTAACCAATCAGAATCGAGTATTCAACACAGCCGTGTAATAAATGCAGATAATTCGCACTGGACCCCGTATGCAGAGTTGTCATGCGGGAAATTTGAATGCGGATTTACCGCATTGCACTGGTGAGAAACATCTTTTAATCTGCTGTACATTTTTTGAGTCAATGAAATGTGAGAAAACAGTGAAAAATGCTCATCCTAGAAGCGCCGTGGAAGCCGAATGGTTACAGCATACACCACGTAACCGCAACGTCCCTGAATGGATTCCAGCTGTGGGACCTTTGTTGTATCTCATCCCCATTCCAGTCTGTTTCTACACTTCCCTCTGTCCATTAAAGGTGAAAGATGTCAAAAGAACATCTTTAAAAACAAAACAACATTCCAAAGGAGACATCTTCAAATTTTATCCGACCAACAGCCCAAACCAGTGAAGAATCTTGACATTTGAGAAGCTCAAAAGCTCAAACACAGTCTTTTACGACCTTTCCTTCCTTTGCACGAGGTCAAGTTAACGGTTAAATAAATCATGAGCACCGTTATTTGAAACAACCAGCACTACTTTGTGTGAAACCAAACTTTCCTTCGAGTCATGAATCTCCCCGCAGGTGCAGCGACCGCTTGCTTTGCATCCCAAAAGAAAGCGCCCTGCGCTCTCTGTGCTCAAATGCATCTGCCAGGATCTGATTACAGAAAGATTAGATGACAAAGCATTTAAGACTATAACGATGCAACGATTATATGTTCTACGAGGAGGCTGCAGAGTGTAAATGCTCTTAGACAGGTGCACATCCAAGCGGTCCGGGTCACACACGCTGCCATCAGCTCCGTATCCAAGACAACAGATTTCCAGAATATCTGATGGAGTCACTCCAGTGAATTTCAATATTTGATCAGCCTCGCCGGAGGACACGCAGAACATAACCCCGACAACAACATGAGAGGAGGCTTCAGCGAAGATACTTCGGGTCAAAGTAAGTTATTTATTTGCTCTTCCCAAGCAACAGGCTGGCTTCCTGCTTCCTGCTGCTCTCTGGCACCAGAGACACTAAAGAGCAGCATGGGGAGTAAATTATGAATCACACTTTTACTATTTACAGTTTTGTTTTTAAATGAAATGCACAGAAGAATTGAATCTCTCGTTATAGAATGAGATAATGCATTATGCATACATTACCTCAGACTCATTTCTGCTCCAGATTACCTCATCTCCATCTGTGCCCCCTTTCATTTCTCTCCTCCACACAGCTCCATCTCACGCCTATGATTTGTATGGAGGAAGTAAATACAGTAGTGATGTTTTGACTGTGCGAAGGAGACAGAGTGCTTGCAGCAGATGGGGATTTGGAGAGAACAATTTTTTTTTTTTAATATATTTTTGGTAGCTGTTTTATCTCAGTTCCTGCCTCGGGAACTTGCAGCAAACACATCACCAAGATATGCACAATTTGCTGTATATTTTTGGCAGCCATTCCTCCTGAGACAACCGACAACAATTTCACATAAGCTCACATTCGGGGCGGCTGGATTTCCATTCAACAAAATGGCACTGCATGAATAAAAGGAGTAACTCTTCTTAACACTTAAATAGACAGCCGGCTGCAACGTACAGACCCTTTAAAGTGAGGAAACAATCACATCCTTGGAGCAACACCTACATGTATGCATGCAAAGTCGCACAGGATGTGGTTAATAGTGAAATCACGTAGGTGCACACATACACACACGCTTTGGTTTACATGCACACACACACACACGGTGTCCAACCTGTTGGGATGTGGTTGAGCGCCGATGTCTTCAGAACCTCCAGCGGCTGCTCCTTTCCCAGGATCCCCTCTGTGGGAGAGAGAGCACACTCCGCTTCAAATATGGTCCGCAACATTGAGACAAGCTTCCAGCGACAAAACCAGGCAGTTATAAGACCACAGTCCGAAGCGAGCGGGGGCTCTCAGGTCATCTGCAAAGCTGCGAGCGTGTGCCACGCCGCGGCTACCGCCACCTGAGCAGCCGCCCGCTCCATGCCCGGCGAAAGAGAGCCGTGAATTTCGCAGAGATGCTCTAAAATGAAATCGCCGAGGGAGCAGCCTTCATCAAGCTCCTGTGTGTGTGAGTTCAGTGTGCGAGAGAGAGGGAGAGAGAGGAGGGATGTTGGGGCTCGACTGATGCTGCCTGTGCTCAGCATAGCAAATGTGGCTGGCAGCAGCAGCAGAGAGGGATGAGGAGGAGGAGGAGGGGGGGATGGAGAGGGAGGGAGAGAGGTAAAAATAGCTCACCCTTTTGTGTATAACAGCACATGCGGAGAACACACACACATGCAGACACAAAGACACACTCCTCTCCTCCTGTGCGTGTGTGTGTGTGCATGCGTGTCCGTGGGTGTGTGTGTGTGCAAGTGTGTAGGCTGTAATTATAGTGGCAACATGAAAAGGCTTTTGTAGCTGCCGAGCCCTGGGAAGACATGGCTATAAAAAGCAGAGCGACAGAGAGGGGTGGTGGTGGTGGAGGAGGAGGAGGAGGAGGATGAGGGGGGAAGACAGAGGTAAGGAGGGGAGAGAGGATGATGAGGATAGAGGAAAAACAAAAAAAAAAGGGAGGAGAGGATGGACATGCACACACTTTCCCTATATATGCATGTATTTTTAGCAATCATAAGCACCTGCTCCATATATTTATATATATTCTGAGGCTTAAAAGACATCTGAGGCGCGCAAACATGCAATTATTCCGTTGGATGGGAGATGAAAACCCGTGTAAAATCCCTTTGGAGGAGTAAAAGAGAGGAAAACAGGCGAGCGTCTCACTGTGCATGATCTATTTCTGGAATTCTCTCCGGACCATGACTGGCACACACACACACACACACACACACACACACACTTAATTAGCCATGAAGCTGGAGGATGCACAGCGCGCTGATTATGCGCGCGTATTCGTCTCGCACCACCTTGCATGAATGGCTGCGCCCGCGGTGCGCCAATCCCTGCGAGGACTTGGGTGTGGACTCGTCACGTTTTGGTCCTGCTCACATTCGTTTACCTGAACGCTCTCGCCAGATATGCGACCTCGAAAAACGAGACGAATGTGCGCCCTCGCATACAGACTTTATGTAAAAGGTGGGGACAGACAGAAAACAAACACATCAATGATAGCTGATATCTCTCGACGAGCCTATTCAAATGACCGGGTTTTTGCGATGTAAATGAGGCGTGTGATGACACCTGTGGCTTGCGCAAATTGCTGGTCGCAGCTTTACATCTCCGACTTTAAGTGTGGAGTCTTTGTCTGCGGTTAGTTCGACAAAGCGTGCGAGCTTTCAGCCCAGGCCGCGCGGTTGACACCTGACACGTGGAGGGGAGGACAGGTGTGTACAAACACACGAGAAAGAGCGACGTAATGAAGCAACACAAGTGCCCTACACTTTGGCAACAGGGTCCATCAATCTTGAATGTAGCCTAGATACCCAGCAGCCCCCTCCTCCCTCTCTCCTTCTTCCTCTCCTCCTCTCCATCCTCCTCTCTTCTTGGTCCCACTGGGCAAGCATCGGGAGACAGGGAGCTATAAATAGCCTCGGCTAGCCTCAGGCAGAGAGTCAGTCGACGCGAGCTAATGCAGCTCGTTGAGAACATGCATGTTGTGATCGGCGCCGTGAATGGGGAGAAGCGCGGGAGCTAAATGGCGGAGAGAGCTGCTGCGGTTTGCCGAGTGTAGTTTTGTGACAGTGTAGCGAGGCGGCGTAGCGAGCTCGACGCCGGACTGCGTGTTGACAGAGGCCTTTGTTATGTGGGAGAAATGAGATGTCCGTCTGTGCCACGGTTTACAGAGAGAGACAGTGACAGAGAGGAAGGGAGGAAGGATGCTCCGGCCTCATTACATTCAGCGCACTTCCGTTCTGGCTGCTTCGTCCAGGGTGACTCCAGCGAGCAAGGTGAACCAGACAGGAACAATACGATTAATCAAACACGCCTCTCCTTGAAGAGCCTTTTCCTCTGGGTCGCAAATTTGCTTCCCGAGGGCACCGGCTGACGTCACGGCGACTGATAAAAGAGAATGGGTGACCCCTGTGTGAGCCGCCGACAGTATTGCGTCCCGTGAACAGTCGGTAGCAACCATCTGACCCTCGTTTCACGCCGGGAGAGTCGGGAAAACACAGCGGTAATCCAATTCGGCGTGGGGTGTAAGTGCTTCTTTGTGCTTTTCCGCGAATGCCGTCATTTGATATAAAATCACAAATTAGTTTGAATTGGTAATTAGACTGCGGGTGTCTGTTGTACGTGCATTAAAGTCATGAGGTCAGTAGAGCAATGAAGAGACCGAAAAACGAAAGGAGCGAACTGAGTCACAAAAACAATTCAAAGCTCTTTCGGTGTCTGCAGCTCAGATTTATGAATTTAATATGTCGGTGACTGTTGGATAAAGATTTTTATGTGATTTACTAGCTCATTTATAATTTAAGGAGTGCGAGTTTAGAACTATTCAAAAAACAGCAAATGTATAGGAATAAGCTTCACCTTCGTTCAAGGGCAGGTCCTTTACTTTTGAGGTTTTTAAATCATTCTGTAGGTCTTTTGCCCAGTGCATTCTGGGATACGCCACAGCCCCTTGCTTGCAGTGACCCAGTGCAGCAATAATTAGGTTTAAAAATGGATCAACGCATAAATTATGGAACACACACCACTTTTCACATATGTAGTGATTATTTGCACACAGTGGACGTCCACACGCGGTTGCTAGGAGACTTGTGATGCAACTGTAAAGCCTCAGTAGCTGGGCCTTAATGTCTTATAACAACAAACACCCACAACGTGTGAGATGACAGTTGCTCTGCAGCTACTATGCATTCAGAGTAACAGGTGCACCATTTCATATTGGGTATATTTTTGGTGTTTGGCACTGCGGAGCCCCGTGTCAAAAGGCACAAGGATAGGGCTCCGAGGAGGCAGTGTAAACCGTAATTGCCGCTGACAGCTCGTTGGCAGAACACAGTGTATCCCGTTTCTCGGCTGGGACAAGACAAAAGACGAGGGGACAAAAGATGCGTCCCGTTCCTTTCATGAGCTCATGTTCCCTCTCTGCTGTCTCTGACCTAATACCAATTAAAAACAGAGCTTTTCTAATGCCGCTGCATATAAAAAGGCCGTGATTGGGTGTTTGTTTTTGGAGGGGGGGGGATGGGTGTGGCAGGGCGATGCTGGGTGCCGCGCTCCATTTGCACAAAGACAAAGCGGAGCTTGTGCGTGTAGGGGGGTCGGTCGTTGCACAAGAGACCCCCGTGGGTTTGTTCTGGGGTGGACTGTTCAGCCAAGTTGGTGGCACATGGGAGGACAGGACTGTCTGGCTGGCAGGAACCGACGCTCTGTTCACCGGGTTCACACAAGGGTGGGAACGCGCCGCTCAAGTGCATTCTGCAATCTGCCACAATTTCGTAATTTGGTTTTGCAGGAGAGAAACGACATGTCAGCACAAGTGGACGGCAGACAAAAACGTGACAATAAGGCTCGAAATTACCCTTGACGAGGCTCGTGCTCATCATCACACTGACCGCCGCACAAAAGAGGCAGGTTGTGTCACGCATGCACTCGTCCCCCCCCGCGCCAACCCCCCCCCAAATGTGCTCCATTTTTAGCTGCACAACACACACGGCAACAAACTGCTCAATCGTGAAGAGGAGAACACGGGAGACCAAATATAATGATTGTTTGTTCGCCATGCGTGCACGTGCGCATATCTGCTGTGTGTGTGTGAGCGCTTCTAAAAATAGACGCGGGGATAAGCCGGGCCCTCTTTAATGCAGCGAAAAACTTTTAACCCCTTCACCCCTGGATTTGAGCAGCGTGATGTGTGATTGCGTGCATTTGGATAAGAGGATGATGAGGGGTCGCTGGATGGAGAGTGGGATGAGAGGAATGTAAATTTAATGCATGCACCTTTGGCCTCATATCTCTATAGGCAACCGCTGCAGAGAAGCTTTTTACTTTTACTTTAAACTTTTGAGATGATTGATTAGAAAGCTTCCTTTGTCAGTTTTATGTGACATATGCCCTGCAGGGAAACCACAGCCTTACTGTGGCAGCTCTACTGGACCAGTTAGGAATTATGTCTTCCTCACTCTCTCTTACTGGGGGAAGAGAAAGTGTTTCTCATTCACTTTTTCCCCCCTCATTTACCAGCTTCTTCCAGTCCAAAGCCTGTTCCTTAAATCTCTGTGCCACCGCTGCCCCGTTAATAGTATCTGGCAGGTGTAATAAAAAGCAAATCCATAATATAGACTTATAGGCATCCAGAGATCTGTGAGCGCACTGTACTGCAGTGTTGATCAAATACAGGGGTGAGGCCCAAAGACGGGCCGTCAAATTACTCTCCACAAGGCGTGAACTTTTAAAGGGACAGTAACATTTAGGGGGATCGATTGGCAGAAATGGAATATAATATTAATATGTATGTTTTCTTTAGTGTATAAATCACCTGAAAATAAGAATCGTTTTTGTTACCTTAGAATACGAGACGTTTATATTTACATACGCAGTCCGACATGGTTGTATGTTACAGCGTTCTGTGTCCCTTGTGTTTATTCCCCCCCCCACCGGTAAGGGATCAACCCTACACTAGGGTATATACATATGTGTGTCACTACCTTAATGTCTGTAGTAGTATTGACGTCAGCAGCAGTCCCTCGCCACTCATGCCAAACTCCCCACTGGCCAGATAGTAAGAGTGCACTCACAGTTACACAAAGACAATCTGCAGCAGACCCAGCTTCAGAGAAAATAACAGATTGTGATACTTAAAGGAATAGTTCAACATTTTGAGAAATAGGTTTATTCTCTTCCTTCCTGAGAGCTAGACATGAAGATCTTTACAACTCTCTATTAGGGATGTCATGGGAATTCATAATTTCTTCAGTTTTTGTTCACTGCTTTTGAACAGTAATATACTTTGTTGTGTTTTCCCATCAACGTCACATCACATTACCGTCAATCCCCTGACGGGAAGAAAATGAAAAGTCCCTACCAGGAAATAAACACCTCATCCTGTATATCTTGATTTTAGGTAATCTGTTGAAGAGGACGGCAGTTGGTGTAAAGCTAGTTTCAATATCCAAATAGTCATGGAAACTGGCAGGTGTACAAACACACTCCTAAAACAGCGGTATTCCCTTTAACCTGCGTCTATAACGCAAACACAACATGACTAGTCTGTACAAGACATAATCTCCCGACCTTACTCATTAGCGTTCACTTTATTTCCCCTTGTTTTTTGTTGTTTCAACGCTGTACAAACCTAGAAACGGCTGCGCTTGTAACTTAGATACCGCTGAGCCTTTGAGGAAAAGGAGCACTGTGTCAAGTTCACCGGTTCAGAACCATAAAAGGCGTTCACGCCCACGCAGACCTGCAAAATAAAGCAGTAGAAATGTAGTCTGAACAGTTTGTATCCTGCTGCTGCAGACGCGCTTCTCGTAGTGTTTGTAATATGGGCTCATTTTACATTTTTTTTTTGCATAGGACAATGTAAAGTTCAAACCTCTCATTCACAAATAATCACTTGCTGTACCTGGCACTTACTTACCAACCACTTACTGGCCTCAGTGTGTGTGTGTGTGTGTGTGTGTGTGTGTGTGTGTGTGTGTGTGGATGACTCATGAGCAGGCCCAGTTCTTGCTCCAGTGGTAAACACTGCAGACTTTCCTGGAAAGCCGCTGCACTTCTGACTAAGACAAAAACAAATCGTTGCCAGCAAGTGGCATCACCTTCCCTCTTTAATAAGACGTTGTAACACCTGAGGAGACCGCCTGCTCTTTTTGAACTCATGTCTTCATTTACACTCACAGCTCATCCTGCTTATAATAGCACTGTGTTGTTGGCAAGAATCTGGCAATACGGTACGTATCGTTACGATTCAATATATTGCGATATATTACGATACTGTAAGCGAGTATAAAGAACACACCACCACATGCATAAAATCTGAGTAAAAAAAGTTGACTTTTTTTTTGCAATCAGAACATCTGCATTTGCATTTATCACAGTTGCTGTAACACCTGCAGTGTATGCTATTAATGATTACATTTTTCACCCATCTGTACATTATACCTTGATTTCTAAGAGAGGATCACCTTTGTTTTTGTCGCTGTTTTTTCTTATTCTCCAGAATGTGGTTTCTTTATCTGGACGCAGGGCGGCAGGAACTGATAAGGGGTGCTTTTACAAGTGACCACAACCACAGAGGGGCCCCCAGAGAATCATGGGAAGTAGTTGATGATGAATCCTGTGTTCAGACAATTCTGAGCAAAGGAAAATTAATCTTTAAAGGGTCAAAGAATAGCAAACCTAAGACAATCATTAAGTGACAAACTAAGGCTGTCACAATATCAGATTTTCACTACACCATTATTGTGGCCAAAAGAATTCACAGTAACAATATTATCATGATATCTATAGACATTTTGAAGAGAAAAAATAACGCTATCATTAACATTTTTATGTAGACAAATATTTAAAAAAAAATAATACATCCACAGAGCCTCAAATAGCTGGATTTTAGAGTTTATATATTTTAGAGTTTATGTACTATATACATTATATACTGGTATTTTTAAGTTTTTTATTTACCAATTTGTTGCTGCAATAAAAACGTTTACACCTGAGTTGTAATTCCTGTTAATATTAAAATATTTTTACCAAGTTGCTGGTGTACGATTTATTATTTTAATAATAACTAACAATTACGTAAATTTATATTTATGTATTTATTTGTTACATTTTGTTTTACAAAGTCTGATGTTGCCTTACACATAACAGAATGATCCCAGTCACTTTCAAACAGTGAGGCATACGGCTTATTGATTAAACACTGGTATCGGATCGGTGCTCGGTATCGGCCGATACCCAAAGCCCAGATATCGCCATCGGGACTGAAAAAGGCGGATCGGTGCATCCCTATTTTTAAATATCACGGTTATCGTCAATACCGGTATATCGCAACACCCCTAATACTGAGTCTAAGCCTAATACTTTTGGTAAGGAAGGTGGCACCAGTTAATTATCTTCTGTTTTGAATCTGTAAGTGTGCTACACCATGTGTTTTGATTGAATATACTCCATATTCAGCCTAACTGCTACCAACAATTCATCCTGAGCGTGACATTTACAGAAACCAAACATGGTCAACATATTAGCTCATTGCTAAGCACGAGTGTAAAACAAATGTCGCCGGCTAATGTGCTAAAGCTCTCGGCACACACAGTAATCACTCCTGTGCAAACACACCAGCCTGTTTGCTGAAACGTCCCGCGAAAAGACTGATGCGAAGGGGCCGCGTCGCCCTGACCCCCTTTTGTTCTGTGAACCATAAACCCGGCCGACAAAGCGTTTTACATTTCACTTTTCTAGGAAGAGTATTATGGTAAATGATATTTAATCTAAAAATCCCACTGCTGCTGTAATAAAGAAAATGAGTAAGTCCTGGATCAAAAAATGTGCGTGCTAGTAAGCTCATTTACAGATTACAAAAATGGCACACAAGCAGGCATGCACGCTGGCAAACACCCGCCGGAGCTGCTGCATGAAGTGCGTGAACATGCACGCACACACGCACACACACACACACACACACTCAAGGCTTACTTAGAGGGCTGGTACATGATTGGAAATAAGTGCAAAGCAAGCTCGGGAGAAAAAAAAAAAGTTGGCAGCTTTGGATCGCACTGCAAATACAAGAGTACAACAAAGCCGTGGATGTGAAAGTCTCATTGTTCACCCCGAGAACAAAGCCAATGTTGTTTAATTACACTCATTATAAAACAAATTCAATTGAACGAGTGGCAGTGGCATGCGAGCCTGATGCAACCTGAAGCCACAGGATCAATTTCCCTGCATTTATATCTCTAAATTTCTCTAAATAGAGAAATCAAACATCTCTTAAAGCAGAACCCTGCACATTCTAACCTCTGTAAATATCACTGCCGTGAACATTTCAGTGGGAAAAAAGGAGCCTGACAAGCGCCACAAGGCCATAGTGTTGCACATTTTTCCCATTTCACATCTTTAAATGTCTCTCGGCTGCCTGTTTCTGTCTCTCTCTCTGTGCGCCGACATCCAACAAGTGTGTCTCAGAGCTGTCATTCAAACAAGAGAAGCAACACCTCAAATTGACGCCCACACTTGGCAGCACTCGGAGGACCGAGATCGTCTCCTCTGAAGGCTTTTCAGAGGCAAACAAGACAGTGAGAAACAGCAACTGCTGGTGTGAAGCGTCTCTCCTGGACTCACAAAAGATCACAGCTATTTTTGTTTCGGTGCGAGGTGAGTTAACGCGGGCGACAGCCAGATTTTCTGGGTTTGGCCCTCCAGTGGGAAGCAAGCTGTGGAGGTAGAGGAGGGCAGCGTGGGAAATTAAAGACATCTTATTATATTTTGACAGGATTCTGGTTTAGTTTATCTGCTCTATCAGATGCTGCAGCACCTGGCAAGAAGAGAGTGAAGTTTCCTTTCCTGCTTTGGCTGTGTTCAGATCTGGGCATTGATTCAATATCACTGTTTGTCTTCTTCCAACAGAATAGTATTGTGATAAACTAATGAAACAGGTTTCGTTTCAGAATATTTTAGAAAATAAAAGCAATTATTGATCTATAAAAACACTGTACGAGTCTGTATCAAGCGTCATTTTTGTGGATTTTACACATTAAGTTGAGTTTACCTGTAGAAGCAGGGTGGGTCTAACCATAGACTGTATACAGGAAGTGGAGAATTAACTTTCATGAAATGAAAAAACACTGTGAAAGGGTTAAAGTTCTAAGACGAAAACACGGACATGTCCCAGCCAGGAAAACGCTGTGGTAGTGACCTGTCAATCACAAGGTAGCCCCGCCCTAAAGCATCCCCTGCTTTATGGTCTGTTTGACTCTAAATGGGACCATAATTTACTAAATGAACATCATGCTGTATTGAAGAAGACTTGAAACTAGCGATTGAGATCATAAACTCATGTTTACAATGTTTAATGAGGTAATAAACGTTTAACAATGTACGAGACGCGCAACAGAAGTAATCCTGGTCAGTCATACTGTAAGCCATTGCAAATAAATAGAACATTTTCCAATGATGTAATCCACCAAATCACACTTTAGAATATTCTCCAAAAACTGATTTATTAAAAAGGGCGTGTGGAAAAGTAGCCGACTAGGCTGCTGCAGAACTAAAGAGGATATCGGCCAATTAGTCGGCTATTTCCTGCTCCAAACTATCGTTATTATATCGGGCCTTTAAAAATAAACTATTGGTTGACCTCTAATTAAGACACTAAAATTCTTTTAAATAATAAAATTGTGTAAAAACGATTAAGATTTGCATTAAAATGAACTCAGAAACACACACAGTACGACACAGTTTTGACTTACTTGATCATAAAAACTCAAATACGGTAGTTAAAACATGCTCAGAAACAGATTACTGCACATCATTTGAATATGTCATCCTACTTAAATGCATATTATCATTTATTTCAAGGTGATGAACACGCCTCTGAACATTTAACATGTCACTTTGCATATGTCAGCGGATATCACAGTCAGAATCATTCCTTAGGATTAGCAGGGCATTAATTTTGGCAGCGCTGTCTGGAGAGGAACTAGAATGGGCTGTCTAGCGAGTTCAAACTAATCCGACGTTGATTTAACGACACAATGCTACTTGGGGACGGGGAAAGTGAGTCGACACCATGGCGAGATGTCTGTGGATGTATGCAACTTAAAGAGCATACACATGTGCACCAGAGTGCTGCTAAATATCCGCTCGAGCGTCTGTGGTGTGTTCAGATGTGTCAGTGATGGAGATGTTGGAGGGCTGAGGGCGCCGGCTGAGGCTGCAGCTCGTTCGTCTCCCTCGGGGCCCGGTGGTTACCTCAGCTGTGGTATTTATAGTGCACACACTCCCAGGTGTATAAAGTAAACACGGCCGACACCGTCAGGTACCACACCGACCAGGGCAGGGAGCTAACCTTTTCATCTGCCAGCTGCTTACCGAATAATTTATCAGCTCACTAAAACGGGAGCTTCTAAACGGAGCGTGATTGGGTGTCAAAGAGGAGAGTAGACTCTCTTAATGAGCCCGACGTGCTATGGACTTTCTCTCTCGTCTTCCTCTCAGGAGCTCATTCATATTGAATCAAGCCAATTAGCAGCCATAAAACCAGATTAAAATGTTTTATTGCGTTCTAGCGAGCAGCGATCTGTCTGTGCTCAAAATCAAAATGTTCACATATATCAATATGGCAGAAGTAGCTGCCGTATCGAGGAGCTTAATGTCTCCCTTTCTGCCTTGCTAGAGTTAAACATGATTTTTTTTTCAGCTTAATCTCGCATATTTTATCAGTATCATACAGTGGGGCACCCTTGTATTTTGGGTTTCTACTAGAACATGTTAACATGATTTACATTATCAAAAAATGCTTTATTTTCTCATAGCGGCTGCAACCTCTGCACCTCTTTTCACCCTCTGTCTGAAAAGCCTAGTCTCTGCTCTGATTGGTCAGCTGACCCACTCACTGTTGTGATTGGTCAACCTAATCAAACTCTTCAGACTCCGCTCCAGCTCCGCTCTAACTAGCTTTGCTTAAGGGTATACCAAACTAGCTGCTAGGGAGGTATTATGCAACTGTGTTACTTGGTGACATCACCACGTTACGGAAGAAAAAGCGGGACTTCAAGCGAGACATTTCAGGCAGTTCAGGTGCAGTGTTTCTCTCTTTGGCGTGGACTTTAGTCTGTGTAACTTTGCAGACCTTTTACAAAAAACGATATATCACACTAAAGGAAATGGAAAAAAAGCATAATAGATCCTCTTTAAAGTTTCCCCCAGACTTAAAACTGTCAAAGGATGCAAAAAAACTCCACTAAAAGTCAGACTCATCAAATTGAAGGAGCATTAGCTGATCCTTAAATCAGGGTGAACGACTCCACCCATCCAACTGATACATTAAGGTCCTGACACACTAAGCCGACGGTCGGCCTTCCTCGCCGCTACTTCTCTGATGTCGGCTTGGTGTGTCTGGGCCTTTAGGCTTTTAAATGAATAATTAATTTTCAAAAACATGAATGAACATGAAGGAAAAAAAAATGCTTGTGGATAAAAACTGTGGATTTCGTGGCTGCATGGATCTAACTTTATCGTACATGTGTTATTATCACAGAAAAGGGAGTACAACTCCTTAATTTCCACCTTGTACAAAAACAGATTCATGCTGACAGACAAGGAAACAAGAAGTATAATAATCTCACCTTGGTGGCTGTGTGATGTCATCGCTGACAGGTCGGTCAGGTGGGCGTCCACACAGTACGGCAGGGGTGTGTATTTGCAGAACAGATGTGTATTTGTGTGTGATTTACAGGATGACAATCAGGAGGCCAAAAATGGTGGATGTCCAGGAGTGTGTTTGAATGTGTGTATTCAGGCTGATCCAACACTCAGGACGGTCCGTCAAGAATCCCTCAAGGCTGGAAACAGGAAGCAAACTCCCAGCAGCAGCAGCCAATCCCCATGAGGCTTTTTGATTTGGCTACTCCAATCAGAGCGGCAGCTCGCTGTCTAGCACCGGTACCAACCTATCAGAGAGGACAAAAAGGATTTTAAATTTGTAAAAGAAAGGAGAGCATAAGTTGAGGGATCGAAGAGGAAAAGCTGTATAGGTGCATCTCTACACACACAGCTCATCCCCCAGTTATTTATAGTATTGATCTTTCAGTGGCACTAATGATGACTGTTGACTGAAGTCTTGGATTCCACTTACAGTACAGAGCTTGATCATCTATAATTGTAAAAATACCCCTTGACAGTTTTATGTCCGTCAAAGCAATTATATAATCTAAGCCTGCAACTATTAGGACTGAAATGCTGAAGAAGCAAGCACAGACTTAAATAAAAAGTTGTCTTCTGGCTTAGATCACTTATTTTTATCGCCACCTTTAAGACGTTTATGTCTTATTTCTCAATCTGGCCAATTTATGGAATCCTGGTCATAGGTGCAGTTTGAACTTTAAGGTTGGGGGGTTCACAAAAACAAATCTAGAGGGGAATATAATATGTACAACACAGAGAGTGTATTGGGATGCTGTGTGTCGCCTACATATTACACCGTGTCCTAACTGAATGCGAGCAAGCGTCAAAATCAGTTTGACTGCATTGTTTTCTACTGGAACGTCCTGGCTGGCCGCGAGCTGCGCTGCAGAGTGCGACGCCGTTTTGAGCTCAACTTTTGTCAGGCACCCCTGTTTCTATTTATTCCTGTCGCAACGGACGAGAAACTGCTGATTCATGAAGTTGAGACGAGGAGTTATCTATACCTCCTCATTTCACTACAAAAACCTAAATAAGGTGGCAGCTGGTTGGAGGGAGATCACCTGAAAGTTTCCTACTTGCTGTTAGCTACATTGTGAATCATTTACAGTGAATATCACATTATTAAATGTGTGTTTTCAATTTCAAAAGTACAAACGTAGGAAGATACCAAGTTTCCATCTTTTAAGTGACTACGTCTGCAGTCTGATCTTGAGCGCACGGCAGATTTATGTAGTTTGTTTACATGCCGTAACAGAAAGTGCATATTTAACGGATTCAGTGCGGACAGAGGGCATCTGATGTCCACGAATCTATCTTCTTATTTGTTGGTTTCTGTCATTAAGAAGACACAACAAGGTCGATATTATTCATCATTACAATAAGTGTTATTATAAAAAACATGAATATCCCTACAGGCGTTTTTGGCTACGGCCGCTAGGGGGTTCAGTGAGCCCCTCTGAATCAACGCAAACTGCGCCTGTGGTTGCCATGCAGATCCAAACAAGACCACCGTCGAAAACTCAACACGACCTCAAGTTCGGCCTCGTGCTTACACTGCAAGAAACCTGAAAACCAATCGGGCAATAAATTGCATGTCCCGGACATAGTTTTCTTTTTGACTGGGGCGCTCCCAAGATCAAGAAAAAAAATATGGAAAAAGTATGATGTATTACTTTCACTGTAGAGCAGGGTGGAACAGCCCTGTTAGGCTCGTGAACATGTGGCTTTTACCGAGCAGAAACCTCTGATTCTTGTGTTTGTTTTGGGGATAAATGATCTTTTTGATTGGTCTTTTTTTGCTGGAAATAAATTATTGTTCTTTTTAGAGAGTAGCCTGAATTCCTGGAGCCTCGAGCAGGAGTGTCAGATACAATCACGGCTCCAGACCAAAGCATCAAGTCGACTTTACCACCACAAATAGAAGGGGTAAAACTGCCCGAGGGCGAGGTGGGTGTGGGAGCGGCGGCGGTATGGGGGTAGCGTGCATGCTCGCACCCTTGTGTGGCGGAGGATGCATGTGTGTGTGTGTGTGCATATAGGGGGGGTGGGTCTCAAGACAAGAGGGCCAGACAGTGCAGCCGCAGGACAAATTGCCCCCCAAAAAAAGTCGGTCACTGCACAGCGCACGCACACTTGCGCTTTGTGATGGAAAGGCGAGGAGGGGTGACCGTGTGTGTCACGGGGAGTAGCTGACACTGCAGGGGGGCTTCATGCAACACCATTCTCCCGGGGCATCTCATCTGTCTCGGGAGGGGTATTCATGTGTGTGTCCGAGGCCATTGTCCCTAAAAACGAGCTTGCTTGATGCAGGGTGACAGATCTGGGGAGACAAGCCCTCGAGCTCAAAAGGGAAGAAATAATAAAAACCTGGAAAATGGGTTACAGTTATGGTGGGCAATTACACCAAAAATAGCTGAATTTCTCCTCTTAAGCATAGCTTGTATTAAAGCAGCAGTAGGTAGAAATGGAGCAAATATGATTAAAAAAAGTTATTTTTATAAAACAGTCACTATATCCTGACAGTAGTGCATGAGACAGGTAATCTGAAAAAAAAATCATGTGCCTCTGTGTCCTCCAGTGCTCCTAATGGCATCTTCTGCACCTCCTCATGGCTCTTTTTCCGGCTTTACTTTCATGTAAACTACTTTTTAGAGCACTTAGATATCATTAAGAGATATCATTACTGTATTTAAAATGCAATTTTTTGTTTCAAAATGATCTACTACTACAGTAACCAACCATTCTCCTTAAAAGCATGCACTTGGTATGCGTTCTTTAGGTTTTTGATTCCAATTCAAGCGCTTAAAGTTTCAGTAGGCAACAATTTTTTGGCATCATTGGGCAAAAACTCCATAATAACCTTTCAGCATATTGTAATTCAAGTGTTCTGAGAGATAACTAGATTTCTGCACCTCCTCATGGCTTGATATTTCATCAACTTATTTCAGCATGGCGGCCGGGTCACAAACGTACTCATTTTACACAAGCCCCCAGGAAGTGCGCCGGTCGACGATCCGGACTTTCGTAGCGGCCAAACGGCGGTACTGCAACTTTCGTGTCAGTCACGTGATGCCATTGGGCCCAAAAAGACTTACATTGGGAAAGAGACGTCTTTAACTCAGCGGATAATTTTTTTGAGGTGAATCAACTTCCCAGTACGAACACTCTAATAGCCCTTATTTAAAAAATTCAGTTTTTAAAGTTGTAAAATGCACTAATAGCTGAATCCAGAGTTATTCCCCTTCCTCTGTTCATGTGAGTGAGACCCAGACCGTGACGCTGGGACCCCATGACCGAGTTACTGCGACCGAGCGGACTATACTGCGCATGTCCCAGTTGCCCGAGATCCGCCAAGATACTGGTACTTTTCCTATACGGAAGTCGAGCCATTTAGGCTTCACGCGCCAATGAGCAACTCTTACAAGAATGACCGGGGCCGCGCCTCCAACGCCGTATCCAGTTCTTTTAATACATCCATGATTTTACAGCTGAACAGTACACTTCAAGATGATTCTGAAAACATTTTATGCGATAAATAGGCATTACAGTAATATTGATTCATATTTAAACGGGCGCTGCGTTGTTTAACCGGAGCTTGCGAGTGATTGACAGCTGCTCAGAGATGGCAAGGCTCCAGCTCGGCTCTGATTGGTTGTTTTTCCTCCCATCTTGCAGATGCCTTTAAGAGCACTGGAGGACACCCATCCACATTATTTTTTTACATTACCTATCATGCACTACTGTTATGATATTTTATAAAAACTTTTTTTTTTAAATCATATTTGCTCCATTTCTACCCAACTGCAGCTTTAACACCACTTTAAACCGGGGCCCTATACTAATATGCATGCTTTTGATGTCGCTTTAACAGCTCCCATACGCCCCCATTCACAAAAAAAAAAAAAGATTGACGCATGCAGAGAATTACCACCGCCCATCCCGAAACCATTCACACACACACACACTCAAACACACACAGCAGGCCTTCGTTTTAACGCCTTTTTTCTCGCCAATAACACGGTTATAAGGCGACAGAGGCGCTATGTATGTTGCATTAAAGCCTGAAGGCTCGGCCGTGCACTATAAATAGCTCAGCAACAATCGGCGTAATAAACATCCCCCCTCCTCTCCTCTTCCTTCACACTTCCCGCCCGCTAACAGCGCAACAAACCGAATGGAATCATTCAGCAACATTGTTTCAAGACGTGAATTTGTTCCTACCAGAAGTAGATACATTGTGTTCTCGAGAGGAGGCGTTCTAAAGCAACCGCGAAGCCGGAGAAGAAGCGTAGCCGGAGTGGAAACTTCAGCCGGACATTGTTTTGATGAATCCTGTCTGTGCGTCGCATCCCTGAAATATCAACATCAAAGCGGCGGCGGCTACACATTCATCTTCCGCGAGCGCACACACAAACACACGCTCACCTATACACGCGCCAACAGGAAGCCAGTCGTCCCCAACATGTGTCTCCTTCCTTTTATTCCTCTCCCATGTTTTAGGTTTTTTTTGGGGGGGGACAAGAAAATTCATCTCCTGACAGATTCCGCCATACTGGATTTTTGTTACAGCCCCAGCAGCGTCACATGGAGCGCCCCTTGCATCTATCAGGGGCGGGCTCAACCCAGCCTGATGAAAATGTGATTATCTCTACTGGCCTACTGAGATGAGGTTGTTGTTATGGTCATTAACAAGGGAAGAACTCTCTCTGGGTGTGTCCTGTATTATAAGAAATATATCACTGTAATATTACAATACCCTTACAAGTTTATTCAAGTATGCTATTATTAGTATACTTAAAACAAGAGCTTTCCGATTACTTTTTATGCACTTGTCAGAGATAAACGTAACAAAATTATACTTAAGTATACTTTGGCTTATACCGGCAGGTATAGGCTATACAGAAAAGTCTAAGTGTACTTGGCAAGTATACAGAAAAGTCCAAGTATACTTGGCTTATAACGACAAGTATACAGAAAAGTCTAAGTGTACTTGGCGTATACCGACAAGTATACAGAAAAGTCTAAGAGTACTTAGCAAGTATACAGAAAAGTCCAAGTATACAGAAAAGTCCAAGTATGCTTGGCGTATACCGACAAGTATACAGAAAAGTCTAAGAGTACTTAGCAAGTATACAGAAAAGTCCAAGTATACTTGGCTTATAACGACAAGTATACAGAAAAGTCTAAGTGTACTTGGCGTATACCGACAAGTATACAGAAAAGTCTAAGAGTACTTAGCAAGTATACAGAAAAGTCCAAGTATACAGAAAAGTCCAAGTATGCTTGGCGTATACCGACAAGTATACAGAAAAGTCTAAGAGTACTTAGCAAGTATACAGAAAAGTCCAAGTATACAGAGTATACTTGGCGTATAACGACAAATTTATAAACTAAAAAGTGGGCTAATTTTCCCAAGAAGTATTGAAGTAGTGTACTTACAAGTATACTACTAGTACATTAATATTAGTATACTTATAACATTAAGTATACTTGTGAATATACTGTATTTTATGTTATAATAAAATATTATAAGTTATATATGACACAAAGATATTCACTTTGCAAAGGTATATGACACAAATATGAATATCATATATATGAGTGTCATATATCTTTGTACAGTGAACATCTTTGTACAGTGAATATCTTTGTGTCACATCTTTGTAAAGTGAATATCTTTGTGTCATCTATCTTTGTACAATGAATATCTTTGTGTCACATATCTTTGTACAGGGAACATCTTTAAATTGGTACATTTTTTACCAATTTAAAGTGTTTTATATCCACAATAACATCTTTATAATATACTTACACACTAATAATTAGTTACAGTATCCTAATAACACCATTAATAATCATTATACCTTTAATACTTTATTGCAGGAATTAACATACATTTACATTTGCTTACATATGATGTTGTTCATACTTTTATCATTCCTACAATGTTTATATATTTTATAGTGAAAAAGTGAAAGTGATTGCAAATTACAAAAAATAAAGAAATAAAAAAAGTAATAACAGAGATGAATAAAAGGAAAAATAAAGGATGAAATAAATAAATAAAAATCAAAACAAAACAAGAAAAGTAATGAAATTAAATTATTAAAAAAATATATATATATAAAAATAAATTTAAAACAATCTTTCTTTATCATAATCATAATAGGCTGTCATTTACAGTTGTGTATCTCAGTGGTGTGTTTGTAATTACCCAGTTTATGATCTATGTCCCATAGATTTATAGTTGGACTGAGTACCGTAAAATTGATTTTTGTAGCAATTTTATCATGAATACATTTATCTTTTATCTCCTATGACTAAAGTGCTTATGTGATTTTGTTGTAGCTCTGCTGTGATTTGTCTGTAGTATCCCTACAAAATGTACCACTGCTTGCTATAATGTGTTTATGTATGCTATATAATGTGTTTGTGTTTATAAGGAACAAACAAGCTTGAACATATGCTGATTTGAATCTAAAGACAAATGTGAGACAGACTAAATCAAGTTTATCAACTACACATTTCATATTTTGTGATGTAATTAGCAATGATAGAGAGCATTTTTACAACCTTCCTTACATTATTCAACATTTTCCATAACCAGTAGTGGCAAAAATGAAACATTTTTATCCAATTCTTGCTTCGTTGCAACATGAAACGCCTTTCCCCGCTGCCTTCTCTAATCCAATCTGCTTTTATTTCCATTACTTTATATTTGATTTTGCATCTCAGCAGCCACCCACAGGCAAAACTGCAACACCACTGCCTGGTTTAGCTGACTTGATTACTGTAATATGCTAACCAGTTTCTATATAGGTTATACATCTGCAGGCAGAGAAGGTGTTAGTGCAGGTAGACTGCTCTCACTGGTTCCTCTCATACCTTCAGGCTCCTTTGGCTCACAAAAGTTCACAGAGAGATTTTGGATTAGATTCTGGGCCTGAATGGAGCGGGCCAACCCACCAAACAGTAGAAACATGATTTAACTTCATCACTGCCAAGATTTGAGCTAGGGTGAAATATTACCTTCATACTTCCGAACCGTCATCTACCTGGATGTCAAAGGTCAGGTGCTCTACTATCATTGTAATATGAATTTATCCACTACATTCAGGTTGTTTTCACCATTATCCAATAACTATTTTAACTATTTAATCATACCTTGCACTGTAATTTTCATTCTCCTGTTTTATTCTTCTCCATTGTCTTGTATTTCTTATCTTATAAAGCACTTGTTGTTAAAGGCTGCTATACAAATAAACCTGTTTATGCACTGCTTTTGGTATCCTATCAATTACTTCTTTTTTTATCATCGTTATTTTTAGCTCAGCTGTGTGCTTGCATTTATTAATCGAGGTCGCTCCTCTTTTGGAGTACAGGGGAGGCCCGTTGGGACAGCCGTATCCATAGCAACAGAGGATTATAATTTCTGTGGATGAGCTACGGAGCATCGGTTACGTAAGGCGGTTGGTCTTGGAGGCATCTCTGATGTTGTTGTGCTTGAGTAAGCTCTTTAGGGCTAAAACCCCGTATGGCTGCAGACCCTCTGCATCTGTATGTGCTGCATATGCAAACAAACACAAGATATATATCTGAGAGGTCTTTATAATCCGTCTGTTTATATGCTGGACAGGGCCTGCAAAAACTTGGAAGAATTTCTGCCATCAAAAACATCACACCTCTCTCTAAAATACTTAAAAAGAACAAGTGCAACTAAATGATAATTAACTCAAAACTACCAAATCTGCACTGAGACATCAACATTTTAATGAAATTAGATATAGGCTAATAAATAACATGAGTCTACAGCCATGCTAGTAGCTTTGTGAGGCTGAACTATCATAGTTTTGGGGGTATTTAGCCAAAAATCGTATCAAAATCAATCATTAATGAATGCTTATTCTAAAATGCTTGTTTTAAAATATGTATTAATGTAAATACTTATGTTCACTATGATTCTTTAAGTCGCAAACTATGAAACAACTTTAAAAAATCCTCTCTCTGAAAGACACAAAAGTTTATACTTTTCTGTCAGGGGAGCTCAAATCAGTCTTGGATCATCTGTATTGTTTGTCTATACGGGCTTTTGCTGACGCAGACGTGCATAAAACGCTCAAATGTGTGTCTGCGTGCGCACGTGTGTGTGTGTGTGAGTGAATGAGTGTGTCCAGAGCAGTGATGTCAAAGCAGGGATTAGATTGGTTTATATTGCCCGGAGCAGCACATTTGCAATTCAGTGAACATCACCCTCGGGTTGCCAAATCGCTGATTATGTTAGTTTAACTATTTTGCATCCAGGGGGAGTCACCATCACCTCCTTCTATTTCAGGTTTCTATCCCACTATAAGTCCTCTTATTTGGAGCATGATCTGTAAAGTACCTTACACGGCCCTGGCTAAAAAACACAGATCCTGTGTAATGATGTTCCAAAAATACTGCATGTTTTTTGGCCGGTGGCTGGCGGAGAGGAGCAGCAATCAGGCTAGAGAAGTCAACAGGCGAGCGTGTACTGCACGGCCTGCGCAAACTACCGCTCTGCTACCACAGCAGACACATCACACACAGGCTGTGGACCAGACCACTTGCAGTACACACACAACTGGCTGTTAGTGGTTTGAGAAGGGAAGCCGTCATCTCACCCAGCGCGGTCCCACATGAGTCAGACGCAGCGTGCAGACAAAGCGGGCAGACCTCAGCGTCATAAAGAAGCTCTTGCTTTGCCAGTAAGAAAGAAAACAGTTCTAAACAGCATGTGATTGGGACTGCACTGCCTTCGATATTGATCAGTATGTGTGAATTAAGGCCCTTTTCTTGTACGTTAAAAAATCTTTCCAGGATGCAGTGAAACCGGAGCGTTTAAGAGAGAAAAGGAGCCATAAAGACTTCTTGTTAAAAAGAAGCAGAGTCAAGGCTTCTTACAGTCGAGCCAGTTAGTCTAAAACTTTCCATCAAAGCCTCGCTGAGCTGCATGGAGTAATTACCTCTCACACAGCAACAGCTCCCAGGCCTTATTACTGATACTGTTTGTGTGTGTAAAGGTGCACACACACACACACAAAGTAGATGCCTCCATGTCCTGGTCAGGCCGTGTGTGTTTCCATGTGCCTATAAAGTAACAGCGCCCCAGAGTGTCCTGCTTTTCAGACATAAACCAGCTTGCTGGAGTGATAAACCCGAGAAATGTTTTTATGACGGGGGTCGCTCCTGGTCTCTGCTGTCCTGATGACGGCAGAGAGGAGCCCACCCAATGTGCTGTTCCAGGGAGTCTGGGTAAAAATAGGGAGATTCAAAGTGGAAAGCACTCAGAGCAAGAAAAACCTCCACTAGCGCCGAACAATCCTCCAGTTTGCTGTGCCACCCGAAGGCATCATTTCTATCACCTTTGAATTTATTATCAAATCAAGTCCCTGTCTGTATTATTAGATTAGTAAATAGTAACGCAAGCAATTATTATTATTATTATTATTATTTGTATTATTTGTATTAATAATAATAATTGATTAATTAATTAATTATTAATAAATAAATAATAATAATTAGTAGTAGTATTGGTATTCTTCTTCTTCTTCTTATTATTATTATTATTAATAATAATAATAATAATAATAATAACAATATTATTATTATTATTATTATTATTATTTGTATTATTTGTATTAATAATAATAATTGATTAATTAATTAATTATTAATAAATAAATAATAATAATTAGTAGTAGTATTGGTATTCTTCTTCTTATTATTATTATTATTATTATTATTAATAATAATAATAATAATAATAATAACAATATTATTATTATTATTATTATTATTATTATTTACACCACATTGTGATGTTATATTTCTTTCTTTATTAAGTGAATTGATATGACTGATTGTTTGTACTTTATGTACTTCTGTTTTAATTGTAAGTTTAAACAAATGCTCTATATTTTGTGTTACATTGTCAACACAACACATTGCAAATGTTTGACTTAAATAATTAAATAAAGGTAAATAAATAAATAAGTAAATAAAATGAACCATGAGCCAATCACAAAAAAAAATAGTAAATTTGACTGATGTTCAGGATTTACTAAAGTACCAATACTCCATTACAAGTAAGTCCTACATTAAAAAATCCTTCCAAGGGATAAAGTATAATCAGCAAAATGTACAATGTGTGAACAAAATCATATGGAAAATCTGTCCATAACCCCACAAGAGATCCTGATAACAAAGGAAAAGTCAAACCAAATAACTGAAAGAGGCCAAGCAACTTCTTTTCAGCCCGTGATTGATGTTTCGTTGGGACTGAATCACATGTTTTCTGCTCATGATCTCTGTTGCGTATATACAGTATTTCCTGTTCCTCCTGACCAGAGACTGTATATCCAATCTATACTGCAGGATTAAACATGTACATCCACCTTCCTGCACTTTATTCAGTCATGTTGTCTGTCTTTGATGTGACCAGTGGTGGAAATACATTTACTTTTTGGATGTGACCAGTTGACTTTTATTTTTGTGGACACTTTCTGAATTTTATTTATGAACCTCGGTGCCTTAAGGAGCTGCTAAGCCGAAAAGAATTTCCTAAGTCTGGGTTTTAATGGAGACTTTGAGTGTCTCATGATGGTCTAACGGTGGAAAAAAAGCAGTGACTACTTGCCATGTTTTGGTATGAAAATGAGTTCATTTAAAATATCAGCTCTTGGATCAGTATTGGCATCATCCTTCAATATGAGCTGCAACCCACTGTGGTAAAAATGTCCAAAACATGATTAATATTCCCAAATTAATCCAACAATGTTAGAGGCGTTTAAAGCTATTTGAACAGGAGCTGAGTGAAGAAAAAAACCTGATGAACTGCCGAAACGGATTGAGGAAATAAAGCGTGTTGTAACCAGCGTCGTAACTAATGTCATCTAACTTTCCAGCGTGAAAGTTCAACGGCCTCTTCCAGCGTTACTCATAACCGAGCAGAGAGTTTATAAATCTCTCACTCACTGCAGATTTTAAAATGTCTAAATAACGTACACCCTGATGTTTCCACATCTCACCACATCATGAGATGCTTGTATTTTTCCAGGGACGGCTTGAAATGGAGGGCCAGTAAAACTTATTTGGGCATGCAGTGCGTGAGCCCTGCCAGCAGCAGCGTATAGCGAGAGACGTAAAACCCCCAAAAACCTCAAGTAGACAAACTGTGTTAAGTGTTTCGTAAAATATCCAGGGAACTTTTGATGGAGAGATTAAGGAAGAGAGGGGAGCACCGCTCTGCTTCTGATGTTATTCCTGTGGTTTACTGCCGTCTCACAAATATCTCTAAATGTCAGCGTAGAAAGAGAAGGTTGTCTTCTTGTTCCTCCCTCGCACAGGGAGGTCAGAGGTCATGATTCAAGCTTTCCAGATAGATTTAAAACATGTCATCTGACTGTTCAGCTGACAGAATCATGACGAGAGGAGCTCTATATGTCACATTATTTACCATAAAGTCCCCATCAAGAAAACTGATTTTAAAGGGGCAGTGTGTAGGATTTGGTGGCATCTAGTGGTGTGGTTGCAGATTGCAACCAACTGAGTACCCCTCTGCTCACTCCTCCCTTTCCAAGACTTGCTGAGTGCAAAAAACACAACACAACGATCGTTAGTTTCAGGTGATTATACACTAGTGAAAACATTGTTATGAATATTATATTCCATTTATGCTAATAGATCCCTCGCAATGCTACACACTGTTCCTTTAAGTTCTTGCAATAATAGAGCAGCAATCTACATAACATTTTGTTATGAAAAACACAATTTTATCATCATGTTTTTTCAGTTAAAAGTCCCACAATGCAATGCTTAACCTTTGCTCCGGTAATAACAGACGTGTAAATTACAGTTTTGTGACACTCCACTCGTCAGTAGTGAAGCATGATGACTCATTAGTCTCACTTCACTATAAAGGCCACTGAGTGTTAATCATGGAGGGAATGAGAGACAATGATTTCTGTTCTAACGAGATGCAACGCAGCGTGATCACACTGTAGGAGAAGGGCTGAGAGGGACACATTATTACAGTCACACAATGAGGAACACTTCACAGTGATATTTTAAGAGTGAGTAAGAGGACAAGATTTTTGTTTTTTTGCACATGCAAGGACTTTTGCTTCCTGGGCTGCTTCCGGAGAAAATACTCAGCACAAAAATAGGAACGGTGTGAATAAAAGCCTACATATTATCTGCATGATGGTGATGATGAAATTGACTATTATTATTATTAGTAGTAGTAGTGGTAGCTGTGGGAGTTTATTTAACCGCCTCCAGGACGTGTTACACATGTAAAGAAAACAAAATAAACAGAAATAAAGTATGTAATTGAAATCAGCTGGGGCAAATACAATACAATAAAGAAGAAAATGATAAGTAAATACATAATACAAAATGAGTCCACTCTGGTAAATAGTCATTAGTGAGTTTAAAGTAGCCATTAATGGACAATTGGTATAAGGAGGTACTGAGAATATTCCTTCTGGAAAAGCTGACCTACATCTTTCATGACAATGTCGATGGATTTATTAAGATATGGCAATTTGTATGTAATTATATCAGCCTGGTGGTGTGGTTGTGTGTTTTTTGTTTTAATTTTATTTTGTTTTGTTTCTTGTGACTCCTGCTGTTTTTGTTGAGGTAATTCAAAAACTATGAAAAAAAAGTGTTTCTGTACTGTACTTAATTGGAACTGGAAATATGTGCAATTGTTGCCAGAATCTCAAAAAAGGGGAAAAAGAAATATTGAAATATATATTGAAAATTTTAAAGTTACTATCTATCTATCTATCTATCTATCTATCTATCTATCTATCTATCTATATCTAAATGGTTAATTATGACTACAATAAAATTAACAAGTGGCAGTTTCTGTATAATAATAATAATAATAATAATGATAATAATGATAATAATGATAATAATAATAATAATATTAATAATAATAATAATAATAATAATAATAATAATAATAATAGTAATGATAAATTGTTGTGTCCCATAGTTTTGTACCCAAAACTAAGCAAAAAACAAACAAATAAAAAACACATAATAAATTAATAAATATTATTATCAGCACTTTGACTAATACTATGATTTACAAAATATGTATCTCTCTTGTCTTTTTATTGAAAATGGCTAATTATGACTACACTAAACTGAACAAACAAACAAACAAAAAAATACTACTACTAATACTACTACTCTACTACTACTACGACTACTACTACTACTAATAATAATAATAATAATACATTTTTCTGTCCCATAGCTCTGTACCAAAAACTAAGCAAAAAATAAATAATTAAATATCATTAGTTTAGCATCGTTATAAATCAGTTCCAGCCATTGAACCCTGCAATCTGGCTCTGCACTATTTCCTGAGCCGCATCACCTCTTTGCACAACACCATCACCATCTAGTGGACGCGGAGGTGAACGACGCATGACGTTGTGTGACGGCCTCTACGTCATCACGTCATCACTCTGCGTCTGTCTCTCCAGTCACATGTGAGGAAAACATGGGGATGCAGTTAGTTAGTGACATTTAACTCCTGTTTTATATAAATTTACACAACACTGAAAGCGTGTAGCTTTTAACCGACTCTGTATAAGTAGTAAACTAGAAGTGAGGCAGCCTAAAGTCAGGTTAGATCGCTTTATATTACTACTTTTGGGTTGTTTTTCTATCTTCTAGCCTGCTAACAGGATGGACAACACGCAGCAACACTCCATAGTCCTCCATGGAGATGAGGAGATCATTGAAGTCATCGACCTAAACGAGATGGAGCCTGATCCAGGTTGGTTGTTTACACCTCTTCTACAAGTTTGGTTTTCCTTTTAACAGCCAGTGTCATGCTAGATATGTTGTTTTGGTAATTAGACTTAGAAGATAAACTTACTTTCTGACAGATGTTCATGATTTCAGGGGCATTTTCCAGCTGAAGGACCCCTCTATTAACCATTACTGTTATTATACCATGGTCTGGGTGAATACTCCATTCTGATTGGCTGCAGGGTGTCCATTAATTCCTGATAATGCACACCTCCTTGTGCATTATCCCTTATTTATGAGCACTTCTATTCATATTTTAGTATATGTACCTTCTGCTATTTATTCCTCTTGCTTTCTATACTTATCTGTATTTATTTCTTGTACTGCTGCATTAACTGAGTTTCCCCGCTGGCCATCATTAAAGATGTGTCTTAATCTTAACAAGTTTTCTTTCTCTCTCACTAAGATGACTTGGCCGATGACTTG
This sequence comes from Sebastes umbrosus, assembly GCF_015220745.1. Lineage (NCBI taxonomy): Eukaryota > Metazoa > Chordata > Actinopteri > Perciformes > Sebastidae > Sebastes > Sebastes umbrosus. The sequence continues at coordinate 10,686,613 of NC_051292.1, read as the reverse complement.
GAGGACGTCGACTTCGAAGACGCCGGAATCGCAGACGACGACGAAGGATGGGAGACCGATGACGAGATGGAGGCTGAGCGGGACGACAGCGAGCTCACCTTCTCCAAACACACAGGTAAGCATCTTGCCTTGATTTTACGCCTCTTTACTAATCAGGCAGATCCAGTCTGTTAAACGTTTTAAATCTCCCTCCTCTTGTCCAGGCTCGGTGTTTTGCGTGAGCTTGGATCCTGCGACAAACACCATGGCTGTAACGGGAGGAGAGGATGATAAGGCGTACGTTTGGAGGGTGAGCGACGGAGAAGTCCTGCTGGAGTGCACAGGTGAGGGCTGCGTTCACACCGAGCATGTGTGAATCCTTTAGTTTACATTTGTTGTTGTAGTGGGGACAGATAGCCAACACTGAGAATAAAGATCCAAGCTGAAAAGCAGTTATTTCCCTTCTTTTCCACAGGTCACAAAGACTCCGTGACGTGCGCCCTGTTCAGCCATGACTCCTCCATGGTGGCTACGGGTGACATGAGCGGCGTGATTAAAGTGTGGAAAGTAGAAACCAAAGAGGAGATCTGGTCCTTCGAGGTGGGAGATCTGGAGGTGAGGGCTTTTAAGAGCGTAATCGAGAAATACTGCATCAGCCTGAACGTGTGTCTGTTTAGCTTATGCATCTGTAAGCACTTGTGTGAAGCCTTTTATTGGGGCTGAAGGAATTTACGAGCGGGGATGACCGCTCAGACTAAGAATTTGCGGTTTTGTGGAGGAAGACGTTCTCCCCTCCCTCAACCGCGACTGCTGAGTTGCCCTTTAGCAAGGCACCCGAGCCATGATAATATCTGCTATTAGAGGGGAAATAATCTGTGTGTAAAGTAGCTGTTAATTTGTGGCTGTCTGCCCCACTTCCTCCGCAGTGGATGGAGTGGCATCCCTGCGCTCCGGTGCTGCTGGCGGGAACAGACGACGGCAACGTGTGGATGTGGAAGATCCCTTCAGGAGACTGTAAAACCTTCCAGTGTTCTGCAAGCCAGGCCACCAGCGGCAAAATCCTCCCCGATGGTGAGAGACATACAGTCACTCGTAAAAAAAAATTTGGAGTTCTCAAAAGTGTAAAAAAAATTGTGTATGTATTTTTTATTCTCCAGGTAAACGGGCCGTGGTGGGTTATGAGGATGGGACGGTCCGCGTGTGGGATTTGAAGCAGGGAAACGCCATCCACGTCATTAAAGGTGAGTCTGTAGCGTCATCCTGCTGGCACCTTTACATTTTAGGCTTTTAGTAGACTTTTATTATCCCGATGGCTTATAATCAATGCCCAAAGATGCCAAAAATACGCTGCCTACTGCCACTTTAATGATATGGTTTTGTGTCATTCAACAGGTCAGGAGGGACACAAGGGGGCGCTGACCTGCCTGGCCTGCAACAAGGACAGCTCTCTGGTGCTGACGGGTTCAGAGGACGGCTGGGCCAAACTCATCAACACCACCACCGGAAAGGTGGGACGTCACAATGACATATAGATGGAGAAGAAAGTTGTATTATGTGCAGCGCAGAAACGTTATCCTGTTGCTATTTTATACTTTGTAAGACTGAAGTGTTCTTTATCAGCTTCCAATCTCTGTGTTTTGTTGTGTGTGTGAAGGTGGTCGGAGCGTTCATTGTGGAGGGAGGTAAAGCCAAAGGGTCTAAAGACGAGGAAGAAACCAACTCTGTGGAATCTGTGGGATTCTGCAACATGTGAGTTGTAAACGTAATGAGACGTCACACGCATTTGAGGACGTCATTGATGGGCATTTTTCACCATTTTCTGGCATTTTATAGACCAAACGGATAAAAAGAATAAAAGCTACAGGCCTTATTTGAAGGAAAACTAGAATCACAGCCTTGTGGTTGTGTGCCTCCACCAACCAGTCAAGTTGCAGTTTACATCCATGTCTGTCCAAAGGGTCATCACCTTATCATTTTATCCTGTCAGACATGTGTGTGACCAAAATCGAGGCATAAAAAAGGTCATTTAGTGGCTATAAAGGTTGTCTGCCAGGTAGCTGAGTCCCTGAGCTATAACTCATGTGAGCGTGGCTGTGGTTTTGTTTATTTTGGCATCGCCTTTTAAGGAAAATTAACCTGTTACACTACAAATATGAACTGTGGCACAGAGAGCTTCTGTAAGAGAAAAATATGCTCGTACTCAACAGTGCTTTTATGTCCAGAGAGTGTACGAAGAAATCCTGCTACAGTTTCCCTAAAAGTTTCATCTCTCTTGTCCGTTCCAGCCTGCCTCTCGTGGCCGTGGCGTACCTGGACGGGACTCTGGCCATATACGACCTCAAAACACAGGTCCTGAGGCACAGGTGCCAACATGAGGTAACCAGCAGCAGAACGTTTGTTTAGTTTAGTTCCCCCGAGCCGTACCGCCATGGATTAACACTTTTCATAATGTGTTATCATGTGTGCAGATATTATCTTAAATTATTATTGAAGTGGGGTTGAATGAGGTGCAAACTATCCCTTTTAATGTGGGTTTACAGTTTAGAAATGTCACCTGCAATTCCTCTCCGTGTTCCTCCAGGCGGGCATCGTTCACCTGCAGTGGGAAGAGTCTTCTTCGGTGGTGTCCACTTGCTGCTTAGACGGAGCGCTGCGCTTATGGGACGCTCGTTCTGGCGGCTTGGTGTCGGAGTACGGCGGCCACACCGCGGAGATCCTCAACTTCGCCATCAACAGGTACGACTGCGCTGCGTCATTATTTCCACAAGATATTGTAAACATAATGTCACGGTTTATGGATTAGTGTTGTCGCGATACGATACCCTGTCTAAATATCTCGATACCGATACTGAAACGATACCAACGGCAAAAATCTAAAACATCAGGAAAAGTAATGGAATAATAGATGACAAAAATGTATTCATTAAAAAAATAAAATGGTATGCAGCAATCTGTTGTCCCCTATACTTAAGATTATGGGATTTCTTTGATAGTTCATTTGCATTTATATTTGATAATGCACCCAAATTTATGTTTCATCTCTATTCTTATTGCTTATTTCTATTTTTCTTATAACTTATCTATGTTTACATATATTTTTATTCTAAAATAGAACAACTGTAATTTCCCCCAGGGATCAATAAAGTATTTCTAATTCTGATATCACTCATTAAATAGCGTTTATTAAGGCTTTTCTTTTTTGGTAAAACAGCGCCCCCACTGGCGCATTAATAACAATTAAGGCAGAGAGCGGTACTGCAGCACAGAAGACGCTCTGTGAGAAGTTGATGAGAGAAAAGCTTCTAAAATCAGATACCTTTCTAGTATTGGTATAGCGTGCAACACTATTATTGATATTGATATTGAGGTATTTGTAGCCAATCATTAAATCATATTTGTCTTTGTTGATCTGTCCTTCAGGGAAGCGTCTCTCGCAGTAACCGCTTCAGGAGACAACCAGGCGAAAGTCTTCTGCCTCCAAAGACCCGACCGGTAAAGAGAGCAGGAAGAGGAAATATTTCAGGAGAAATAGCAGATCCGTTTCCCGATCAGACTTTTTTGTTCTCTAATGCTTGAGAACACGTTTTCCTTCTCCTCAGGATTTTAAAATGTGTGGTCTCATCATCTTATCAGACGTGCTTTAGTAGGATCGTAGCATCTTAAAGATAATCTTTTCATACGTAATTGGCAGATGTTTAAGATAATTCAAGCACACCGTGTGTACAAAAAAAAAAGAGTTTTTGATCTTGTCTGCACAGAAAAATCTTTCAAATGTAATTGTTTAAAACAAGATGTTCCTTATTACTTTCTCAAGTATGCTCTTGTTCAAGAGTCTGAGACACTAAACAGAGAAAACGAGTCAAAGAGTGATACATTAAAGCGTCCTCTGCCTCTGACATCCCTTTTAATGTCCTTGTAAATGTTTTTAGAGCTAAAACAACAAGACAGAAAAGAGGAATTTTCTTTGGTATCGTTATAAGTTGTTCCATAATTTGGAGTTTGTTAAGGACTGAATAAGGCTGAGGTTGTGTGTGTGGTCTTCCAGCTCTCATTTGTTCAGTAAGGAATTATCTCGCCAAGTTTTTTGGATGTAAATACAAAATAATAAAGAATATACTTTCTTCTCCATGAAAGTCCGTTAACTAATGTCCACCTCCCCCCCCACCTCTTAAAACACTTCATCTGAAAAATGAGTTTATATTCACATCTATTTCTGTCTGTCAGTTTGGATAAGAGATCATGTGGGCTCTTTCCGTGTTTAGACTATTGTTTGATTCAGCTCTAACTCATCAGTTTCATCAGATGTGAGTAAAGGGAGGAGTTGAGTCAGTCTGGAGACGACAGGACCCTTAAGGAAATCCCCCAAAACCACCACATCCGAGATATGACTCAAGGTAGAAAACTGTAAATGTGAAGATGGCGAGTGCGGTCAATACCAAATTTTAGATTTTTATCATTTAATAGATCTTTAGCTCAAGGTGCCTCCGGTTTTACACAGATCCTATTAAGAGCTTTATTAAGTCCTGTTGAAAACCACATATATCCTCCTGTCCTCCCACTGCAATGACAAATATACAGTAAGTTTCTTCCTCGGGACTCGACCAACCAGAAACATCCTTTTAACATGATCATGATAGGAACACGGTTTGATCTGTCCTTAGCTGTCAGATTTAAATGTTTACTCCATGGTAACATGAGGTGTTTCTGCAGCTTTAAGTCCCAGCATTGAAATTTTGGATTTGTGTTAAAATTTGCAGTTCAATTCTTGATAAATATAAACACAGTGTTATTACCCATCTTGACATAAAAATAATCACTAAATGTGATTTTATAACATTTATGAAGCATTTTATGGGAGATAATTCAGTTATAATATGACATTATATCAAATGGAATTGTTTTATATACATTTTGCTTTACACCATATTAAAAGAAAAAATGTTTACTGATCATTTATATGATTTTTTTCATCTAAATGTGAACTCAAGAGACCTTGATCCATTTATCTGCAATATTAGCAAAAATGCTGGATATTAGACATTATAATTGCACTATCTGTCATAAAAAACAACATATTTTATATTTTTTGTGTATGAAGATTGACATTTATTGTTACTGTCTAAACTTTTCAGGGTGAAAATCATGAAATCTATTTTTAAATTTTTTTATATCAATATTCACAATGATGCACAAAACTTGATCAAAATTAATTTAAATGTCTTAAAAATATTATCGAAATTTAAAAAAAGCAAAATGTAACATTAACATTATTGTAATGTTGCGTTAAGGGCATTTAGTATAAGAACAAGTGATGGAAACCATAAAAAATAAACATGTTAAAGATTCAAATCTTAACCACTAAATGTCATTTTAATCGCACCTTTAATAATTGAATAAATTATTCAATGTGTGCCAATACCAAAAAACTTGTGTAACTGTTTAACAATCTTTCTATGAAACAAGCGGATGTTATTGACTGTGTAAAATAGGGCAATCATGACACTTTACTGCCCTGACCTGCATTTCCTACAATCAGGAAACGCATTAGCTCACCAGCCACTTGCGCCCTTGTTGCTATGTCAATGCTTTAATGCAGGCCAAGCTGCTGCTCACATTAGTGTACAAGTGTGACTGAGTGTTTGCTAACCTATATATCTGTGCTTGTGAAATGAAAAGGCCACAACTTTATTGCACCTCAGCAGTGACTCACTACAACATATTTTTGTATTATCCTTGTATTCATGGATGTGAAAGTCAGGGGTCAGTTAGTGCTTTTGATTGGTTACCCACATCCTGACTTAACAGAGAGGAAGCTCCTTGTGATTCAGTCTAATATATGGCCTCCGAACGCCACCGCTGCACTCTTCCCTGCTCCTTATTGCACTTTTTAAAAGTCTTTTTTCGAAGCCAAAACCTGCTCTCTTCCTTTAGCTCTATTGTTCTGATATTTTTCTCCTCTCAACCATCAGCCGGTATCCTGTGCACAAGTGCTTCTTCCTCGTGTCTGGATCCTCAGCTCACGCACTCATTGTATGTGTCTAAATGTGCACTATGCTCGTGTACATGCATAACTCACCCGGACAGGCAGGCGGTAAAACACTTGCACGCACAAACATGCTTCTTAAAAGTGTTGTAAAAACATAGTTGAGTTTGGTTGTGTATAGTCAGAAGACAACATATAAAACATGTTGCGCAAAACACATCCTACAGCTGGGATGGAGCTGGGGAGAATAACACCTGTCAAGTGTGCCGTTCGGTGGCAGCAGGATGTTTTCCTCCTCTGTCACAGCAGTGTGTTTGGCCTCAAAGGTCAGCCCGCATGAAGAGGACAAAGGCTAGGAGTGGCCTAAAGGATTATCACCTTTACACCTCAACTGGGCCAAAGCCTCGTCTATTAAATCGCAGCTCGTATTCTCTACGGGCTGCTGCGCTGACAACAGATGCCGAACTAATCGGTTGAGCACAGAGAGAGAGGAAAGTGCTGGTGCCAAGGTAAATAATGTGGCAAACCCATTAAAAATGCATCTGTTTCACAAAAACTGACTCAGGAAAAAAACACTTGCAGAAATCCAGACAATAACTCATTAAAAAATATTCTTAAGGGGATTCAGTTGGTCCTATAATAAGTGACATATTGTTAATATATACTGTTAAAAAAAATGAAGGGAACACTTTTAGATCTTGATGAACGAATTATTCAAGTTGAAAATCATTTACATTGTATAATTTGTTGAGAGCAAAATGACGTAACAACGGTCAATGGAAACCAAAATCATCAACCCACTGAGGGCTGGATTTCAAAATCACACTGAAAATCAAAGTAAAAAATTGAAATCAAAGGCTGGCGTCAAAGGTCTGTAGATGACCTTTAATGAATCCTATCACATTAAATGTTTCCACTGTGTATAAATATAAAGATTAGATCATCATACTGTTGAATAGGACCAGGTGTTCTCGGAAAGACAAGATGCTCCCTCTTCTCCTTTGTAATGTGAAGATGTTGTGGTTTCATGTCCAGCTCGTCCTCCCTGCGTAGTGTCTTCCCAGACGCTCCCAGGCTTCGGGAACAGTTCTGTTTAAAACCCATTATCTGATTGGAGCTCGTCCATCTCGACCAGCACCAGGTCTGCTCCAGACTATCAGTGAAGGAGTCTTCCGTGTTTGGTTAACAAAAACAGGTCACCGCCGGCCTTTCCATCCAACGCTGTGTTTAAATATGAGACGCGTGTGACAGCTGTTATGAATTCAGATGTACACACGGTTGTATGTATACGTTTAGGTCAATCCAGGGTCAAATAAAAGGAGCAAATACATCTTAGCATTTGTTTTAGACTACTTGGAGTATGTTATGGCTGTAACTGACAGGTACATTGACAGAATAGGTGTTTCTAAAACTGAAACTGCAGGATTTAAACAAATTAAAGTACAATTAAGTACAAACAAAGTATTCTTTTTCTTCTGAAAAACATTATTTTTCACCTGAGACAGCTAAAAAGTAAATTTCTTGGAGGATTGAGAGACATTCAAACAGTTTGTTGTTCAAATTAAGATGCTCTCTTGGCTTGTTAATGTGTAACAAAGGAAAAAATATGAACAGTTGGATGTATTTTCCACATTATGTTCATCCCTTGACTCTCTAACCGAGGTTATAGTAAGATCATAAATATATGTTACGTGTGGGGGCCGTTATGGAGGGTGTGAAACCAGACCACATGCCAGGCCTACTGATGTTACCCAGGAATGTTCTTATCGTTTTCAGGCTGCGGTGATAAAAGCTTTCCATCCTCCTTCCATTCATGGACGTGCAGTGCAATCCTGGGCATGAACAAAAGCAGCAAGGGGATGATGGCCGAAAGAGGGTACAAAAAAACAAGTTAGTAGGTGAAGGGTGAGTGGACACTGCTGCTTCATCCTCAGCGTGACCAACGACCCCCATCAGGAAAAGACAGATGTACAGTATAACCGCTGCCACCTCCCTCCTTCTCCTCCTCCTTCAGTGTGCACTTCCCCTTTAAAGTATCTGAGAGGAGCAGCCTCACGCTGCTCGCTCTGTCTCCCTTGTAGTTTGTGGTGGCTGTGGTCGACTTGACTCAAAGGATCTTAAAAGATAAAAAAAGGTTTATGGTGGAGGCTGCATCTTCTGCTTGTGGATGAGACATGCAGGGACTTGAAGTTAAAAGGAAAGTGATAAGAAACTGTTTTTTATTTGCATTTCCTTTATCAAAGGATACATGACTGGATTGTTCATCCCAAAAAGGTAAAAGTCTTTATAGGTTTGTTGCTTTTTATTTTAAAAAAATTCAATTTCGCAACAGATCATTATGTTTTTCTGGTGAAATTCTCTACTACAGCACTTTCTGCATAATTATTCTATCTATTTGTACTGTGAAGCACCATTTTATTTCATGGAAGTTCTGGGTTTAAAACCCATTTAAAAAAAAATGAACTTAAAGTTACAGATTAATCCAACATAACCAGGCAGTAAAACAATTCAATTAAACCAAATTGCATTGAAGCAGTAATGTTGACCAATTTGCTTCTGTGTATTCACCTTTTAAAAGTATTTGCTGAAACTGTAACAGGACTTTGATACCATAAAATTCACTTCATTGAGCTTGCTTACAAATTGTACATAATGTATGTAGATATTGGAAATAATGGCATGCTGCAATATGTATTTGTTACATCATTGTCATATATAATGTTAGCTTTTGCACATAAAAGATTGTTGCACAGTTGCAAACAATACTAGATAACCGGATATAATAAAGTCTAATCATATATACATATAAAACTATGTGTAAAATGGTTTATTGTAGTTAATTGTGAGAATTTCCCTTGACCATAAACTGACTTGTTTCATAAAGTCAGACTTGTTAAATGATCTCCAGGACATGTATCACGTTTTAAAATATAACAGAAACAAAGCGGGGTGTAACTCCAGAGTCCCAGCTGATGAATTATTGAATGACGGCGGCCTCGCGTCCATTAACACGTGCTCTTATCTCGGCTGTTAGCTAACAAAGGGGTTCAATTTGTTTCAGTTGTCAAGAGTTGATAGAAAGGACAAACATGCTCCCTTTATTTCAATAAGGAGGGTTTCTCTTTCTTTATTCCCAATGATAGCTATTTGAAAGGTCAATTTGCTTGATATTAAAGGGGACATATCATGCTCATTTTCAGTTTCATACTTGTATTTTTGGTTTCTACTAGAATATGTTTACATGCTTAAATGTTCAAAAAACACATTATTTTTCTCATACTGTCTGTCTGAATATACCTGTATTCACGCTCTGTCTGAAACGCTACGTTTTAGCGCCTGTCTCTTTAAGAACCCCTCCCCAAGAAAGCCCAGTCTGCTCTGATTGGCTTGCGAGAAAAATATGGTGCACCTGGGCAAATGTAGTTCTCAGTTTTGTGTCACAATGCACAATGCACGTCTCCAGCACTTTAGCTAGCTAACTTAGCTATGTTCCACGCACAAATTATATTTTTATCAACCGGGAAGCGAAAGAACGAGCAAAACCCATTGCTCGTGTGAGTACATCCCAGTACGAAACACACACAGACATCGTAGCCTCAGAGAGAAAGACGTCACTAAGCCACTTTTGGGTGTGTAGTCTTTCTAATTACGTATTTTTCACAGTCTGATACTCCAACAGTTTTACGACAAACTGTGACTTTCTTGACTTGTAAAGTTATCTTTTAAATTGAATTCATGTCTGAATTCATGGCGCGATTCAAAATAATAATCGTCTCTCGCCGTTGAGTACCTTTCATTTCCGAAATAAGCTCCCATGGTGGTCCACCGGAAGGGGCGGGACTTCGCCTCTCTATTCTAATGAGCCTGCCTGTGACATAGGAAGGGGAGCCAAACCTGAAATGCTTGTTGAATCACATGTTTTCTGATCTAGGCAGCCCACAAAAAAACTGACTGGGTTGTTTTATATCACAGTTTGTGGGTTGGTAGGCACTCCAGATACCCAAATGTATGAGAAAGTGAGTTTTTCATATGTCCCCTTTAACTGAATGTTAAACTGTAATATTGTAGCTTTTATTGACTTAAATTGCCTCTAAAGAGGTTTCCATAACTGCATCTTCTTGAATATCCGACCTCACAGTTTATCGTTCTCCTCTCTTCCTGGTTTGACTCCACAATCCATCTCTGATAATCCACTCTGCTCCACCACCTGCTACATCTTCTATTAAATCTCATTTTTCACTCAATTGCATTTCCTCTGCAAGATTCTCCGAGCCTGTTTATGCTTGTTGAGCAATAACAACAAACTGGATGTTCACAAAAAAAGGTTAGCAAAAACTCCTAATTCATTTGACACATGGCTCTCATGAAGTGCTTTTTCCTTCCGTGCAGGGTATAGCTGTACCTTGATGGGAGTGGCGCCCGGCTGCAAAGGGGAGGAAGTCTGCAGATTTCGCACATGATGGACTGCAACGACTCCCATGCTCTGCTCTCCGGGGAGCAGCTCATCTACGCCATCACCATACCGCTGTCGACCTCCATCATCTTGGCCAATCTCGTCATCATCTTGGGCATCGCGTGGAACCGCCAGCTCCACAACACGCCCAACTACTTCTTCCTCAGCCTGTTAGTGGCAGATTTGTGCACGGGCGTGGCGCTGCCTTTCGTACCGTTAATGGGCCTGAACCGGGAGTTGAGTTTTAGCTCCTGCCTGGTGGCTCACATTTTCCCAAACTTCCTCTTCCTGGCGTTCCTTCTCAACTTAGTAATGGTCCACTATGAGCGCTACATTTGCATCGTCGACCCCCTGCGTTACAATAACTTGTGGATGCATCGCAGCTTTCCTCTGGCGTTGCTTGTGGTTTGGGCGCCGCCACTTCTATTCGCATCGCTACCTGCTTTTGGTTGGAATAACTGGACGGGGCCAGATTGGGATGGCTGTTGTGCAAGTGGCCAAAATATGCCACTTTCAAACTGTTCAGCAAACAAAACCATGTGCTGCTCCTACAGGCGAGTATTCCCCAATGCTTTTATCTACTTGGAGGTGTACGGACTCGTCTTACCTGCTATTCTTACCATCGCTGGCATGACATGCCGTGTTTTATGGATCACCCGAGGCCAGCTGAAGGACATTTGTCGCCTCCACCGTTCAGTGGAGCGGGGAAGTCAGGCCTCGGACCGAGAGCAGAGGCTGAACCTGCGGTACACCCGCTGCGTGGTGGCGGTGTCGCTGACGTTCCTCGCATGCTGGGTGCCCTACCTCATTTACATGCACGTCTGCATAGCGTTCTTGATCAGCGACACCAAGTGGAGCTCCACCACTCACATCGTGCTGTCGTGCACCGGTATCGGGAGCATGGCGGTGGTGCCGGTGGTGCTCGGCCTCGCTAACAGGCAGTATACAGAACCTGCGTACAAACTTGTCCAGAAACTCAGAGACAGATGGAGGCGAAGGATGCAGGAATCACAGGAGGTGGCAGTCTGAGAAAATACTGATGAATATTTATGAAGAAAAACCACTACACTGGGTGTAGAAATATCCTTTCTGTCTGTAGCTCCACATTTCTGATGGTTTTCCATTACATTTTCAAAATTCGGCCGACAATATTGCTGTATCAGGACAGCTGGTTACACTGTTATAAGGTCATTAAATGGGGCGTTATCAGTGGTTAGAAGCCTCATAGATGTGGGTCAATAGGGCCCTACTACACCCAGTAGTAGGTTTTATCATCTATTCACATGGTAGATCACAGAAAGAAGGTATCAAAGAAGACGACAGCGACCGTAGTAATTATGACAGGAGCAGAAGCGGAAGTCAGGCGCAGTAGTATAGACAAGGTGAAACTCCTTATGGGATGGAGGTCGGAGGCGATGGATGGGACACAAAACACAGGACTTACCCAGAAGACGGGGTTTGCATCCTGTGTGAAACCAAAGTGTAGTTGTCGTTAAGTTTCACTTTCACTTTTCGTAACGTAGCAGGTGTAGTAGGCCCCTACTGACCCACATCTATGATGCTTATAGCGAGCAATAACACACATTTAAAGGTCCTTTAATGGCCTGATTACAGTCGAATCAGGTGATCAGGAGATGTATTTGAAAAAATTAAGAAAAGTTAGGAAGTGCTGTTTTCGGGACATTCGGACAACTGTCTCAAACAAGACTAAAGCACCATTCCATGCTAACTTGCTGATATTTAGCAGGTATAATAATGCCTGAAATATAACTTCTCAGTATGATAACATTATGAAGAAAGGTTATATAAATTAAAAATGTTGTACATCCTATAAATATAGCTCAGTGACATACTGTACATGCTCATTTCTCTTTGCGCTACCTGCTCTGGATATCAGTTTAACCGGTGGTAGATTTTCTCCATCTGCAATGTTTATCCTACAGTACTTCCCCTGCTAGTGTTTATCTATAAACTGTTATGCAAGCTGACGAGGGGTGAGGGATGCATCCACAGTCCCTAATTCATCTACAAGACATGAGGAAATTAGAGCTTCAGGAAGAACGTGCAGGAAAGAAACATGAGCTGAAAACCAAGTTGGAAATGAGTTTCCAGTTTCTGCCATATTTAGATATACTGTTACAGGAAGGTTAAAGAGGATCTATTATGCTTATTTCAGGTGCATACTTGTATTTTCGGTTTCCACTAGAACGTGTTTACATGCTTTAATGTTCAAAAAACGCTTTATTTCCTCATACCGGCTGTGCTGCAGCACCTCTTTTCACCCTCTGTCTTAGCTCCTGCCCTGAAAAGCCCAGTCTGCTCTGATTGGTCAGCTGGTCCACTCTGTTGTGATTGGTTAACCTTACCAAACTCTTTGGACTCCTCTCCAGCTCCACTCTAACTAGCTTTGTTTGAGGGTGAGCCAAACTAGCTGCTTGGCAGGTATTATGGAAATGTGTTACTTGGTGACATCACCATGTTACGGAAGAAAAGGTGGAACTTCAAGCAAGGCGTTTCAGGCAGTTCAGGAGCAGTGTTTCTCTCTTTGGTGTGGACTTTATGACTTTGCAGACCTTTTACATGCACAAACAACTATATTACACACTAAAGGAAAGGGAAACAGTACAAAAGCATAATAGGTCCCCTTTAAAGCAGTCTGGTTATTTGAGACTTGATTAAACACAGGATATACTGTATGTCATGCTATTTGTTTCCACAATTAAAGTGTGGTTTAAAAAAGTGTCTAGACAGTACGTGGGTGGAAAAGAGACAAGCGAAAGAAGAGAAGCAGACTTTAATCAAATAAAGAGTGTTATGGGACATTAGGAGAGATGGGATATCATCGCAGGGTCTGGGTACACCGTCTGTATGTCTCTTGTATGTGCTGCTTTGCTAAGCCTTGTTCCAGTATGTTTTCCACATCAGAATATTGTGTACGCACAGTATGTGTCCGGATGAGGAGGAGGGAAAAATGAAGACAGGACGAGACTGTCGGGCTCCAGCTCCTAATCACTGACTGCTATCTGGATCAAGTGGCAACACGCCGTGCCCAAATTGTGTCTTTACATATAAGTAAAAGCTCAACATTTTGAGAAATACGCTTATTCGCTTTCTTTCCGAGGGTGAAATGAGAAGATTGACGCCACACTCCGGTATCAATATTTCCCAAAATGCCTTTCTTTAAGTGACTGTACTCTTCATGTGTTTATGTGAAAGAAAAAGAGAGCAGACATATTGTTCATGACGCTTTATTTATTAATTGTTTTCCATTGCAAATACTCGTCACCCTAACAGTAAACTCTGTAATGCCCTCTGATTTCCTTGTGATTCTTTTTGACATATTTGAGTATGAAAAGCCATTAACGGGCCCCTTAATGTGACCTCTTGTTAGTCTAGGAAACATTATTTTTGTGAATAAGAAACAGAACAGAAACACTCTGAAATTAACTTATTGTTCATTTTCTTTTTCACAAAGACAAAATCTTATTTAGCTCACAAAGGTCTGAGAGAACCAACTGCAAGAAAGCTGAACCAGATACCAGGAAGACAAGTTCTTGCAAAGGAAAACAAAGATAAGAAAACCTTTTTTGCAAACACTCCTTGACATAAATAAAATGTCCCCAACTTCAAGCACAGATTCTCGAAACAAAAACACTCAACCTACCAAGAAACTATCTTCAGACCAGAAAGCACACAAACGAAGCATAATGATTATTGCATTTAAAGGCACTTTCATGATGATTCTTGAAGAGTTTAAATGTATTATTGATAACATTTTTATGTAGACGAATATTTAAAAATAAGCTTTTAGAAAGGTGCCGAATAAAAGCATGGCTTTTCCTAAAAAAAAATATTATCATTGTGAATTAATTATTTAAAAAAATTTGGCGGGTCCAAAATTATTGTTTTGTTTATCTCTTCGGAAGATATCTGAGGTTTGGTTCCAACTTCTAACAAGACTTGTGAGCCAATAGTAAAACAACGAGTTTGACGTTAAGTGCCTGGCAACCACTTGTTGTGAAGTGAATGTTATCAATGTTATCAATAGCACCTTTAATTTTTTACTTTTTAAATTCACATTTTGCGGATATACTGTATTGCTGCAGACAGAAGGGTGATGGACAGTGCCGGTCAATCTTCAGTGTAATGAGAGCTTTCGGACACAACTCTGCCCTCCTCCACGTCCAACCGGATCAGCAGGCGTTTCTTGGAGGCGGGGTACGCCGCCGGGACAACGGTGGGTTTTGGGCTTCGTGGCTTCTCTGGCAGGTGTTGCTTCAATGGCAGGCGAGCGTCTATGTGCAAGTAAGGACTTGGATTGGTTGGGTTGTTTTTAGAAATCTGAGCGAAAGAGAGGTTTGATTTTGGTGGGACAAAAAACATGATATCAATCACGATATCAAAAACATGATATCAAAACATGATAACAATCATTATGTCAAAACATGATATCAAAACATGATATACAATCATGAGAATGTGGATATGTGTGAAATATGATATGTATTTTTAACCCTTTAATGTCCTCACTAAGAAAAAAGGAAAATCTGCATTTTTAATGTCCTTGGTGCAATAATAACAACAATCAATGTGTCATTTTTTTTTTTGGACTTTCTTCTAAACTTTGCTTTTTGTCTTGTAAATTACGGGATCATTTCAACTCTAGCCATATGAATCATGAGGGGTACCACTGTTTAGGTTCATTCAAAACCTTCTCCTATCAAACTACAGCTGCTCTGGATGTTTATATTTGTCAAGTATCCATAGAAAAAAGTCACTACAGAGCAACCAAATCAAAAAAAGTAACAAAATGTCTCTTACCTACATTGCGCATGAGGTCGTTCATTCTTCACAGAGATGGAGCAGAGACAGAGAGACAGTTATTAGTGCAAGCATTAATGCATTGTGGTATATTTGATAGCAAACAGCAACATGATGTCACGTACCTCTGCTCCTCGCCCTCCAGCAGCTTGCGGTAGGTGGCAATCTCGATATCCAGGGCCAGCTTGAGGCTCATCAGCGATTGGTATTCGCGAACCTGTCCGGCCAAATCCAGCTTGGCCCGCCTCAAGGCCTCCTCCAGCAGGGCGACGTCCTCCCGAGCCCTATTCAGGTTGTCGTCGCTTTCTGTCCTCATGTCGCTGATGTCCTTCAGCAGGGACTCTTCCTAAAAACAGAATGAAAATCAGAGGCATGTTGGATGGACAGGGTGTGTGCCTGGACTCTGGTTTATCTGTGTGATCACAACCTTCCTTCTGAGAGCCTCCAGGTCCCCGTTGCGTCTCTGGATGTGGCGCACCAGGTCTGAGATCTCCCTCCTTAAATCACGCACTTCCTGCTCACGCTGTCCTGCATTTAAGACCATGGCATCCATCTAAGGGAGGGGGAGATGGCACATTTCACCATGTCTGTTGGTAACCGACTATGTCTTCTTCTTCTTTAGGTCGCTGTCCTCACCTTAGTCTGGTTCCACTGCTCGGCTTCCTTCCTGGTGCGGGAGGCCACGTTGGCATACTGATTCTTGACACCTTCGACGATCTCGTCCATGTCCAGTGACCGCTGTCTGTTGTCGCGTAAGACCACGGTCTCGTTTTGGACGTGCGACTGCAGCTCCTTGATCTCCTGCAGACACGTACAACAGAGTTAGTGGGAAAAAAGAAAGAACAGAACAAATGAAAATAAAACAAACCACATCATTACCTCATCGTAGCCAACCCTGAGGAAGTCCAGTTTTCCCATCACGTCCTCCAGCTCCAGAACCAGATCGACTGCCTCCAAGTGACCTTCATCTACATCCTTTTACACACATAGACATTAAACACATGGACGCAACGGTGGCATACAGTGCAGAAATTGCTTCCAAAATCCACTCTTAAAAAGGACCACAATGTATTTCAAACTTGGGGAATTCATGAGAGTGTTTACTATGTTTCTAAATGGTTGAAGTACCTTTTTCTTGATGATAAACTCACTCTCCAATCCAGATTTTTCTATAAGCTCCTGCTCATACCTGAACCAAATAGAAAATAAAGGGTGAGAAATGAATTTGTGCCAATAATGACATCGTTTTGAGTCTTCTGGGTTTATTTGCAGGTGTGGAAAACAAGGAAATGACTCACCCAAATGTTTTTTATTTAGATATATAGTGCAGAACCAATGGACATATTGAAAGTTGATGGATGTTTGGTGTGTCTAAGCATTGACCCACTGACCTCTTCTTGGTGTCCTCCACCTCCTCCTGGTCCCTGAGCAGCTCAGCCTGCAGTTTCTCCCGGTCGTGGAGCAAGTTCCCAATCTGCTCCTCCATCTCGCTCTCCAGCTGATTGACGATGTCGTCGATTTTCCCGTCATAGTCCTCCTGCTCCTTGAGGATCTTCAGCTTTGTGTCGAGCTTTTTGTTCTCATCCTCCAGGTGTTTCATCTAAGACGGAGACGGACAAATGCAGGAGGAAAAAACATAAACAGCAGCAACAAAACATGCATTTTGCAAGGCAAGAATACTTAATTATACTTTTCTTAAGTATATCTTGATCAAAAGATTAAGTGCAAGTAGGCCCAAGTATACTTAGACTTTTCTGTATACTTGTCAGTGTAAGCCAAGTCTACTTAGCCTTTCTGTATACTTGTCAGTATAAGCCAAGTATACAATGTATACTTTTGTTAAGTATACCTCTGATAAGTACATCAAAGGTAAACTGAAAGTATACTCTTTTATTTTAAATTTAAAAGAAGTATACTAATAGCACATTTGAATTAACTTCTTTTTGGTAGGTGTAAATTAATACTGAAGCTACATGCCAAGTTTTACATGTCATAATTAAGATTAGATAAGATATTCCTTTATTAGTCCCGCAGTGGGGAAATTTGCAGTGTACAGCAGCAAAAGGGGATAGTGCAAAAAACAAGATGCATCAGCTAACACAGTAAAAAAGAGCTAAACAAAGTGTAACAAAATATGAACCATTTAAATAGACGGAAGTATGAAAATAGGAGCAGTATATACAGTATTGACAATAAACAGACTATTAACAAAATGATGTGCTCCATGTGTTTTTGCACAAACTAAATGTGTGTGTGGCTCCACCTGCTGGCAACAGAAAAAAAATGGTTTTAGTGGTACTGAGTAATTTAGAAATTAATATAATATAGTTTTCAAATTGTGTTTTAATTGCACTTGGTTGGGGAAACAACACTGCGCATGCGCAAAACAGATTGCCTGTTGCTGCGATTTGATTGGCTGTTTACCACTGACGTCATTAGCTCACAGTTGGCGGAAAATACCAAACATGAAAGGAGCAGCAAGTGGAGGAGAACAGGTATGTCTACTGTACATTGAGTCCATATATCCACCAAATGGCGTCCTACATGTTCCTCGATCATTGTTTACATGAAGTGAAGCTTGCAACAGGAGACACATTTCATAGCCTCAGGTCACAGAATACATTACAGGCTGGTATAATGCTCCCAGACAGGTTTTACAAATAATATGTAATATCATTATAATATTTTCCTCTTTTTTAGGCTTGTTTTTACTGTGAACTATTACTGTAATAAACTGAAAAAGTAAATAATTCCATCAAATAAACAAATAATAAATTAATAATTATTATTCAATTAATTATTAATTAATTGAATAACTAATTAATTATTATTCAATTAATTATTAATTAATTGAATAATTAATTAATTATTAATTAATTGAATAATTAATTAATAATATAATATAATTCAATATGTATTGAATTATATTAACTAATTAGAACATTTAAAGAGGGGGAAATATAATATATTAAATGCTGTTCTTATAGTTTTTTTTTCTGCAATAATAATAGTAGGCCTAATTATATCATCCATTTAAGGTTTGTTTTTACTTTGAACTGTTACTGTACTAAACTTTGCATTGGTTCAAATGAGTGAATGAAAAAGTAAATAATTGCATCAAACAAAATTAATTACAAATACATTGAAAATAATGAAAAATGCCCAAACATATTGAATTATATTAACTAATTAGAATATTTGAAGAGGGGGAAATATAATATATTAAATGCTGTTCTTATAATTTTCTTTACATGTTTTTTTCATGTTTTGAGTATTTATTATTTAGAAATAAATACATAAATTAGTTATTTATAACCTAACAACAATAATAACATTAGATCTAATTATATCATCCATTTAAGGCTTGTTTTTTTTACTTTTAACTGCTACTGTATTAAACTCTGCATTGGTTCAAATTCGTAAAAAAATGATGAAAAATGCCCAAACATATTGAATTATATTGATTTTAGAAAAATAAAATACATTAAATGCTATTCTTATAATTTTCTTTACATGTTTTTTCCATGATTTGAGTATTTATTACTTTTGAAATAAATACATTAATTATTTATTCATAACCAACAACAATAATAGGCCTGATAATAATAATAATAATAATAATAATAATAATAATAATAATAATAATAACACCACCTTGCCTAATAATTATTAGGCCTATTATTGTTATGAATAAATAATTAATGTATTTATTTCAAAAGTAATAAATACTCAAATCATGGAAAAAACATGTAAAGAAAATTATAAGAATAGCATTTAATGTATTTTATTTTCTAAAATCAATATAATCATTTACACACCTTGTCAATCAACCTGACGAACTTGTCGTTGAGTCCAACCATGTCGTCCTTCTCCCTGGATTTGCCCGCCGGGTCGATGGTGCAGTTGGTCGGGTAGCTCTTCACCGGTCCGGTGCTGCCGGGGGAGTAGGTCTGGCTGCTGTAATCTCTTGGTTTAGACATAATGCAGCTTGTACCAACGAGATGAAACCCAGTGAAGGTACCTACAACCCTCCGGATCACCTGCTTTTAAAGGTGGACAAGGACCACCCATCACCTCCCCAAAACTCTACATGCGTCCAATCAAGAGAGGACACATAAGTGCAACATTACAGTGAGAAAAATCAAAAAAAAATCATGAAATACTTGAATTTTGAGTGTGAACCAGTTTGTCCAGGAGTGGAGGCCAATGGCACAGCTGGGGGCGGATTCATGCGTAAAAAGCCAGGTATAAAACCTACCTGTATCCATCACCATCACATCCATCCATCAAGCGACTCTCCAGCAGCCTGAAAAGCTCTCTCATCCATCATGCCTTCTAACACATCCGCCAGCATGTTCGGTGGAGCAGGTGGAAGAGGCTCCAGGGCGTCCGTGTCCAGCCTGGAGGGGCTGCGTAATGTGCTGCGTAAGGAGACGGACAGAGCCGCTCCTGCCGCTCCTGCCGCTCCTGCCGCTCCTGCCGCTGCCGCCGCTCCTGCCGCGCCCTTGGACGACAAGCAGACCCTGCGGGGTCTGAACGACCGTCTGTCCGGCTACCTGGGCAGGGTGGGACACCTGGAGAAGGAAAACGGCGATCTGGAGGAACAGATCGATGAGATTTTGGCCAAGAGGAAAACACCTGAGGGGCGCGCCTGGGACGAGGTTGAGAAACCTCTGGATCACCTTAAAAAGCAGGTCAGATTCCTTTATTACTTTATTTCCTAGAAGAAAAATATGAAAACTTTATTTCACTCTGAGCACAATTTTTAACATTCATGCATCTTTTTTTTAATTTTGAAATTTATTTATTTGCACATGTATAAAACTTCACAAAATCCAGTCAATGAAAAAGAAAACAAGAAATGTGTCAGGAGAGGTCAAGAAGCCACAGGCTTATACAAGCTAAAATATAGGGATAAAATATAACATATAAAATAATGTTATATTTTATCCCTATATTTTAGCTTCTGCACTATTTTATGTCTTAGATTCTCATTTTTACTTATGTGTTTTTATATATTTTTTATACATAATTATAATTATTTCTTTTTAATTGAATAAAGAAATGATATCCCCCCCCATCCCTATAACAATATTACTGCACCATTAAATAAGCAGAATTAATTTCATAAACAATTCCATGTATACATATAAATGAATTCAATTTATGATATTATTTTAAATTTATTCACTTTGCAATTTTTTTTAATTAATTTATTTTATTTTATTTATTTGCACATATATAAAACTTCACAAAATCCAGTCAATGAAAAAAAAAACAAGACATGTGTCAGGAAAGGTCAAGAGGCCACAGGCTTATACAAAGGACCTTGGTTATATATCTAAACATATCAAAAGATAATTAGACATAATTAATTAAATGTGATGATAATTTCCTTTTAAAATGTTCTACGGATAACGAGCTCTTGATAACATGTATTTTGGTGTTCCATATTTGTACACCACGATATCTGAGGGAGTACTGGCTATGTTTCGTTTTGTAAAAAGGCAGATGAAGATGATTAACCTGTCTAGTATTATGTGAATGATTTCAGATTTCTTTATTACTTTATTTATTCCTAGAAGAAAAATATGAAAGTTAATAACTTTATTTCACTCTGAGCACATTTTTTTTTACATTCATGCATCTTCTCATGAAGAACATGCATTACATAAGCACAGATATAAATCACTTTAAAAAGCTATACAAAAAAGGTACTTTTGGGAGGTTGAAGAGTTGTGATAAGGGTTGTGTTAAGGGTCGGTTTATATCTACTTTTTAACTCCGGATGGATATGTGGGTTGTGAATAAACTCGGGATGCTGTTCATATATTTAATTTGGGATGTTAATAAATCTGGGATAGTTTATATATTATATTATATTATCATTCTATGATATATGAGTTATTAGAGGAGAAGTGAGAAAGGTGTAGGGAAATATAAGTTTTACTTCTACCTACTCCTTTTCGGACACTATTACTCTTGTTTTGTTTGTTATTATTTTGTATCTGTTTTTAGTTATTTTTATGTTCGAAATAAAAGTCTTTCATTCATTCATATATAAAGCTAAATCAAATAATTGTTTCCAAATTACAATATTACTGGTAATATGCATCATGCATTCATCTCCTTAGATCAAAGACATCACCATGGATAACGCTAAGCTGCTGCTCCAGATTGACAACACCAAACTGGCTAATGGTGACTTCAAGAACAAGTGAGTGTCATGCAATCTTCAAAAAGTGGGCTCAGGAAATCAATAATTCAGATCACAATTTAGACCAAAATGAAACACTAAGTACACCAGTGTTTTGTGTGGATCACTTTTGGTTTCCTCCCTCTGTGTGCAGGCTGAACGATGAGAAAAAGGCACGCAAGGAATTAGAAAAAGACCTGGAGGAACTGAAGAAGACCATCGAGGATACCAAGCTGAACCGCATGCAGACACAGAAAGAGATCGATCTGGTGAAGGAAGAGCTTGACCGCCTCGAGCAGGAACACAAAGAGGTGAGAGACTTCAAGATCAACTAACAAAAATGCATTGTGTGATACCGGAGGTAATCTTATAACCGTGGCTCTTGTAGGAGGTGGATGTCCTGCGTGAGAAGATCAACGACTCCGAGGTGAAGGTGGAGATTGAGTCTCAGAACTCCAACTTGGCTGAGATCGTCTACAAGATCCGCACCCAGTACGATAACCTAGCCAGGAAGAACCTGAAGGACACAGAGGACTGGTATCAGAGCAAGGTACGTCACCTGCAGGGTCCTAAAGTAGGACATTGTTTTCTCTCTCCAGTCCATCGCATCATTTTCCATTTTTTTCCCTCTCCAGTTTGACAACATCAAGGTGGTGGAGGCCCAAAACAACGAGGAGTATCTCTCTGGAAAGTCCGAGCAAAAGCAGCTGCTCAAACAGAGGCAATCTCTGGAAATTGAGATCCAGAGTTTGCACAGCAAGGTAACCCACACGCAAGCCTGTTCGGATACAGTACGTCACATTGCCATAAAAATACAACAACGTGACTGTAGATTTGAATAGCGGAGCTCGTTCTCAAGACAAGTTTGACACACGAGACTTCAACATCAACATTTTCCACGTTTTCACATAATCGCACTGCAGTTTTTGCGAAACTCAGTGACATCGGACATACAGTAGATACCAATCAGATGATAAAACCGCCCGTCTTCCTGTTCTTTGCACAAGCATTCCTGACGGCCCTGTCATTACACTGTAAACCCCCTACTTTAAGCCAGACAAACTCTTTATCTGTCTCACTGCCATCTGCTCTTGCATAACAAAACAATCTATGAACATGAAAAAGTTCAAAGCTCCCGAGAAGCCACAGTTAACAATCATATCTTTGGTCTGATATCCAAAGAGTATAATAAAAAACACCTCATGTCCTCCTTTCAGATCCACAATCTGGAGGAGGCCCTGAAGAGCACCAAAGTGGAGTACGGTCAGCGCCTGTCCCCCGTCAACCGAAAGATACTGGACCTGGAGGCGGAGCTGAGGGAAGTGAGGGCCCAGGTGGAGCGCCACGTGGAAAACAACAAGAACCTGCTGTGTGTGAAGATGAAGCTGGAGGCGGAAACCGACAACTACCAGCGACTGATGCAGGGCATGACCCCTGACACTGAGAGGTGAGGACGGTGACGTCTCAGAAATAGTACATTGTACGATGTCAGAGCTTTAGATGCATCCTATTGGCTCAAATGAAATTCTGTTGTTGGGTGCAGACACATCTCTGGATACTTGGGAAAGAAAACAACAGTGTCCGGAAAAGACTAAACATTTGTTGCCTCCCTTGTGTCTTTTGCTGGAAGCCATGAGCATCTATAGTGTCTTGATTAATGTAGCTTTAAAGAAATAGTTCTACATTTTGGGAAATAGACATGTCTTGCTGAGAGTTAGATGAAAAGATTTATGATGAATACAAGGAAGTGAATAAATGTATTTCCCAAACTGGTTCTTCTAAAGGTTCTAAAGGTTTAAAGGAGAAGCATAAACACATACAAAAGCATGGTGTACCTGTTCCCCAATTGTTAGCATACTTATCCTCCCTCTTCCCCGACAGCTCTGAGTTTTCTCTAGAAGACGCGGTGCAAAGCGGTAAGTTCTGGATCCAGCCTGGAAAAACTATTTGAAATAAAATCACAAAAGTTTATCTCTACTGCCAAGAGAAAAAAACTTCAAATAACCCTCACATCGCTTCTTGAATGAATCATTTGGGGAAATGATTTGCTTCTCCGCCAAAAGTGAGAAGAGAAGATCGATACCAGTCCCGATCTTCTCATCTGACTATGCGCCAGAAAGCAAATAAGAGTGTTTCCCAAACTGTCCAATGATTCCTCTAAAAACCTGGTCGTGTCACCAAACTGTTGTTTTCACATTGCACCCTCTAACTGCATGCAATCACACCAGATTTGAACACCACACCGTAATAATGAATGTAATGATCAATCACAAAAATGAATCAGACTGGTCACTTGACGCTCTAGTAGAATCACACAGATTAAAGGAGAGGCTGAAGGGCTAAAAGATGCTTAACACTTTTGTGTTTTCTTGTTTTCAGACCAGCAGAAGCCTAACAATAAGGTGCCCAAGCAGCAGGAAGAAGTGAAAGAAGAAGCCCTTGTGAAGCAAGAAAGCTCCCCATCTGATAAATCCGCTCCCCTCAAAGCCCCTGAAGCAGATAAACCCCCTGAAGTGGTGGAAGGAGACAAGGACGAGAAGGTTTCTGTCAACAATGCAGCAGCTCCAGTCGCGCCACGCAAAAAGAATAAACCCAAAAAGAGCAAAAATAAGAAGGGTTCATCCTCTTCCTCTTCTTCTTCTTCTTCGTCCTCTTCGTCCTCTTCGTCCTCCTCCTCCTCCTCCGAGAGTGAAGATGAAAAACCCAAAAAAGAGGGTGAAATGGCCAAAGCCTGATCTGAAATAGTTTTTTTACTGTCACTCATCATAACATTGTCCTACTGTTGCTGCCAAACCTGTAAAGCGATGATGTAAATGCGATTGTCAGTAAATAAATGTTTGATTTCGAAAGAAAGTCGTCCAGCAGTTTCATTAACTCACTCTCTTGATACATGACTACTGTGGCTATTGTTTTTATATGTATTTACCTTCATACAATGCAGTTTAATAATCACAAAGTGCAATGATTCTCAAGCAGGGATACCTTTGCAAAAAATTATGATTTAGACAAAACTGATAGCTAGCTATCAATGGTAAGTATATTAATCATACTCCTACTGAACAGATTGATCTACATGTGAAGAAATGTAGAAAGAAACAAATATCTACGAGAGAAAAATTGCCAAAATGTCACTGTCGGGAAAATTTCAATTCTCTTCAATAGCACCTTTAATTTTTCTTTTTTAGGCATTTGAGTTTATTTCAATGGTGTAAAAGAGGACCTATTATGCATTTGTGTTTTTTTCTCTTTCCTTTAGTGTGTTATATAGTTTTTTGTGTAAGTAATATATCTGCAAAGTTACAAAGCCCAAAGTCCACGCCAAAGGGAGAAACACCTTAGTTGAAGTCCCGCCTTTTCTTTCATAACGTGGTGATGTCACCAAGTAACAATTTGCATAATACCTGCTTAGCAGCTAGTTAGAGCGGAGCTGGAGCGGAGTCCGAAAGAGTTTGGTTCGGTTGACCAATCACAACAGAGTGGACCAGCTGACCAATCAGTTTTATGAGAAAAATAAAACATTTTTTGAACATTAAAGCATGTAAACATGTTCTAGTAGAAACCCAAATTACTAGTATGCACCTGAAAAGGAGCATCTTTTTAAAAAGATATGAGTTCAAGGATGGTAGAAATTCTCAACCAATCCAGGATCATGTAAACCTTTAACTGAAAAGACAAAACACTACATCAAAATGGCAATAGAAAGCTCAGAAATATATTGTAATAAAATATATTTTAAAACAAATTAGAAAGACTTAGACACACACTTAGACTACCTACCAAGGCAGAGTAGGAAATAAGCATGACGAAGTAGATCAATACCGACAGAAATATTCTGTATGTACTGAAATTATGGGGGGAAAAAGTAAAACATAAGTGTCAAGAGTCACAGAATCAGCTTCACTACCAGAGATGCTTTTTTTGTAAGAGTGATTTATTTTATTTTATTTAATGACAATGGTACAGACGACATGAAAGCACAGAGAGGGAGGAAGGGGGGATTGAAATCATCCAATACATGGATATTGCATGGTGAGGGGTTGAGGGGCAAGCAAGAGTACCAAATGGAGTAAAAGATATCGTATCAAAAATTTCAATTTTTTTCATATATATATTTATATAGGACTAATAATTCTCTTTAACTATGCAAAGCAAGGAATGCCCTTTTTCCATTTATCTTGAGCCTTGGCTTTCCCTAAGTAGAGCCAACATTATTATTCATAAAAAAAAAAAAAAAGAAGACTGGACACGTATTTGGGGGCTGGGCGAGGGGGGGGCATTTAGAGGCGTCCTGGAGTCCTGTCCGATGTGGCGTTGAGTCTCAGTGTAGCGCGTTTGGGCGTGTCCACGGGGGTTTGGATTTCTCTGGTGGGGCGGGCGGGTAGGGGGTCGGCCTCAGCGGGTGAAGGTCTTTCCACTGAAGAGTCAAACAATGACACATTAGACGCAAATAAAAGAACATGACACCCAACAGGTTATTGTCTTCCCTGGTACTCACACACAGGAAACACAGTATGTTGCAACAATTGTTGGCCGCTTTAACTACATCTAAAATTAAACAATATGTGATCGACACCTCCGGTTCCTTAGCCAAACGTCTTTTAGTTCCTTGTATCCAAACCCATAATTCATGTGAAATGTTTATCCCTCTTCGAAGCGATGACAGCTATGACGGTTTCCCTGCTTACTCCGGTTACACGTTAACCACAGAACAAAGACTCTCTGTGCTCTGACAGTATATATATATATATATAATTCCCAATTATTTCAGAGCTACAAAACAAAAAAAAAAAAAAACAGTGTCTGTGAAATTGTTTGGATGTTTTATCAAAGCAGAGAGCTGTAAAAATTCCTTGCTGACTCACTTCAAACACTGCAAAAACCAGCGTGGGCAAGCTCGGCCACACGCCTCAAAAACAAACAGGTACAGGAGGAAAAAAAAGAAAATGCAGACATAGTTTTTATCTCACAGCTGAGTCGCTTTTTGCTTTCGACTGCAAGGATTGTTCAGGAAAAAAATATAAAAAAAATACTTAAAATCTGCTTTATGGCATCAAAAAAAAAACACCACAAACACAGAATCATGGCGTTGTGTCTTACAATTAGACAAAATGAGAGGTGGGTGTCGGCAGAGAAGGGGCTACTTACGAGATGGTCTTCATCTCCTTCTTCTCGGCGTCGGGTCGAGCGCGGTTCAGCACCTTGAGGAACTCTGACGTCTTGGCCCTCATGCGTGTGTGAATGTAGGCCTGCGGAAGAGAGGACGCTACGTTATGAGGAGGTTGTCATCACTGCGGTCGACTAACGATTTTGTCGACTAATCGATTAGTTGATTTAATCTGTATAACTTAGTTTCTCCGTTCTCCGTCTGTGTTTACCAGAGATGTGCTCATGAGTTTATTGGAAATAAGTCATTCAGCATGAAAAAGGCGGTCGGCATTTTGTGTCAGCATCTTAAATACAGTGAG
This sequence comes from Sebastes umbrosus, assembly GCF_015220745.1. NCBI lineage: Eukaryota > Metazoa > Chordata > Actinopteri > Perciformes > Sebastidae > Sebastes > Sebastes umbrosus. The sequence continues at coordinate 10,659,716 of NC_051292.1, read as the reverse complement.
CGGCGGAGACAATAGCGCTTTGTTTGACAAGGTATAATCTCCTGCTTCTCAAGCTTAAACCACCCACAACTGTTCATTAATCCATCCGTCGTGTCACCCACGCAGACTCCCCGCTGTCTGAGGCAAAAACATCCAATTCCATTATCTGCAGTCTGAACACCAGGCGCCTAATAAAACAAAAGCCTTACACATGCCTCTGAAATGTACAGTAAGTCATCGGAAAAATGACTTTGCATTGGGTTTACAGTCGAGAGTCCATTCAAAGCATGTCTCAATTTGCATGTTATGCGAACACAAACACCCACACTAATCCCTAAACACCTGTATGATCACTGAGGATGACGGAGCAAGTTGCTGTTTAATCTCACCTATGGCTGTGCCTTCTGCGCTATCGTAAGGAGGATGGAACGTACTATTACAGAGGAGGACTTTATGACTTGTTTGTAGCCTGTGATTAAAGCAGCTTGTAGTGCGAGTGCGACAGGTGCCTCCTTAATATTCATTTAGCTGTGGTGGAGCCTCAAACTTAACTTATCGTGTGCTCTAAGAGCTCAGCCTCATGCCATACAGCAGGCCTATTTAATTTGTATTTTAAAAAAATAATTATTTCTACTAATAAGAGAGTTTATTCCCGTTCATCAACATTACAACTGATGCTATTGACGCTGTTACGGAGAGTTGAAAGCAATATCATTGTGCTTTTATTTAAATAACCTGCCAACAATCTAAGTTTATGGGTGTTTACATTGTTGGATTATTAGACGATCATCATTTTTAGCATGATTAGTATTTTTAGAGATGCACCATCAATCAGCAGCCGATCAAGGCAGTCTGACACACATGCAGCCGCCACATGATGGTTTTACGTCGGCAAACAGCGGCACAGTCAGTAACTTCATACACACACAACATGTAGTCGGCGTGGAAGTTCTTCAGTGAGTGAAGAAGACGAAAAGCTGCAATTTGTCACGATGTCACGTCACGATGCGTTCAAATGTAATCTTGTAAAACGTAGTTTTTGGCGAGAAACTTGAATGAAAAAATTAAATCTATGAATAATCAAGATGAATAATTGTGATTTCAATATTGATCAAAAATAATTGTGATTATCATTTTCGCCATAATCGTGCAGCCCTAATTTGTAGGCTAATCAGCCCATTTATTAGAATAAAATTTTAATTTTTAATTTAAAATCCTAGCTTTGCAGATCAGACAGGAAATGTAAATGTCCTGCACTTCAAAAAAAACGTAATTGAACAGGCCCACCTTAAAATATCACTACAATTACCTGATTATCTGTCCAAACATAATGACTAAAAAATATGTTGTCCAAAAAACAAGCCTTTCTTACCAACTCCAGAACTCATTGACACAAATTTAGAGCCAAGAAAATTAAAACAAAATACTAGTGGAACTGACCTTGGAGCACTTTATGTGGTAGTGCAGGTAGTCCCTGAAGGTGTGGATGAGGTTGATGGTGTTGTCTCTGGCATTGGCATTGGTGTGACGTGGGAACAGGACTGGAAACATCAAAACAGTGTATAGACATCAGTGTCAGATTAGTTCAATAATTACAGGAGTGTAGCTTCAGCCAAATGCTTAACAGGTTCTGACCGAAGGTGATGTATCCAATGTTGTCCCCAACAGCGGCGTCCGTGTCCTTCAGCTCCATCGGGGGCTCCCTGTGGCTGAACAGCACCTGGGGGGCCGTGTGGCTGGCTCGCCGACCCTCTTTGAACTCCTACACACACACACACACACAAGTAAGTGTACTTTATTCATTTGAAGTTATCGTAAAATACAACATAAGAAGCACAATTATTACTAGTCATACAATTACTTTAATGTACACGTGCGGCCTCACACACCTGCATGAAGACTTTGCCGATGATGACGTCGTCGTCGTCTTTGAACACCGTGCTGAACACCACCGTCACTCTGTCTTTCTTGGCCTCCAGATACCTGAGAAGAAAAGAACGTGTCAGAGGTTTAAAGGATACAATAGAGCTTAATTCTGTTATTATTTTATAGCCACAACTCCTAACAAAAAAATTGCATTTCTAAAAGTTACTCATTGCCCTCAGATGAGACACAAGCTAAAAATAGAGACACCGGCCACATAAAGGAATTAGACCGAGCTCTTCACTTCTGCCTTAAAAAAGACATCTGAAACTGAAAGCTTTCAATCTCCCCCCCCCACGTACATGGACTCATCGTCTCTGTAGTGGACCACGGCCCTCGTCTCGCCCTCTTTGCCCTCTTCCTGGAACTTGAAGTACTTTTCAAACACCGAGGCGAAGCAGTTCCTCTTGAGCATCCCCGCCTGGTGGACGACCTCGTCTTTATTGTCTGGCAGCGCGTCCAGGTCGTAGAGGAGGGACACGTTGTAGCCTGGGAGGAAACCGGAGTTACAGATTGTACAAAATCGACAGCGAGTCAATGGCTCACCACTTTTAATGTCACCGTTTTCCATTAAAAAGGAACAAGTGAGCTACCGCTAAACTAGCAAAATACTGGGAAAATATGTTGTAGAAATGAGGAACAAAGTGGCTATGTGGTGCCGGGAACTTAAAACTGATCTGGTTATCAATCAGTAACTTTGTGAGAACTTACCATCCTCTGCTGAAATCAGGAAATTCCCATAGACCCTCTTGAGCAGCTGTAATTAAAAACACAACCTTTATTTGCATCTCACTTCTGTAAATACAGAAGTAAAACCACCACACAAAGGCACTGAACTTAAGCAAAATCTTGTGTCACAGGAGAGAAAATGCAATAAATACAGGAACACAGGACTGTAAGAGCTTTTAAAAACTGTATAATGATGTAAGTTTATGTATATTTTTGCAAAACAAAGCTCTTAAAGGTCTTATTGATAACATTTTTGTTCTACAGAGCTTTTAGAATTGGCGCTCCTACTTGATACTAGAGTAAAGAAAGTGTCCCAAGAGGTAGGGAGATTAACGATTAGATGCTTTCTTTTGATTAAACTGATTTTAGAAATACGCAACACTTATTTTCATCACCTCTGGGAATCCTCCGAGACCCAAGCAGGTGGTTCAAGAGATGACAAGAAACTAGCAGAAATGTCAACACCAATAAAAAGCAGAGAAAGAACCACTGTACAACAAAAGGTAGGTTATGTGCTGTGTGATTTAACATAGGGGCCTCCTCTCTAATGGACACCTGTCATCATGGAATGAAGCGAGTTAGACTTGGCAGGAATATGCAAATCACACTCCGGTATGGCGATAATGCACCAGAGTGTAGTATACTATATTCTTCCTATTTTAGTCTGAGCAATAAAGCCAAACGAAGAACAGATAAGAATGTGTGAGAATAAACCCTTTCCTCCCCCCTGCCTGCTTTTTCTAAATAGACTTTTCACAGACTGAATAACTGAATGCAACGCCATTCACTTATCCCTCTGCTCTTGGCTTTTAGGGAACAAGGAGGAAGGCGCTGGACGGCGGCCAAGACATTCACACACAGTGGCTGCTGCTCGCAGTCAGCATTTCCTCGCCTGGGGTGAGTCACACAAACTCACTTCCTGTTTCTACCAGAAGCCTCGGCAGCTGCTTTCTTCCTTACATGGCAACAGAGCTCTTTTGGTGGAGGTGTGTCTGTGCGTGTGTGTGCATATAGCAATCATGACCTCATTCTGCTGGGTTTTTTTTACACTTTATCGGCTCAAAAATTGACCCAAAATGCATTGACACAAGAGTGAAATGAAGCTTATCAGCCTTGGACTTAATAGTGATAATGGTTTTATTGTTGCAGCAGTGCGTGTTTGCACAGTGTCCGCAGGTTTAAACAGCAGTTCGAAAGAAAATTATCATTGAAATCTAATTTATATCACGAAAGCAACTGTTGACCTCTGCGTGACACAGACTTTTAAACTCAAGTTGAAACCTAAAAGACGAGAACATCCAGCTCTTGAAATACGATGACAGCAGGTTTTTCCAGGAATTGCAGACACCCTGGCTCGTGCAAGGTGTGTATACAGTATGTGAACCTGTGATGAAGGATGTGAAAACGGGTTTTTCAAAATTGAAACCGGCCCGTTTCTGTCTGGGCGAGCACAGAGGAACCTTTTTGCAGAGTTTTCATATACGTTGCGCCCTCATTCGTGTGTCGTACCTCGTCAGCCCCGTGCTCCTGTAGCTCCTTGTAGAACTTCAGGGAGATGCTGACCATCACTTTGGTCTTCTCCCCATTGGGGTTGGAGATGTGGTACAAGACGCCATCGAAATCTGCAGCAGAGACCACACATTAAACATTAAATCCTGCAGGTGATTAACGTGGGGTGACCTCCTAACCCCTGTCTTTCTGGCAACTTGACACATTTTGTACTTGGGAGAATCCTGCCATCTTAATTTAGTAACGTCAATACAGTAACGTCAATACATGTATACGATTTCTCAGTTTCACATGAGATGTAACCCTTTGTGTCATCTAGCAGCGGTTAATGGCAGGGCCGAGCATGTGCAACGGGTGGATTACGTAACATGAAGAAAAATGGTGTGATGAGAGCAGCAACAAGCACAGCTTTGGTTTTACTTAAACGTCATAACACTTTTCAAATCAACAGCCGCAACCGAGCTGTTACATGCCGTCACATAAGAGCCATATAATCGTACCTGCAAACGTCACATCGACGGCCTCTGGCTTGGTTCTGCAAAAAGAAAAGAAAATGAGGAGATCCATGAGTCATAAGTTGTTAAACGTGCAGTGGATAGACTATTTTTGGCATCGCTGGGCAAAAAAATCCATTTTAGATCTGATGTCATTCAATGTTTCGACATATTTTACATAAAGAAACATATGCATGGTAAATTACACTGTTGGAATAATACTGTGGCTTCCGGGGGAGTCCTATTTTTGGGGGTTGGGAGGGTACTGTATACTGTACCGTACTTTGCTATCATCATCTATAGTGGTTGTTTGCATAAAAACACACAATTCAAAAGATTATGATTATTTAGCAGTTTCAACGATGTATTATAAGCTGCTTAGAGGTAGCGTTAGGAAGTCCAACAGGTCATATTTCCCTCTCTAATATCTATTTTATATTAGCTGTAAAGTGAGAAAGTGTGCTCTGGCTGGTGGGCGGTGCTTGGTGTTTCCTCAACTGATCTCAACATGGCAAACTTTCTCATTTTACAGCTAAACAGTGCACTACAAGATGTTTGTGAAGACATTCGAGATGAGAACTAGTCATTGCAGTAACAGAATATTGATTCATATTTGATCAGTGTTGCCTAGTTTGACCGTTTAGTCGGAGTTTGCGAGTGATTGACAGCTGCTCAGAGACGGTGAGGCTCAAGCTCGGCTCTGATTGGTTGTTTTCCTCAAATCTGTGAAATCTTGCAGATGCCATTAGGAGCAACGGAGGCACATGATTTTTTTTTTTTCAGATTACCTGTCTCATGCACTATTGTCAGGATATAGTGACCTTTTTTTAATTAATCCAATTCTACCTACTTCTGTTTTAAGTCACATAATTTACATAATACTGTACGGCTCAGTCGGTGTTCAATTTGACTCTAATTATCCCTCATATCAACAACAAAATGACACATTGTGGTGCTGATGATCATTCTCTAGTTCCTGGCTCCTCAACTGTGTGGATTTGCTGCTTGCCATTTCAAGGCATTTACACTGGGCTTTAGGAAAGTATGATGGATTAAACAATGAACCAATCATTGGGTTGCAGCCCAAAATAATGTGAGTAAACAGTCTTTATGCTCTGATGTCAAGCTACAGTAAGAGGCGGTTTGATTACATGAATTTCCAAAAATCTTTGCAACAGTACACCCCGTAAACATTAATATTTTAAGGTGGATTTTCTAATGAATCACCTTTACAATATGCAGCAAAAATGGATACGTTAAAAGGTGGATGCTGCAGCAGCTTGTCCACACTGCATAGTGTGCAGACTTGACTCAGCTTGACTACAGGAATGCGGAAGCTGGAGAAAAGGGGCGATGGTTAACTAACAAGTAGCCCTCTAGCTGGCTCCTATAGGGCTGTAAAAGCAAATAGCTGGCCTTTATTAAGTGGAAACTTCACTATAATATAATAAAGATAGATATATAGATAGTAACTTTATTGATCCTTTATTAAGTGGAAACTTCACTATAATATAATAAAGATAGATATATAGATAGTAACTTTATTGATCCTTTATTAAGTGGAAACTTCAATATAATATAATAGATAGATAGATAGTAACTTTATTGATCGTGAGGGAAATTCAAGTTTCCAGCATCACAGTTCCATAGTGCAAAAACATATTAGTAAAAAGGCAGTAAAAAATAATATCATTATTTTTGTCTATAAGGCATGTTCTAAATAATTATGACATTATTTGTCAACAATCAAGATATCATCAATTTATAGAGTGATTAATGATAAGTGTGCATCCTTTTGTATAATATACTCTGTATATCTGGACATTTAGATAGATAGATAGATAGTAACTTTATTGATCCCTAGGGAAATTCAAGTTTCCAGCATCACAGTTCCATAGTGCAAAAACATGTTATTAAAAAGGCAGAAAAACAAGTTAGTAGTGCAAAGTACAAAAAAAATATACCAGATATAAAAACACAAGGAGAAGCACCTAACCTAACATCTGCCAGCTACATTTAATGCTATGCAACCTCCTATATATATAGTATTTGTTAGATAAACAAGCTAAAACACTGTGTTATATCACCTCCATGGTGTGTGGTAGGGATCAAAATTACTGGGGTAGCAAATTCTGCCACAACACCGCCCGTGCAGACACACCCCAGCTGTAGGCTAAAAAACACTCACTGCGCATCTGCTGCTTATTTTAGCATCTTTAACACCACACAGGACTATCTATCTGACTTGTGCACATCTATAAACGTCGTTAAACGTCCATTAAACGCATTTAATCGTCCCTCAGTGTGACGCTAAAAGGAGGAATGTGTTAGCATCGCTAGCCAGGTGTAGCGATGAGGGACTTCTCTCTCACCCGTTGGATGCGCCGTCGAACTTCAGCGAGAGCGTCTCTTCTATGATGCGGTTGTTTATTTCTAACAGGATCATCGCAGCGACGTGTTGGGGTGGTCAAAAGGAAAGGGGATGATCGGTGCTATTTGGTGGGAGATTAAAAACCTCTTTGTGTCAAATTCTAGCTAATTTTTTTCCTTCCCTTTGACAGACCAGACCGCTTCCGTCGAGGCTACTTCCTGCCTGTCACTTCCGCGTGTTTTACACTCAGGACCTCTATGAAGATGAGGTTGCCCGCAGTGTTGCCTGTAATATATTATTTATTATTATATATATTTAGATAGATAGATAGATAGATAGATAGATAGTAACTTTATTGATGGTGAGGGAAATTCAAGTTTCCAGCATCACAGTTCCATAGTGCAAAAACATGTTATTAAAAAGGCAGTAAAAAATAATATCATTATTTTGTCTATAGTGCTTCTCTGTAAGGCATGTTCTAAATAATTATGACATTATTTGTCAAGATATCATCAATTGATAGAGTGATTAATGATAAGTGTGCATCATTTTGTATAATATACTCTGTATATTTGGACATTTAGATAGATAGATAGATAGTAACTTTATTGATGGTGAGGGAAATTCAAGTTTCCAGCATCACAGTTCCATAGTGCAAAAACATGTTATTAAAAAGGCAGTAAAAAATAATATCATTATTTTTGTCTATAAGGCATGTTCTAAATAATTCTGACATTATTTGTCAAGATATCTTCAATTGATAGAGTGATTAATGATAAGTGTGCATCCTTTTGTATAATATAATCTGTATATTTGGACATTTAGATAGATAGATAGATAGATAGATAGATAGATAGATAGTAACTTTATTGTTCCCTAGGGAAATTCAAGTTTCCAGCATCACAGTTCCATAGTGCAAAAACATGTTAGTAAAAAGGCAGTAAAAAATAATATCATTATTTTTGTCTATAAGGCATGTTCTAAATAATTATGACATTATTTGTCAAGATATCTTCAATTGATAGAGTGATTAATGATAAGTGTGCATCCTTTTGTATAATATAATCTGTATATTTGGACATTTAGATAGATAGATAGATATATAGATAGATAGTAATTTTATTGATCCCGAGGGAAATTCAAGTTTCCAGCATCACAGTTCCATAGTGCAAAAACATGTTAGTAAAAAGGCAGTAAAAAATAATATCATTATTTTTGTCTATAAGGCATGTTCTAAATAATTATGACATTATTTGTCAAGAATCAAGATATCATCAATTGATAGAGTGATTAATGATAAGTGTGCATCCTTTTATATAATATACTCTGTATATTTGGACATTTAGATAGATAGATAGATAGATAGATAGATAGATAGATAGATAGTAACTTTATTGATCCAGAGGGAAATTCAAGTTTCCAGCATCACAGTTCCATAGTGCAAATGCAGTTCCTATGCAGAGCGTAGTTTAGTTTATTTATTGACTACACTGAGGGTGATTTTATATTTTAATCATTTATTTATTTATTGTGTTGCCTGTAATAAATTATTTATACTTATATATTATTATGTAGATAGATAGATAGATAGATAGATAGATAGATAGTAACTTTATTGATGGTGAGGGAAATTCAAGTTTCCAGCATCACAGTTCCATAATGCAAAAACATGTTAGTAAAAAGGCAGTAAAAAATAATATCATTATTTTTGTCTATAAGGCATGTTCTAAATAATTATGACATTATTTGTCAAGATATCTTCAATTGATAGAGTGATTAATGATAAGTGTGCATCCTTTTGTATAATATAATCTGTATATTTGGACATTTAGATAGATAGATAGATAGATAGATAGTAACTTTATTGTTCCCTAGGGAAATTCAAGTTTCCAGCATCACAGTTCCATAGTGCAAAAACATGTTAGTAAAAAGGCAGTAAAAAATAATATCATTATTTTTGTCTATAAGGCATGTTCTAAATAATTATGACATTATTTGTCAAGATATCTTCAATTGATAGAGTGATTAATGATAAGTGTGCATCCTTTTGTATAATATAATCTGTATATTTGGACATTTAGATAGATAGATAGATATATAGATAGATAGTAATTTTATTGATCCCGAGGGAAATTCAAGTTTCCAGCATCACAGTTCCATAGTGCAAAAACATGTTAGTAAAAAGGCAGTAAAAAATAATATCATTATTTTTGTCTATAAGGCATGTTCTAAATAATTATGACATTATTTGTCAAGAATCAAGATATCTTCAATTGATAGAGTGATTAATGATAAGTATGCATCCTTTTGTGTAATATAATCTGTATATTTGGACATTTAGATAGATAGATAGATAGATAGTAACTTTATTGATCCTGAGGGAAATTCAAGTTTCCAGCATCACAGTTCCATAGTGCAAAAACATGTTAGTAAAAAGGCAGTAAAACATAATATCATTATTTTGTCTGTAAGGCATGTTCTAAATAATTATGACATTATTTGTCAAGATATCTTCAATTGATAGAGTGATTAATGATAAGTGTGCATCCTTTTGTATAATATAATCTGTATATTTGGACATTTAGATAGATAGATAGATGGATAGATAGTAACTTTATTGATCCCGAGGGAAATTCAAGTTTCCAGCATCACAGTTCCATAGTGCAAAAACATGTTATTAAAAAGGCAGTAAAAAATAATATCATTATTTTTGTCTATAAGGCATGTTCTAAATAATTATGACATTATTTGTCAAGAATCAAGATATCATCAATTGATAGAGTGATTAATGATAAGTGTGCATCCTTTTATATAATATACTCTGTATATTTGGACATTTAGATAGATAGATAGATAGTAACTTTATTGATGGTGAGGGAAATTCAAGTTTCCAGCATCACAGTTCCATAGTGCAAAAACATGTTAGTAAAAAGGCAGTAAAAAATAATATCATTATTTTTGTCTATAAGGCATGTTCTAAATAATTATGACATTATTTGTCAAGAATCAAGATATCATCAATTGATAGAGTGATTAATGATAAGTGTGCATCCTTTTGTATAATATAATCTGTATATTTGGACATTTAGATAGATAGATAGATAGTAACTTTATTGTTCCCTAGGGAAATTCAAGTTTCCAGCATCACAGTTCCTATGCAAAGGGTAGTTTAGTTTATTTATTGACTACACTGAGGGTGTTTTTATATTGTAATTATTTATTTATTTTTTGCGTTGATTTGAATGTGCTTCTTATTTTGTACTGTAATATGCCTTTTCTACCTTTTTTCTTTTCTTAAAGCTGACTCGGTGTTAGCTGCTCAGAATTCCAATGTACTTATTATAGGTGCAAATGGCAAATAAAACTCTTGAATCTTGAAAACATGTTCATAAAAAGGCAGTAAAAAAGTTAGTAGTTCAAAGTACAAAATAATATACCAGATATAAAAAATACAAGGAGATGAAGAAGACTGTTAAAACTGAATATAGTGCAGGGTAACAGCTGTGATACACGACTATTAAAAAAGTGAATATAGTGTAGAATAGACTGTTAATACAGCATAAGTATGACAAGTATACCGAAGAGTCTAAGTATACTTGGCGTATAGGCCTACTTGTACTTAATCTTTTGATCGAGATATACTTAAGAAAAGTATAACTAAGTATTCTTGCCTTATTGAATTTACCATTTCAGTCATGTCTGAAACCCTAATGAAATAAACATAGTATAAACCCTTTAGGCATCATTTAGATATCTGTAATTAGGAGTAACCGAGAAAGTGGGCAGTGCCCCAGATTCCCAGGAGCCCCAAATCTTTGTATTTGGTTGATCCACATTGGTTTATTCATACTAGATGCACTGAAACAGATAGACAACTCTGTGGTTTCCACCTGTCAAATAAAAACAGACAGACAGCAACACAGCCAGGAAGTTTCCTTTAACACGATAAGTATGAAGAGCAGTAAAAAAAATATGGGCGTCAGTCTAAATACAGAGTATGACAAAAAATAATTGCCAGTAATAGCTGTACGTGCTGTCACCACCAACACACACACATCCGTCAGTCATTTTGATCTTTTCAGCTGAGTGGTTTGGTAAAAGAAGAAGTTCAAGAACGCAATAAAGGAACTGCTGTGTTGTTTATGCCAAAAATAAAAGAGACATTAATGTAGGAACGTTCAGTAACTGATGGTTGGCTCATTTATAGCACATATGGTTCAGTAAATCAACTCAACAAGTATTGTTAAGTCGGATATGTGATTTTCAATAAACCTGAAATACATATTTGATGAATTGATTAGTAGATTATTGTGACCTCTTACAAAAAGCAGTGTTTGTTGTTCCATTAAAGAGACATTTCCAATCTAATCTTCTCAGATGGTTTTATTTAGATAACTGTTAGAGGCTTATATATCACAAAAAAAATATTAGATAAAAGCCAAAAAAAATGAATACAAATTTGTGTATAAGAATTATTTTTTCTCATTAATCATCTCACGAGAGGGGGCCCGACCACCAGGTTGGGAACCACTGGACTAAACTCCCTAACTGCATATAAAGTAGTTAAAACTAGCTTCACCTGGACCAGCTGCAACAGTAAAATGATACTTGATGCATCCGTATTAATAATTTAACGTCATATATGATAAGTCACAAGCGTAATTTTTCTGCAGAACGAGTACTTTTACTTTTGAGTACATTTTGCTGATCATACTTCTGTATTTTTACCTAAGTAGGATTCTGAATGCATGACTTTTACTTGTAGTGGAGTATTAATCAGATTATCTAATCGTTTGGTCTGTAAAATGACAGAAAATAGTGAAAAACCCAAGGTGATGTCTTCAAATGTCTTTTTTTGTCAGTCCAAAACCCAAAGATATTCACTTTAATATGATATAAAACAGAGAAAAGCAGGAAATCTCCATATTTGAGATGCTAAAAACTGTATTTTCTCACTTTTCTTTTGAAATTATTATAGGAAACAAACAGCTGAAAGGACGTCAGGGTGGTGACAGCAGAACAATGTCCAAAAGGCAAGTCCTTTGTCAAATAAAGAAACTCATAAAAAGTGTTATCTCATAGAAAGCGCATGGATACTGCCACACTCCCACAATAAACTAAATTCCAAGCACAGTTGGGAATTTTAAAGTGATTACAGCACCATAATTTGCAGGAATCATCCCCAGTTTCGAGTGTAAGTTTAACAAACATGTTGATGAGGCGATGGATTTGCGTGCAGTGTTTACAGCACAAATATTTCCTCTTCGCTGGAAGAGGATTATGATCCTGATGTCAATCAAGCATTTCCAGAGAAGGGGATTATACGCTTCCCAAGAAAAGTCTTGTCTGTGCCAAGTTTCACTTCTATTGTTCAGATATTTTACAAAACAGCAAAAACTATGAGAAGAGATGAAACTATTAAAACAGCAAGAAAACACAAAAACAATACTGATATTTACTGTTGCTTTATGCTTTTTTTCCCACCCTTTTCAGTCATTTCTTCCTGCGTTTATTCTCTTAGTTGTGCTGTTGATCCAAACCGTGTTTACCAAAGTAACCAGAAACTAGAAACAGGCCAATCTCGTTGGGGGACTTCCACATGACAATAGTGTAATTTAGTGATGTGGCGCCTTCATGTCTCCGTAAGCAGTGAGGCAACACGCTGCTATGTTGATTATTGTGCATCATAGCTCTCTGAAGCTGAATGTAAAGTGCTTTATGGAGACAAAGGGGAGGTAGAGGAGATACCTTTGTGTGTCTGAATACATATTTAACTTTACTTTAAGATGGAACGTAGGAGGAGTGTCATAACGGATATGTGGTTGTCATTTTTTCTCTGCATGGTTACTCAACAAAATCCCAGAAATAACAATCTCAACACATTTTTAATAGGCTACTCTATGAAAAAGTAAGCACAAGTACAAGCCAAGTATCCCTTTCTGTAGGCCTATAAGGTAAGAATACTTAATTACACTTTTCTTAAGTATATCTCGATCAAAAGATTAAGTACAAGTAGGCCTATAAGCCAAGTAGACTTTTCTGTATACTTGTCTGTATGAGCCAAGTATACTTAGACTTTTCTGTATACTTGTCAGTATAAGCCAAGTATACTTAGACATTTCTGTATACTTGTCAGTATGAGCCAAGTATATTTAGACTTTTCTGTATACTTGTCTGTATGAGCCAAGTATACTTAGACTTTTCTGTATACTTGTCAGTATAAGCCAAGTATATTTAGACTTTTCTGTATACTTGTCAGTATAAACCAAGTATACTTAGACTTTTCTGTATACTTGTCAGTATAAGCCAAGTATACTTATACTTTTCTGTATACTTGTCAGTATGGGCCAAGTTATGTATAAGTGTGTTAAGTATATCTATGATAAGTACATAAAAAGTAAACTGAAAGTATATACACTCTTATTTTAAATTTAAAAGAAGTATACTAATAGCACACTTGAATAAACTTCTTTTTGGTAAGGGTTAATAAAAACAGTGTACCTGGTAACTGATTATTTTTTGACACCGTGTGGGAACAAAAGAAGGGAATGGTGCCGGACTTTTGCAACAGCAAGAGTGAGAACAAAATAGATCATTTCCAGAAAGTGACATTCTGACCTGCAAATTTGTAAAACACCTTACCACACTCCCCTGTTTACCCAATGCACTTGCAACAGGGCCACATCACATGTTATCTGGGACATCTCGTGTGTTAGAACTAGTTGTTCCAAAACATGCATTTACTTCACATCAAGTCGCTGCCAGGCACTTATCATCAATCTCAGCCATTTATCTGTTTTTTTCCACACTAACTGACGACCCAGAGATACCGTGTTATACCAATGTTGTTTTACTATTTGCTCACAAGCCTCGTTTGAAGTGGGAGCCAAACGTCAAATATCTTCCACAGAGATAAACGAAACATTCATTTTGGACCCACCAACATTTTTTAAATGATTTATTCACAGTCATATTTTTTTCTAGGAAAAGCCATTCTTTTATTCAACACCTTTCTAAAAGTTCTGTAGATGTATTATTTTTTTTTAAATATTTGTCTGGCAAAACAAAGAGCTTTGTTTTGCAAAAATATACATAATCGTACATCATTATCCAGTTTTTAAAAGCTTTTACAGTTCTGTTTTCCTGTATTTATTGCATTTGCTTAGGTTCAGTGCCTTTGTGTGGTGGTTTCACTTCTGTATTTAGACAAGTGAGATAAAGATTGTATTTTTAATATAGTTAAAAATATATAATACAGCTGCTCAAGAGGGTATATGGGAGTTTACTGGTTTCAGTAGAGGATGGAAAGTTCTCACAAAGTTACTGATTGTTGTTTTACTTTTATTCGGCACCTTTCTAAAAGCTCTGTGGATTTTTTTTTCTCGAAATATTCATCTACATAAAAATATCAATAAGACCTTTTATTTCATTATTTACACCTACTGTGACATATCAAAATTTCTTCTGTTAGAAAGTTTTATTGCAGCAAAAACATTTAATGACGCAGGCACGTGCAGTAACATATTGGGGAAGGAAACAAGACATTGGGTCAACTCCCCATACAAAAAACCCCATATTGTATCACACTTAAAGGGGTGCTCATTGGCACAGACTCATTCGGGTGTCATCGTGAAAGGAAGCTACGGCCACGCCAGAAGGTGAGCGTCTGAACTATTTTATTATCATAGGTCTAAACTATGGAAAATATGTGTGTATTAAAGGGAGACTACGTAACTTTTGAAAAACAAGATAACCCAATCATCTTGGTACACATAAAAATTAAATTAATAATCAATAAAAATGTACCCTTGCTGATGTTAATACACTCTGGGGTTTTGCTGCCACAGCCTTGAGGTGTTTGTAAACCAAGACCGTATTTTTAGTATGCGTTTTTTTTAAAAACAATACGCACAGAAAGCTTGCACACTGAGCTCGATGCGTTTGATTATTCTATTCGTTGCGAAAATTTGCAATACGATAATTCAATGTCGTTTTACTATTGGATCACAAGCCTTGATAGAAGTGGGAACCAAACATGACATATCTTCCACAGAGGTAAACAAAACATAATTCTGGACCCGCCAATATTTTTAAAATGATTAATTCACAGTCACAATACATTTTTTTCAGGAAAAGCCACACTGTTTTTCGGCACCTTTCTAAAAGCTCTGTGGATGTATTATTATTATTTTATTTTTTTTTATATTCGTCTACATAAAAATGTTTTTAAAAAAAACTTTAATGACGAACAAAAGTTTCGGAGACAGTGTGTAAACGTGATTGACACAACGTGAGGTCGTATATATTTTTACACATGTGACAATTTCCGATGAAGACTACACACTGCAAAGGCCTTTACTTGGTCTGGTATGACCAGTGGCTCATCGTGGCTAATGTTAGCCCACTTTCGGTAGCACTCTTCTCTACTGTTTGTCTACATTTTAATATTTACCATTATCCCCAAACTGTTGCTTGTAGTCACAGTAGCCGCTGTTTAGCAGAAGTTACTTAGGCTCGCTTTGAAGCTGCACAACGCTAATTTAGCAAATTGTGAGAAATAGCTGTTTGTCACATTTTGTCCAATGATACATTTTTTACAATGTCAATACTGAGCATGCTGAGCAACTGCTATGATAATTTACCAGTATCAATATGTTTTCCATCCATAGTCATGTCGTTCATCTTCTCCTTTGAGGATTATTATGATAATGTTACCACCCACGGCAATCACACACCCTACATTGTGGATCCAGAGACGTTACCATGTGAGATAAAACCACTGGCTCCTACAGCAGCTTTGACCCTGTGTCTCATCCTCATAGCCATCTTTCTACTGGCTATACCAGGGAACCTGTTAGTAGGGTGGGTGATCGGCACCAGCAGACAGGCGCTGACTCCATCGGATGTGTACTTGCTCCACCTAACGATAGCAGATGGCCTGATGGCACTAACCATCCCATTCTCGGCCGTAGCAGTGGTTGAAGGATGGATCTTTGGAGACTTCATGTGCAAGATCCTCAGCCTCGTCTTCGAAGCAAACTTCTACACCAGCATCCTCTTCCTGGCCAGTATTAGCGTCGACCGCTATCTTGTGATCGTGCGCGCCAGTGAGAGTCTCCAGAGTCGTCAGAGGATGTGCAGCCGGCTCATGTGTGCAGCGGTGTGGGCCCTCGGTTGGGCTCTCGCCCTGCCTGCGCTCTTCAGAGACGCCACCAAGCCAGACCAGGACTCAGACAGGATGAGTTGTATCGAAACCTTTGACATCGGCAGCTCCACCTCGTGGAGGAATGCCACTCGCGGGTTCCGCCATATTTTTGGCTTCTTGCTCCCTCTGATCGTCATGGTAGGCTGCTACAGCGTCACCGTCGGGAGGCTGCTGCGCTCTCGAGGTTTCCGGAAGCATCGGGCCATGAAGGTGATCATAGCCGTGGTGATTGTGTTTCTGCTGTGCTGGACGCCGTACCACATCACCCTGATTGTGGACACGATCCTGAGGGCCAACCTGATACCGTTTGACTGCGCTTTGCGGAGAGCAGTGAACAAGGCTTTGGTTATAACCAACGTCCTGGCTCTGTTCCACAGCTGCATCAACCCCTTCCTCTACGCCTTCGTGGGAGAGAAGTTCAGGAACAAAATGATGCAACTTCTTCAGAAGAAAGCCCATGGCCATCCAAGACAGGAGAGGATGGGGTCAAAGTTCAGCAGGTCGACATCTCAGACCTCAGAGGGCAGCGGAGTGGTTCTTTGAAACCTCAATAGAATTGAAATATGATTCATTTAAATTGATTAGTAGAAGCTGCTTTAGTGTACTTAGTGTCCCTCATTCTCTACTTTTTATTTGTGATGCACTGCTGCCATCTATTGAATTAACTGTTGTCTACATCCACTATTGAAACCTTTCAGCCTCTGATTTGATCAAGTCTATGTTCATTTTTCTCATTAATTTCCATTTTCCTTGCTCAAAAGTAGACAAGCATTTGGAGTCTGGAAATGCTTTTATAGTGTGTTTAACACTCCACTCTGACAGTGTTTAGTTGCTGTAACGTTTGTATAAACTGTAAATACTGCTGTCTTTCTCAATAAAAATCCAGAAATGTTTCAAATGCTATTCACATGTCAGGTTCTTACGAGTTCATCATTATAAAAAAAAGGCTTTGAAATCCTTTTCTGCACTGATTTAATCGTGTCGACCTGTGGTTGGTTAGAATTCACAGGGTCTTCCTAATAAATAAAATAATTAATATCTCATCTGTCTCATATGGAAATGATCATTTGAGTTAACGAAATACCAACATTTGTGACAAACCTGCAAAAGATAACTCGGTATATGATGCTGGAAATGGATAACCTTGACTTGAACATTCAATGAAATTTCAATCTCCATCAAACATGGACGAGAAAATCATGCTCAGAAAAATGGAAATTTTAATGTCCATGACAACTGGCCCATCTGCTGAGGAAGATTACTACTAATGTACCTTGTGGTGAGACTGTTTTGCCATTAACTTTTAATAATGTTGATGCTTCTATAGGGAGCAACACTGTAACATGTACTGCCACCTCCAATACAGATACAAAATACGATTGATATTTGCATTTCATTTTAAAGGATAACATTTTATGTTGACAAGAGCTTTTAGAAAGCAGCCGAATTAAAGTCACTTTTCCTAAAAACAATGATTATGATTGTGAATTAATCATTTAAAAAATGTTGGCGGGTCCGAAATGAATGTTTTGTTTATCTCTGTGGAAGATATCTGATGTTTGGATCCAACTTTTAACAAGTGTGACATCTAGCGGCTGAATGTTATGGTGCGGACCAGCTGGATGAAAACTAAGAAATGGTCCAAGTATTTTTCTGTTTTCCAAATTGAATACTGTTTACTGAAATATTGAATACTGTTTTTTTTCAGAGCACATGATATCACATAATAGTAATAATAGGTGATATTATGTTTTACATTATAATATTGTTATACAACATTATATGCATTTAATGTTATATTACAACATACTGTATATCTGCATATTACTTCTCCTTTAATTATTTGTATTAGTAGTTATTCTGTTATTTGTCCAACAGATGGGGAGCACTAGTAAACTACAAAATTGTGAAATTAAATTTAAATTATAGGAACTTTATCATCTTTTAACTTGTGCCATTTTTGGATCATATGACATAAAAGAAATAAAAAAAAAATAAAAATCTGTTTAATTCACTTCCAATTGTTAAGTTAAATAAAGTTTTGTAACAGCAGCAGTAAAACTGCAGAAAGAACTACATTTCCCAGAAGTCAACGCGGACTAATTACGCTCTGCAGGAAGCCACACGAGGTATGTAACATCTACTCTATTTTGTGCACCCTAAAATTATAAACAACTAAACTGTGCTTTCTTAATAGATAGGCAGCTTGTTGTTGCGCACACTGGCGGTCGGTTTCTTGCTTTAAGTATTCTGCTATTCATGTTGAGAGCGTTGTTTTCATACTTATGTACTGTTAGCCAGCCAGCTAGTTAGCAGCTAAAGCAACAGCCACTGACGCTCTCGCATGCTAACACTGTGTTTACAAGATGAATGGCTCGTGCAACTTGTTTGCACTGCCTCTAAACAGGTTGACACGTGACGTTAATTCACTCCTCAGGGGCACACTGTGTTTCACGTTTTTATGATTCATTAGAAAGTCCCACTACTTAGACAGATTACATGCATTATTGGAAACATGTCCCTGGTTTATGTAGCAGATAATCTCATGTGTGACAATAGACCTGTCTTCTTTAGGGGGGTCTTTAGGGGGAGATAGCAGGTCAGCAGTAGATGTCACATAGAAGTGGTGTACATCATCTGAAATCTAGGAACCTGAAGATTAATTTGAGCACTGTGTGTCAAGTTGTTCTAGTAATAAATCAGAAATTAAAAAGAAATAATAGTAAAATAAATTGTGAAAGTGTATAAGGGTTTAGAACATTATGATAGAAGTATATGATGGCCATCCCCATGCTCCCATTATGTATCATAAGTTGCTGCAGCAATTTTTGGATTGATACCATTTGTTTCAAAGATTTGGTGCTAAATTTAACCATTTTTACTATATTTATAATCCCTCCAAAATACCACATTAAGACACCAAAACCATCCATCCTCTGAATGCTCTCGGTCTCTAGTTTGTTGTTGTAAAGTTTCATGAGGCTGTGATTATCCTAGAGGTCACCACAGGTCATTTAATACAGTGAGGTCAAGTTTAAAAAAATGGTCTCACTATGTGAAATGGCTCCTATGGGGACTGACATCATCACACATGAATACAGTTGGGCTCCTTGGATTCACAAGAGTCTCAGCTTTACGGTGATACCTAATTTATGTAATTCTAAGACTGTTCAGGGACCCCAGTATGCAGAAATATTAATTTTACATCATTTTAGAATAGGAGACAATAACACATTTATTCTGCTTTCCAAAACTGCATGTGATTATCATAAAGTGGGCATGTCTGTAAAGGGGAGGTCTCAGAGGGTTAATATTTGCTGGATTTCATACTCTTCTATGGATATTTTGGGGTTTTGGACTGCTTGTCAAACTAAACAAGCTGCCTATTAGAAAACATCAGCCTGTGCTTTGTTAACTGTAGCACTGTTTGAGTTAAAGCAGCGAGTTATAGTCTAGTAGAAAACACAGCCGTGCTCTAATGTCAGCTGTCTGCACAGTGTCAAAATAGTCTAACTGACAACATTGTTATCTTTTCAGGTTAACAATGACACCAGACCCAGCTACTGGATAGCTTGCTGTCAGAAAATGTCACAGTGTGAAATGGAGCAAAGGTCAACGTTTCCTCCTACATGGCAGCATGTAGCATTTTAACTACCATGTCTTCACTCCGTTGAATGATTCATTTAATCTTTGCAGTATTCTCTGGCATGCAGAGGCAGTTTGATTGAAACCCAAACAGTTGGGTATTTTGAAATACCCAACACAGTTGGCAGCTTTTCACGTCAAACCAGATCCTCACATGGTGATTTGACAGAGCAGGAAAAAAAAAGCTACACTCTGCATCATAGAGTGGTGCAGCTGACACGATGGTAGCAGACGACACAGCGGGAAGTGGGGACAGATCGGATTCGGAGAGGGAGATGGACCTGAAGGCGTCTGCATCTGAAGACAGCGGAGGACATGAAGATGGAGACGTAGAGATGGTTGTCTCTGCTTTGGAGGGCCCGTCTCCCTCCAAAGAGCCCCCAGAGGAAGCCGGACAGCCCAGAAAGTGGAAGTGGGCCGTCATATTCTTGTGTCTCTTTGGGTTTATGGCGTCGATAAAGCCCGGGGAGCCCTTCATTACACCATATCTACTCAGCACTGAGAAGAACTTCACCAGAGAACAGGTTAGTGGTGTCCTCAGGCTGAAATGTGTTGCGTTTTGTATAGGTATGTTTGTCTTTGTGTGAACACTAGGTCAATATTGACAACAATTAAAGATAGAAGACATTCCAGTCAATGTTTTGCACCCCAGGTTGTCCAGAAAAGTACAGATTAGAAATTAACATGTAAGACTAAGTTGTTCTACATGCAGTCATTATACTAGAATGAATGAACGTCCCGTGGAGAGTCTGCTGATCCATTTAACACTGGTCAAAGTTCACATTCCTCCAAAGTGTGTTCAGTAGGTTTGTGAAGAATGGCTACGAAATCATCAGTGGACTCTGATTTGTATATTTTGTGTCTGAATTGACCATGATCTCGTCCCAAGAGTTGATTAACTGTCAACGTGTCTTTCACAGAGGAGAAAATGTTCATATTTTCAGCATAAGTTTTCAAACTCACTCTTTTTTTAGACCAGAATGAGCCACCTCTTGCAGACAAATTTGTTGCGTTGGGCACACATTTCACTGCTAAGCTGCCTCTGACTTAAGTTATCAACTGTAATAATATGTGTATCGCAGCATTGTTATGATCTAAAGCTGGTCCTGTTGATACTAAAGTCAGTCTGTCAGAGAGATTTTGTACTTCCAGTTGAATCAGTTTCGCTTTCATGAAATCAAATGAGTGTTAGGTGAGGAGTTTACATAAACAGGCTTTACCATGTGCTATAGTGCTATAGCTATATATGTGCATATAGACTATTTACTTATTGAATTACCAGAAAACATGCTATATTGTAATATATATGTTGTGATAGTAGATTGTGACCATATCGCCCATCCCTAATTTCCTATACAATAACAAAGTGTGGTCATAATACCGAAGTATAGTCTCTTGAAAGTTGATAAACTGTGATATTGAATTATCCGCCTCACTGATTTCTTAACTGACTTTATTGTCATTTCCAGGTGACCAATGAGATCACCCCCGTGCTGACGTACTCCTACATGGTTGTGTTGGTGCCGGCCTTTCTGCTGACTGATCTCCTGCGCTACAAGCCGGTCCTGATCATCCAGGGCGTCAGCCAGGTGGTCATCTGGCTCATTCTGCTCCTGGGCACCACCCTCATCGAGATGCAGTTCATGGAGTTCTTCTACGGCATCACCATGGCGTGCCGAGTGGCCTACTCCTCCTACATCTTCTCCCTGGTCACCCCAGCCCTCTACCAGCGCGTGGCCGGATACTCGCGCTCCGCAGTCCTCCTGGGGGTGTTCACCAGCTCGGTGCTGGGCCAGCTGTTCATATCCGTGGGTAACGTCAGCTTCTACACCCTCAACGCCATATCGCTGGGTTTCGTCAGCTTTGGTCTGAGTCTCTCGCTGTGCCTGCCCTGGCCTAAACGCTCCCTGTTTTTCAACCGGACGCGGAATCAGGAGCAAAAGGAAGTGGCGGCAGTAGCCAGCAAATCAGAACTGGATAAAATGAACCCGAAAGAGGGCGGCGCATCCTCGCCAGCCCCCTTGTGCTCTGCGTCACGCTGGAGGGATTCTGTCTTTGTGCAGATGCTGCTGGAGGTGAGAAATGTGCTGAGGAGGCCCAACCTGAGGCTCTGGTCCCTGTGGTGGGTGTTCAACTCCACAGGGTACTACCTGGTGCTGTTCTACGTTCACATCCTGTGGAACAAAGTCTACCCGGCCACTGAGAACAAGAACATTTACAACGGGGGAGTGGAGGCAGCTTCTACACTACTGAGTGAGATATTGCTTAGTTATTAAAGGAATATCTGCTAAACTGTAGTGTATACTGCAGTCAGGTTTCAGTTTCACAGTCCTTCATGCTTTTATTCACATCGGCATGCAACTCCAGCTTGCCATCTAAATTTAGATGCAAATAATAGAGACAACTCCTCTGTGCTCAACAGCAACAACATATCAAAAGCCTTTCAGCAGGAGGAAGTGTTTTTTCATCAATAGTGGCTTTCTTGCACAAAGTTCCTACGAAAACTCACAAATAATTCTTAATCTAGGATTTTGTGCAAAGGATTTTCAAGCTAAGATCAAAGAAAAGTTGTGTTTGATGCCCTTAAATGTCGAATAAGAAAGGAAAACAACATGGATGGAAGAGTTAGAGCAGATTATATAGATTTGTTAATGTTTTCCACTCCTCCCCTCTTTGTCATAGACCCGTTTTTGTCTTCTTTAGAGGGAGATAACAGGTCAACAGTAGATACCACATAGAGGTGGTGTACATCATCTGAAAGATGAGAACCTGAAGATTAATTTGAGCTGCAGCTCACACTCAAATTGTTCTGGTCATAAATCAGAATCAAGAAAAAATAATGATTAAAATAATTTGTGAAAGTGTATAAGGGTTTAGAACATTATGATAGAAGTATATGATGGCCATTCCCATGCTCTATTATGTATCATAAGTTGCTGCAGCAATTTTTGGATTGATACCATTTGTTTCAAAGATTTGGTGCTAAATTTAACCATTTTTACTATATTTATAATCCCTCCAAAATACCACATTAAGACACCAAAACCTTGAGGAACACCATAGAAGAATATGGTTTCAATAACTTTTGACATTTGGAGATTTCTGCAAGAATTTCATTTTTTGGCGATTGGATGGCGAGCACTTCTGTTGTGTAAACTGCTCAGAAACCCCCTTATTGTCAATCTAGCTAGGAAAGCCATCCATCCTCTGAATGCTCTAGGTCTCTAGTTTGTGGCTGTAAAGTTTCATAAGGCTGTGATTATCCTAGAGGTCATCACAGGTCATTTTATACAGGGAGGTCAAGTTTAAAATAAATGCTCTCCCTACAATGAAACCGCTACTATGGGGACTCACATCATCACACATGAATACAGTTGGGCTAATTTGATCCACAAGAGTCTCAACTTAACTGTGATACCCAATTTATGTGTAAACTGACTGCACTTCTGTAATCTGTAGTTAAGATGCTGAGTCATTGATCTCCAACCTTTTATTCTTGATTACATCAGGTTTAGTCATCAGTATTCACCCTTTAATCAGCTGTAAAGCACAAAGGTAGCAGTTTGTATAAATAAGCTCTATAAATAACCTGGCAGTCACGTGCAAGCAGTAAATGTTATGTCGTAAAACAAAATCTAATAGCAAGGATAGTTAAAAGTGAGAAAGTGACAATATTACACAACATTTCTGTACTTGTTTTAAGCAGCCCAGATGAGTAGAGGTTTGATCGATGTGCATCTGTCTGCAGGTGCGCTGACTTCCTTCATCGCTGGCTATGTTAAGATTCGGTGGAACGTCTGGTCTGAGCTGGTCATCGCCGTCATCACAGCGCTGCAGGCGGGTCTGCTGCTCCTCATGGGCACCACCGACAACATTTGGGTCTGCTACATGTCCTACGTCCTCTTCAGAGGCTTCTACCAGTTTCTGGTGCCAATTGCTACGTGAGTGCCTCATAAAAAAAACATTATTTATCATCATAGGTTCAACAAAATGTCACAATGACCGTGTGATGGCAGCAGATACATTTAGAAGTTTGTGAAAGTGGAGCGTCGTACTCATCCCTCCGTTCTGTGGTGATCATCGTATCATGTCTCCATAGTTTCCAGATCGCCTCGTCGCTCACCAAGGAGCTCTGTGCCTTAGTGTTTGGCATCAACACCTTTTTGGGGACCATACTGAAGACTATTATCAACCTGATATTTTCCGACAAGAGAGGCCTGGCGTTGGACGTGCACTCACAGGTAAAAAACAGTCATTTAACACCTTAACGCTGGCAGCTTGGCTCGTGTATGTCAGTGCGCTTTATATCACAATTCATACATGTGGGGAGTGCTTTACATACTGTTGCAAGGTGAGGTGCAGGAGAGCAAGGTGAAAAGTCACGAAGAGAAATCATCACACTGGCAGGTAAGTATGCTTGAAAAATAAGGCAGACTTTTATTTTCAGTCTGTAAAAATTCCATCAAACAAAGGAAAAAACACATGGAGGGAAAATCATCCTCTGCATTCAGTTACACTGCTCACCACATGCCTGGTGCTGCTCTTTTTTACCACTCTCTTTTTCAAACTCTACTTTCACACATGGTCATATAACCTAACAGCCCGCCTTTCCAGTTCAAACTGGCTTATCAGGCGAATGCTGCCATCAGCTCAGACTGGAGACACCTGCAGTAAGAACCTGGGAAATCAGAGCACACCTGATTACACTTGGAGCCACTCAGTCCCTGTCAGTCAATTAACCCCTTAACTACCCACATAAGGAAAAACAAAGATAACTGTGATCAACCCCACTTGGCTTTACCAAACAGTTACTGAGGGAGTTGTTGCTTCCTCACACATACAGAAATTATTTTTTAAAATGACATGTGACAAGAGGGAGAAATGAAAAGTTCAGTAAACTTTCTTTACAGCAGATTTTCTGACTTGTCAAACAGGTGTAACAAATGATGCTGTGCTTAATTACAGTAGATGCTGGAATAGAGACATCGTTAATGTGATTGGTTCCACCTGTGTATGTAAAGACGTGGGCAAAATTGAACTGGAATTACCACCAAAAGGTGGCAAAAACAAACATTTGAGCAGGTGTAGAGAAACCGAATGTAGGCGTCTTGTTTTGAAATTATAAGGAAATAATATTTAAAGCAAGTTTAGGTTTGTCAAGTACCGAGAAGATTGATGTTGACGTCAGCAACGTAAAACATTTGTTAGTATTTTATGATTTTCACTGATTTCTCTTACATGTCTCTCTCTCTTTTTATCACAGTTCCTGGTGTACTTCGTTTACTTCACCATTCTCACAGTGGTCTACTTTGTCTCTGCTGCTGTGGTCATCACCCGTCACTGTAGAAACCAGCCCGGAGAAGGAGACGGGGCCGACGAACAGGCGGCGCCCACAGAGCTCAGCACCGTGGCTGCAGATTCGGAGGTACAACCTTTGTCCAACGGCAAAAGTGCCAAAGCGTAATGACAAGAAACGCCTTAAACTGTTTTTCTATCAATATCTTAGAGCCAAGTTTTTGCTAATAAGCTCTTAAGACTCAGCGGAATCAATCATTTTAACCCTCTGATGTCGGCGGAGTGGTTTCAGTGTTCGCTGCTGAGCCTTAATAATAGAAGTGCCTCGTCTGCTACCTAAAGCTCCTGCACTACGCCAGTCAGACGGGCGTCTTGTGTCCGACACCTTGGGAGAGTTTTGTATCCGTTTTTGATGATCAGACGTGATTTGCTGAAACTGAGAGGAGTAGATTCTACTTTTTTTATTTAATACAAAGCAATAAGTGGTACTCTGCTTTTATATAGAGACAAATCATCTTAAACACACAGAGAGAGGGACCATTAATGTAATGGCCAGAGCTGAGTTTCTTTTGTATTTTGTACAAACAAGTAGGATTTTCAGAACTGAAAATGCTGAACTGTGCTGTTTCAGTGACAGTGATTCAAACAAAGGTTCACGATTACTATGTGATCATTAAGTATTACTTTAAAACTTTGACAGAAATCACATTTATTATTTTTTTTTCAGTCACACTCCTATTGTAATGTTACAGTTCTATGATTGTGTTTGTGCCATTGGAAGGGCAATCGACCATATCAGTATAATTTAAATACTAGGGGTGGGGGGAAAACCGATACAGCATAGTATTTCGATATTTTATCGATACACGGACATCAAGTATTGATCTTTCATTATATAAACTATTAACCTCTTAATAATCCAACTAGGCTACTGGTATCATATGAAACTAGGAAGGAATCCACCGGTACCAACCACGTCGTGTTAGCTCGTCGAGAAGGATGCTAAATAACGCTCCAAAGTTGAGGAAAAACTGGCATGGCCATTTTTCAAAAGGGGTCCCTTGACCTCTGACCTCAAGATATGTGACTGAAAACTCTGAGACGAACAGCTTGTATCTTATTAGATAAAAACATGTTGACAAAACTGCATAATTTGCAGTTGAAAAAAAGGTAATAATATATCTTATCGCAGCAAATCGCAAAATGTTTAAGATCGTATTGTGACGTCTGTATCGTGATAATATCGTATCACGGGGGCCTCTGGTGATTTCCACCCCTATTAGATACAGTTTTTCCTTTCTGTACTGATAATCAAATTTCACATCACATTCTTATAATCAGATTACATCAGTTAATGTGTAGCTGTAAACTGCAGATTTTATGCAGCATACTATAATGTGATTTAATTTTTTAAACGATTTTATTGTTGCTGTAATGCTCTTAGATGTAGAAGCTGCAGCATCAGGATATTTTTAATTTAAAAAATCACATAATTTACATTCACAATTAGTCTAAATACACATCACTGAATTTTGTTATTAATGGTAATATTCCTTTTCAGTGTTGATTTTCAGCAGTATGCTGGGTGAATATGCATCCTAGCAGGATGGAAAACAAAGCACCAGTCAATAGTGTTGCTGCTAATTCGCTGCTTTTGACTCTATTTTTGACTTTAGGTCCAAGTACGGCTGTTTTTTACAGCCATCAAAAACTGCAGGAAGCACTCGTGCGTAGAGATCATAGGGATGCAGTGTTACTCGATGCAAATAGGAACTACAGTGCAAACACAAAGTAGGATTAAAAAGCAGGTGTGGCCTTTTAGACTTTGAACCAAGAGGGTTTTTAACAGTAGTGACTGAGTTTATACATTCATGCTGTATCAATATTTTTGATTGCTGAGATATAATGTAACTGTGAATCTGTCTGAATGCTATAAGAAAAACACTGATTATAATTGGATGTTTATTTTTTAATCACAAATAAATTACATTTGGTGGATAAAAAAAAAAAGCTCCTTGATATATATTTTTTTAACATTTCATATACCATTGCGTTGATAAATTTCAATGATTTTTGAAGCAAATACATTCAGATGTTATGAGGTAAACATACTGTTCTACTGCACTACTCCAGCACACAAGTAAATAGGGGGTTGGAAGTGCTAGATTTAACTGTGACTTGTTTGCTCAGCTGCTCACAGCATGAAGACCAAGAGTCCTCTGATTCTTATTTGCTTTGCGTTTAGTAGGTCAGTTTCTACAGCTGAGCACAGTGATGGGATGAACCCCCTCTGGTGGAAATGTAGTTGTTCTAGTCGGAAAACAAGAACAGCTGGTTTCTCTCTGATTATTTACTTTTGTTGAGGTTGAATATGTTTAGTGTGTACGTTGTATTAATTGTTTGGTTTGACTGGCTGCCATCGTTCCATTTGAGTACTTTCACTGAGGCTATTGGAACATTGTAAATTCACTTTGGATAAGAACTCCTTGACTGAATACCTTAAAAATCATAAACTTAAAGGTCCAATATTGTAAAAAGTGAGATTTTCATGTCTTTTTTTATTATAAAGCAGGTTTAAGTGCTATAAATACTGTGATATGCTCGTTCCATGGAGAAATACGCACCGCCCGTATTCAGAAACTGTGCCTTTAAACGAGCTGTCAGGGTTTCTGTAACTTTGTGATGTCACAAATACACAATATATCGACCATTTCACGGTTTTAAATGTAAACATTCTAAATGTGTCCCAGTTATTTTCCTGTTGCAGTGTATGGTTGCGTCCGAAAAAACCTCAGTATGAAACCAATAGTACGTGAATTGCATACTGTATAAGGAAGGCAACGCTGGACACTACAGCGGCATAAATATCCCACAATGCAATGCAGTAGTGACGACAACGTTCATGACAGACGTTGACGGACGGCTCTGTAACGTCTATAACGCTTCAATTTAACAAAGTATAAGATCTCACTTTGCTAGGTGTAATATATATTTTGATTTAATTCAGATTTTGATTCTCATAAATCGTCGTTTTGGTCACATGAGGACGACTCGGGTTACCATGGTTACAAATCTCCAACCGGCAAGGCGGCTCTCAGGAAGTGACGACGTAGATAACCGCTCAGTGCGTCCAAAAAGATACACAATACTGTTTATTCACACAAAAGTATGTTGAACGATAGTTCACATTGAGTATGTTGTGCATAGTATAGAATTTCCGACGAAGCAATATGTGAATGACATGAGCTGATAGGAAGTAAACATGGACACAAAATGTTGCCTAGCAATGCAATCCAGTTGAAATGCATTAAAACGGTGGTGGAAAGTAACTAAGTACATTTACTCAAGTACTGTACATAAGTGCAGTTTTGAGGTACTTGTACTTTACTTGAGTATTTCCATTTAATGCTACTTTATAGTTCTACTCCAATACATCTCAGAGCTACTATTTACTTTTTACATAGAAAACATATGTTTATATGATATGATGCAGCAGTGTACTAATAACTAACCCAGTAGTATATAAACTAAAGTATCTAAATTGACTCTGAATTGAGGAAGTACAACATTAAAATGTATTTGTTAGTGATAAAAAATAAAAAAGATTCTATAAGAATAAAAGACTTTGAAATGAGCTGTTCTGTATAATGACTTTTAATACTTTCAGTACATTTAACTGATAATACTTTTGTACTTTTATTTAATTAACATTCTGAATTAAGGGCTTTTACTTGTAACAGTGTATTTTTAGACTACGGTATTTGTACTTTTACCTAAGTAAAAGATCTGAGTACTTCTTCCACCACTGGCTAGGTCTCTGCATATGGCCTCTACCTGCCTGGTGCAACTGAAATATACTATATATATATACATATATAAAAGACAATATTCCTCTGAAAGGCTGCAGCTGCTTTTTCCTACATACTTTTAGTACAGCGATCCAACCCACAGTACACATGACTCAGCCTGTTATTGACGGTGAAATGTGACGACTTGCTGCCCTCAAGTGGTTCAACTTTGGTCTGTTTCTTTATTTTCCTGCTGGAAAAAGAAAGACTGAAGATATGCAAATTAAAAAAAGAGATTGATGTGTAAAAAAGGGTTGATATTCGGTTGCCTTTATAAAATGCAGCCAATATAAAAACACTTACATTCTTTATGTCCTCCAACACTTTTATCAAGCCACAATAAATACTAAGCTAACAGGGTATGAATAACGGAAACTTTGAAGCCTCTAGAGCTATTTAAAGTTTAGAAATGTCTGTGCCACATCGTTTAGTAGTGCTGCTTTGTATGTTAAAAATGAGTTTCACAAATCATTGACATAATCTGAAAGTCCTCAGTCAGTATACCGCAATGTCTGACTTGACCTTTAAATGTGGGACATCTGTAACCTCATACTTTCAGCTGCACTGAAGTGCAAAGTATGTTGTCACTACAAGTAAAGGAATAAGAATCTATAAAAGAAAATAAAGTTAAGTGCAAAAACAAACCTGTCATCCATTTTAAACACATCTATTGCATCTACAAACACACCAAACATTTCAACTCTCAGAATTTAAAGGTTGTTATTGATAACATTTTTATGTATATGAATATAAAAAAAAAAAAAAAAATACATCTACAGAGAAAGAAAGGTGCTGAATAAAAGTATGTTTTTTCTTGAAAAAAAATCATTGATTGTGAATTTTAAAATTTTTGGTGGGTCCAAAATGAATGTTTTGTTTACATCTGTGGAAGATATCTGACGTTTGGTATCACGTTGTATCTCTGAGTCGTCCGTTAGTGTGGAAAAAAACAGATAAATGTCTGAGATTGACAGCGAGTGCCCGGCTACGACTTGTTGTGAAGTAAATGCAATGGAACAGGGTAGGGTGAATGTTATCAATAGCACCTTTAAAGCAGAATACACATTAAAAATACAATCAGAAAAGTGATAACAAACATTTGATGACGAAACAAAACCACAAAATAAAAATAGTTTGATTGACTTTTCCCCTTGTTTGAATATATTTTGTTCACAACACTCGTAGTAGCTCTGGCTGAGAAGTCAGCAGTAAGGTACTGTACAATGGCGTGCTTGTTGGTTTAGCTGGCAGCTCAAACCACACAAAGCGTCCCTTTTTTCCACCCCCTCCGCTATCAGTCCAGTTCCTCCCCACGCAGTCCAAGCTCTTCTCTAACACCGTGACCTGCTTGCTTTAATGAGCTGGAGGTACCAGTCGGTGTCAGGTATGCTGTCCGTCACAGGAAAGGGCTCTCTGCAGGGTTTCCTGGTATTGTCTAAACTTTGAGGCCCCTCAGTGCCTTGTTGGAAAATCTAGAAACAAACCGGAAGATCTGCTTCAAGTCTAAAAGCTTTTCTTACATTCTGCACTGCAACTGAAGTCTTATTTTATTTCATGCTAAATAACTTCTTATTGTCTTTTTTAGGGTCTTATTTATAACATTTTTATGTATTCGAATAATTAAAAAAACATCCACAGAGCCTTTAGAAAACTGCAGAATAAAAGTGAGGCTTTTCCTAAAAAAAAAATAAATAAAATTATGATTGTGAATTAATCATTTAAAAAAATTTGGCGGGTCCAAAATGAATGTTTTGTTTATCTCTGTGGAAGATATCTGCCGTTTGGTTCCCACTTCTAACAAGGCTTGTGAGCCAATGGTAAAACGACGTTGGTATCACGTGTCTCACTCCGCTCGACAACAAAAACTGGCAACCACTTGAAGTGAAGTGAATGCAATGGAACCGGGGAGGCAGCGTGTGACATGTAGTGGCTGAATGTTAACAATAGCACCTTTAAATGTTGTTTTAAGGTAAATCCCAGGAGATAATAGCTGCTGCATAAACGAATGTATTCTGTTTAAAACAAACAGCAGAATTCCAGTCTTAAAAACAAGCCTTTAACAATCTTTCATACCCACTCTTTGTCAGTTTTGTTGGTTTAAAAAATATATATATATTTTTTTTTTTAAATTAGCCTCAAGATAATTTGTTAAATCTAGATTTAAGGCATTGGGACTGACACTGCTATTGAAGGGATTTTCAATAATATGTGTACTGTAACCGCAGGACAGACCAATCCAATGTGCACTTCTGGATTTCCTG
Organism: Sebastes umbrosus; assembly: GCF_015220745.1. Taxonomy (NCBI): domain Eukaryota; kingdom Metazoa; phylum Chordata; class Actinopteri; order Perciformes; family Sebastidae; genus Sebastes; species Sebastes umbrosus. Next base: position 10,628,457 of record NC_051292.1, on the reverse strand, counting down.
AAACATTTCGGCTTCACTCTGGATCGTCTTCTTTTGCCGTCGTTTGGCTGCCTATTTCATCGGTGTTTCCTCTGCCAAATAACAAAGTAAAGTAAATGAGTACATTATTATATTTAGAATACAAGCAGGTGATTTTTTTTTTCTCAGTATCTTACCGTCTGTCTGTTCCAGCTCTTGAGCATTGGTGCCATTAGATTCAGCAGCTTCTGTTTCTGTATCAATGATATGGACGTATGGATGTCAACCTTTTCATCATAATAAAAAAAAAAATTGACAAAACAAATACAGAAAAACAGACTGAAACTCACGTGGCCTCTCGTGCCTCCTCCAGAAGTCTGTAGTGGAGGACAACAAGACAGTGGAAGTCATTAGATGTGTAAAGGGTTTGCTTTTTAAGGCATAATTAGGTCATTTAAGTTACTGACCTGCTTCCCATGGCATGGATGCTGCAGGGAGAGAATTCCAGCAGATAATATGTTAAGAAACATATTTAATACGTTCAGAAAATATGTCAAGAAACCTACTTTTCAAACTTACTTTTTTGGAAGAACCACATTCCTAGAGGAAATCAAAGAGAATGATTAATACTCCTCTCATCATCACAAATCATACACAACATCTGCTTGATTTAGAAAGTAGATATATGAGTTGTTCTCACCTGTGGACCATCTGTGGAGGGAAACCAGCAGCATCACGACGATCAGCAGACCGATGAAGACTGTGACTCCCATGGAGATGTTCAGTTTTCCTCCGGGTGCTGTTGAACGACAACAGCATCAATAGGTGGGCTTCACAGCGGGATGTTCTGGGTTGAAATTTAAATGTTACCTGGCTCACCAGTGGTGAGACGGTTGGGGACGGGTAGGCTGCTCTCCTGACTGACTGGATTCTCCAGCTCACAGATGAACTCGCTGATACTTGAACTGTCGTTCTGGAAGTAAAAAATTACTATTGACGTCATTAGCGTTTTTCTCATTGTGGTGACTTTTGCTGGGTACCTAGCGCTATATGCGTTTACCAACCATAGTTACCATGATCCTAACAGAAAACAGCAGGCCTGGAGGATGTTGCTAGAAGTCCCAAATCAAAACCGACAAGTCCCAAGTCAAGACAGTCAAGTCTCAAGTTGAGTTTTGAGTCCTAAACGAGTCATATTGCCCTCTGAACTAAATGTAACATCATTTACGTCTCTGTAATTTTTCAACCCGCACAAACCGGCGCGTAGTTTTTGTACGCGAACAAAATTATCTTCGGTATCCTTTTTTCATAGTAACGTAACGTTAGTTCTTCATGGTTCTCTCCTGCAATTTGATTGGATGCTGTGGGATTTGATGAAACAACGTGGATCTGGGGAATTGTCGACTTGGAATGAATCGTTAGTTGATTCAGGAAATGAATTGATTCGTGGCACACTTATAAAATAACATATTTTTTAATCTTTGGGCTGGGGGGAAGGTATCAAGTACTTTCAAGTCAAAAGACTCAAGTCCAGGTGAATTGATTTTGTCGAGTCATCAAATTTGTCTGACTCGAATCCCAAGTCATGGGCCTCTGCTATGTGGTATAAAATACCTTTGTAATGCGATGCTCCTTGGTTGAAGCTGTCACCGTGTCACCTGACTTCCACCTGTAGGTGACTGGTTCAGCGTCCGTGGTGTCTCCATCACAGGTCAACGTACAGCTGGTCTTCTCATCGTCACATGATTCACTAACAGTGGGTTTAGGGACGGGGGCTGTTGTTATTGGAGAAACAAACTATTAGAAATAAGTCGCGATAAATCGGACTAAACAGTGTGGACGATTTCCGCTTACAGATGACGATGAGATGAGTTGTATTCTGGACCACGTCGTTGATTTCTGGCGTGTACAATCCACTGTCGTTTCGAGTCAGTCCTGTGATTGTCATCTCTCCACTTGAAGTGTTCAGGCTGCCACGTACTTTAAACAAACACCCACATGGAAAGATGGAACTCACTCCACTGCATAATTTAGCATTAATCAATCAAAACGTTTGAATGAAGCACTCGGCTCAGGTATACCTAAGAACTGACGATAACTATCCGTTTCCATTCCTTCCCACTGCATGGCGATGTTATTACCCTCTTTCCAGATGATGGGGATTTTTACAGGGACGGTGTCTGGTTTGAGGACGATTTTGTCGCCCACCTTCTTGTAGACTTTCTTAACTGTGAGGAAAAAAAGAGGCTCAGTGTGTCTAAACATCCTTTAAATGGGCTTTCTGTTCACTGGACTGTTGTCAGATTAAAGGTAATGAAGATTAAGCTGTTGCCTTAAAACAAGCGGTTGGTTATTTTTCGTTTTCAGCACAAAGGATTTGTTGCTTTATGTCATTGTAAATTAATTGTCTTCAGGGCTTGGGACTGTTGGTTGGACAAAAAAAGCAATTTGAGGATGTCAACTTGGCCCTGGGAAACTGTGATGAGCATTTTACAAACTAATCTGTGAGGTTCCTGGTAATTTCATATGTGAATTTGGGGGGTTTCGATTTTAGAAACAACCAATTTTAAGACTCAGGCAGCATTAAGACCTTCATTAAGGAGTTCAAATTTACAGAAAATATAAAATTTAACAGTTAATTTAAGAATTACAAAAAATCCCATGTATGTGTAAAATACACTCCGTTTTGTTAAAATAGTTTTTAGTTCAATTACTTGTTTTATTCTTACTACAGTTTTTTGCACCTACTTTTTTTATTATATTCTGTTCCTGTTCCTCTTCCATGTTCTCTTTCGCTTGGTTTATTCGTACTTTTCTGTTCCGTTTTCTCTTCTCTTAGTAAGCTCAACTATTCTATTTTATTATATTCTACTCAATTCCTAACTATTCTACCTTATGTACAACTATTTATCTACTCTTCTGCACTATTCTATAATATTGTATTCCTAACTGTTCTATTTCTACTCTTTTCTGCTGTATTCTATAATATTCTATTTCTAACTGTTCTGTTTCTACTCTATTCTATTATATTGTATTTCTAACTCTTCTATTTCTACACTTTTCTGCTCTATTCTATTCTATTCTATTCTAAACTGTTCTATTTCTACTTTATTCTATAATGTTGTTTTTCTCACTATTACTATCACACTCTACTCGTTTCTGCTCTATTATATTATATACTGTTCTAATTCTACTCTATTCTACTGTATTGTATTTCTAACTGTTCTATTTCTACTCGTTTCTGCTCTATTCTATAATATTGTACTTCTAACTGTTCTGTTTCTACTATTTTCTGCTCTATTTTCTTGTGTTGTATTCCTAAATGTTCTATTTCTACTCTTTTCTGCTGTTTTCTATAATATTGCATTTCTAACTCTTCTATTTCTACTCTAGTCTATTCTATTGTATTTCTAACTGTTGTTTCTACTCGTTCCTGCTCTATTTTCTTGTGTTGTATTCCTAAATGTTCTATTTCTACTCTTTTCTGCTGTTTTCTATAATATTGCATTTCTAACTCTTCTATTTCTACACTTTTCTGCTCTATTCTATTCTATTCTAAACTGTTCTATTTCTACTTTATTCTATAATGTTGTTTTTCTCACTATTACTATCACACTCTACTCGTTTCTGCTCTATTATATTATATACTGTTCTAATTCTACTCTATTCTAATGTATTGTATTTCTAACTGTTCTATTTCTACTCGTTTCTGCTCTATTCTATAATATTGTACTTCTAACTGTTATGTTTCTACTCTTTTCTGCTCTATTTTCTTGTGTTGTATTCCTAAATGTTCTATTTCTACTCTTTTCTGCTGTTTTCTATAATATTGCATTTCTAACTCTTCTATTTCTACTCTAGTCTATTCTATTGTATTTCTAACTGTTCTGTTTCTACTCTTTTCTGCTCTATTACATTATATTTCTAACTGTTCTGTTTCTACTCTTTTCTGCTCTATTCTATAGTATTCTATTTCTAACTGTTGTGTTTCTACTCTTTTCTGCTATATTATCTTATATTGTATTTCTAACTGTTCTATTTCTACATATTCTATTGTATTGTATTCCTAACTGTTCTATTTCTGCTCTTTACTGCTCTATTCTACTGTATTGTATTTCTAACTGTTCTATTTCTACTCGTTTCTGCTCTATTCTATAATATTGTACTTCTAACTGTTCTGTTTCTACTCTTTTCTGCTCTATTTTCTTGTGTTGTATTCCTAAATGTTCTATTTCTACTCGTTTCTGCTCTATTCTATAATATTGTATATCTAACTGTTCTGTTTCTACTCTTTTCTGCTCTATTTTCTTGTGTTGTATTCCTAAATGTTCTATTTCTACTCTTTTCTGCTGTTTTCTATAATATTGCATTTCTAACTCTTCTATTTCTACTCTAGTCTATTCTATTGTATTTCTAACTGTTCTGTTTCTACTCTTTTCTGCTCTATTACATTATATTTCTAACTGTTCTGTTTCTACTCTTTTCTGCTCTATTCTATAGTATTCTATTTCTAACTGTTGTGTTTCTACTCTTTTCTGCTATATTATCTTATATTGTATTTCTAACTGTTCTATTTCTACATATTCTATTGTATTGTATTCCTAACTGTTCTATTTCTGCTCTTTACTGCTCTATTCTACTGTATTGTATTTCTAACTGTTCTATTTCTGCTCTTTACTGCTCTATTCTACTGTATTGTATTTCTAACTGTTCTATTTCTGCTCTTTACTGCTCTATTCTACTGTATTGTATTTCTAACTGTTCTATTTCTGCTCTTTACTGCTCTATTCTACTGTATTGTATTTCTAACTGTTCTATTTCTGCTCTTTACTGCTCTATTCTACTGTATTGTATTTCTAACTGTTCTATTTCTACTCGTTTCTGCTCTATTCTATAATATTGTACTTCTAACTGTTCTGTTTCTACTCTTTTCTGCTCTATTTTCTTGTGTTGTATTCCTAAATGTTCTATTTCTACTCTTTTCTGCTGTTTTCTATAATATTGCATTTCTAACTCTTCTATTTCTACTCTAGTCTATTCTATTGTATTTCTAACTGTTCTGTTTCTACTCGTTTCTGCTCTATTTTCTTGTGTTGTATTCCTAAATGTTCTATTTCTACTCTTTTCTGCTGTTTTCTATAATATTGCATTTCTAACTCTTCTATTTCTACTCTAGTCTATTCTATTGTATTTCTAACTGTTCTGTTTCTACTCTTTTCTGCTCTATTACATTATATTTCTAACTGTTCTGTTTCTACTCTTTTCTGCTCTATTCTATAGTATTCTATTTCTAACTGTTGTGTTTCTACTCTTTTCTGCTATATTATCTTATATTGTATTTCTAACTGTTCTATTTCTACATATTCTATTGTATTGTATTCCTAACTGTTCTATTTCTGCTCTTTACTGCTCTATTCTACTGTATTGTATTTCTAACTGTTCTATTTCTGCTCTTTACTGCTCTATTCTACTGTATTGTATTTCTAACTGTTCTATTTCTGCTCTTTACTGCTCTATTCTACTGTATTGTATTTCTAACTGTTCTATTTCTACTCGTTTCTGCTCTATTCTATAATATTGTACTTCTAACTGTTCTGTTTCTACTCTTTTCTGCTCTATTTTCTTGTGTTGTATTCCTAAATGTTCTATTTCTACTCTTTTCTGCTGTTTTCTATAATATTGCATTTCTAACTCTTCTATTTCTACTCTAGTCTATTCTATTGTATTTCTAACTGTTCTGTTTCTACTCGTTTCTGCTCTATTTTCTTGTGTTGTATTCCTAAATGTTCTATTTCTACTCTTTTCTGCTGTTTTCTATAATATTGCATTTCTAACTCTTCTATTTCTACACTTTTTTGCTCTATTCTATTCTATTCTAAACTGTTCTATTTCTACTTTATTCTATAATGTTGTTTTTCTCACTATTACTATCACACTCTACTCGTTTCTGCTCTATTATATTATATACTGTTCTAATTCTACTCTATTCTAATGTATTGTATTTCTAACTGTTCTATTTCTACTCGTTTCTGCTCTATTCTATAATATTGTACTTCTAACTGTTATGTTTCTACTCTTTTCTGCTCTATTTTCTTGTGTTGTATTCCTAAATGTTCTATTTCTACTCTTTTTCTGCTGTTTTCTATAATATTGCATTTCTAACTCTTCTATTTCTACTCTAGTCTATTCTATTGTATTTCTAACTGTTCTGTTTCTACTCTTTTCTGCTCTATTACATTATATTTCTAACTGTTCTGTTTCTACTCTTTTCTGCTCTATTCTATAGTATTCTATTTCTAACTGTTCTGTTTCTACTCGTTTCTGCTCTATTCTATAGTATTCTATTTCTAACTGTTGTGTTTCTACTCTTTTCTGCTATATTATCTTATATTGTATTTCTAACTGTTCTATTTCTACATATTCTATTGTATTGTATTCCTAACTGTTCTATTTCTGCTCTTTACTGCTCTATTCTACTGTATTGTATTCCTAACTGTTCTATTTCTGCTCTTTACTGCTCTATTCTACTGTATTGTATTTCTAACTGTTCTATTTCTGCTCTTTACTGCTCTATTCTACTGTATTGTATTTCTAACTGTTCTATTTCTACTCGTTTCTGCTCTATTCTATAATATTGTACTTCTAACTGTTATGTTTCTACTCTTTTCTGCTCTATTTTCTTGTGTTGTATTCCTAAATGTTCTATTTCTACTCTTTTCTGCTGTTTTCTATAATATTGCATTTCTAACTCTTCTATTTCTACTCTAGTCTATTCTATTGTATTTCTAACTGTTCTGTTTCTACTCTTTTCTGCTCTATTACATTATATTTCTAACTGTTCTGTTTCTACTCTTTTCTGCTCTATTCTATAGTATTCTATTTCTAACTGTTGTGTTTCTACTCTTTTCTGCTATATTATCTTATATTGTATTTCTAACTGTTCTATTTCTACATATTCTATTGTATTGTATTCCTAACTGTTCTATTTCTGCTCTTTACTGCTCTATTCTACTGTATTGTATTTCTAACTGTTCTATTTCTGCTCTTTACTGCTCTATTCTACTGTATTGTATTTCTAACTGTTCTATTTCTGCTCTTTACTGCTCTATTCTACTGTATTGTATTTCTAACTGTTCTATTTCTGCTCTTTACTGCTCTATTCTACTGTATTGTATTTCTAACTGTTCTATTTCTGCTCTTTACTGCTCTATTCTACTGTATTGTATTTCTAACTGTTCTATTTCTACTCGTTTCTGCTCTATTCTACTGTATTGTATTTCTAACTGTTCTATTTCTGCTCTTTACTGCTCTATTCTACTGTATTGTATTTCTAACTGTTCTATTTCTGCTCTTTACTGCTCTATTCTACTGTATTGTATTTCTAACTGTTCTATTTCTGCTCTTTACTGCTCTATTCTACTGTATTGTATTTCTAACTGTTCTGTTTCTACTCGTTTCTGCTCTATTCTATAATATTGTACTTCTAACTGTTCTGTTTCTACTCTTTTCTGCTCTATTTTCTTGTTGTATTCCTAAATGTTCTATTTCTACTCTTTTCTGCTGTTTTCTATAATATTGCATTTCTAACTCTTCTATTTCTACTCTAGTCTATTCTATTGTATTTCTAACTGTTCTGTTTCTACTCGTTTCTGCTCTATTTTCTTGTGTTGTATTCCTAAATGTTCTATTTCTACTCTTTTCTGCTGTTTTCTATAATATTGCATTTCTAACTCTTCTATTTCTACTCTAGTCTATTCTATTGTATTTCTAACTGTTCTGTTTCTACTCTTTTCTGCTCTATTACATTATATTTCTAACTGTTCTGTTTCTACTCGTTTCTGCTCTATTTTCTTGTGTTGTATTCCTAAATGTTCTATTTCTACTCTTTTCTGCTGTTTTCTATAATATTGCATTTCTAACTCTTCTATTTCTACTCTAGTCTATTCTATTGTATTTCTAACTGTTATGTTTCTACTCTATTTAATTATATTTTCACATCTGTTCTATGTTGACCTATATAAACTCTATTTTCCTTTCAATACATTATTGAATACTCTTTTCTGCTCTATTCTACTGTACAGTACTTTACTCCTAACTGTTCTATGGTGCTGTTACATTATTCTCTATATGTATTATTAGTATTATTAGATATTAGTAAATCTGGTTTTATTGCAGCTCCATGCTGTTTAAACTGGGTGTGGCCTTGAATCTGGTAAACTACAACATTGCGACACAACGTACACACACAAACACCCATAAAACACACAGCTTTTAACCCTGTTAGCTCATATAAAAAGGTAAACTAACCCATAGATGTGAGAACTTACCGGGATCTGCGGACACGACAGCCAGGAGAACACACAGCCAGCCGGTTATGGATGTCCCAGACGGACACATCTTCCTCTCTTGGTCGGTTAAACTGTCAGAAACGAGAGGAAATCCAAGCTGCTGCTGCTCTGAACCCAGACAAACATAACCTTATTGAACAGATTAAAACATTACAGGTGAAGTAGGTCAGCTTTAAAAGCAGATAGGTAGGGTTGGATGGTGAGAAACGACTGCAAGATGCTGAAAGTGAAAGTTAAACATCTACAGGCTGACTGTGTGGTGTGGTGAGAGGTTGTTACTGCAGGCACAACACTTAAAAACACCCCTTTCTTGAAAAATCAATAGGCTCAATATTTTATTATTTAATTTAGATTTATATATGATTATAAATTAATTACAGAATATTTATAATAAGCCTTTTTTTTTTTTTTTTTTTTCATTTTGTTTTTCCTTTATTATGTTTTACTCAGACATTTCCATAAACATACTTAGATTCAAGATTCAAGCCCTTTATTGTCATTGTGTAGTACAACGAAATTAAATTGTGACAATCCCATATGTGCTAATGAAAAGATAACACAATAAAAAAAGAGAGTGCAATATAAATATTAAAAATATAATATATGAAAATACAATATGTATATCGATGAGATGACAGTTTTGCCAGATTATTGCACAAAGTGAACCAACTTTTTCACTTTTTACAATGAAATTATAGAACATGGGGTGCTTTTCATGTGAAATAAGATAAAATAAATAATAATTAAAAAAAAATTACATTTAGAAAAAAAAAGAAAAATTAAATAAAAAGGGCATTTTGGGGAAATATATTTTTTCCACTCCTTCCAAATGTCCTCAAATTTAGTTTCTTGAAGCCTCATTGAGAAAGTAATTCTTTCCATTACAAATATTTCATAAATTACATCATACCAGATATGAATGAGCAATTTTAAGATGAACATCCTCACATTTTAATTATGGACATCCTAATGTAATCTGATTAACAGGGCTGCAATAAAAGCATGATTTGTCCCCACAGGAATATTCTCATTAATATTCAAATCACATGCAGTGATTTGTTACCAAAGATTTGTATTTATTTTACATTAAAGGGTCCACTAGGTGGAGCAATAACTGAACAAACAACCAATGATTCGACAAAATCAAAGTGAAGTGCAAAATGAAAGGTGTTTATTAAAGATGACTAAAGGTTGACAAAAATGTGGTGGAGGTAGGAACAAAATGGTTGTGCCAAATAAACAAAATTAATAAATAAAACCTGGCCTAACTAAGTCTCTGCCTTCTTTAGAAACAACACAAACAAAAGGCTGACTAAAAAACAGTGGTGTACAAAACATACAGGGGTTGGCACCACCCAATAAATCTAGTGCTTCTAGACATGAACGAAACTACATGAAAAACCTTATCTTATCTTCTGCACAAGTCAAATGCTTCAGTAGAAATGAGTCAGAGAGAGAGAGAGCGGGCAGCCCACAGTGTGCCTCTTTTGAATGCAGCGATTGGCTAGAGAGTGAGCCAATCAGCAGCTGAACAACTCTACACAGGTGGACTCTAATCACCTCCATTATTACTCATACCTGGCAGCACCTCCAAGACAAGGGGGAGGGGCAGAACAGGAGAGAGTACAGAACAGGAGAAAGGCTCTGCAGGCCTGTAACAAAAAGACTAAATGTAACTTTTTACACGTATACATTTTTTTTTTATTGCCAATGTGTGTGTTGTAACCTAAAAAAATGAGACCTTACGCAACTTTCTGGGTTTCCTCTATCTGCCTGTGGACTGCTTTTAATGTGTGCTATAGTCCGCTAACGCCAACAAACGACCAGCCCCGACCACAACTCAGACTCCAACTCTTGACCCTAGTTTGACCTTTATTAATCCAGGTTAATCTAGCCCAGGTCATACGGATGTTTGTCCTAAACATGCGTTGTAATTTCAAAAGTCAATTAGAATGAGGATATGTTTTTTAAGATTTTTTTAAAGAATTTATTCAAAACAAAACAGTAAAAAATAGTCGACGATCATGTCTTTGTAGAAATAGATTTAGAAACAATTCAGTAAACATAAATCCAGTGATGTACTAAACTAGGTGTGAGGCCAGAGCTTCTGTGTCATCTCGTTGGATCATTCATCCTGCAACTCCTCCGGGTTGTTCGGGATCAGATGCTCTAGCTGCAGCCACAAACCCCCCTCCGCACGCAGGACGAGCTGGGGGAGACGGCGAACTCCCCCAGAGCTGCTCCCGAGTTCAGGGTTCACCCCCGGGGTCAGACGAAACCTGAGCAGGGTCAACGCCACCACGACTCGTAGCTGTGCCAGGGCGAATTTCTGACCAATACAGTTCCTGTGAACACATACTTAGTAGTTTACCAACGCGTTCCTAATTGTGTCACACCTTATATATTGCAGCAATGAGGACGCGGTACCTGGGGCCTGAGGAGAAGGGGATGAAGGCGTGAGAAGCCCGCCCATCTGTGTTTGTTGGGTCAAAACGCTGAGGTTGAAACTCCTAAAAGAGAGAAAGTCACACAGGTCAAACATGACAACGTTGAGCCAGAGTGAAAAGAAATCTGTTTCATTTCTTACATGTGGGTTTGTCCAAACAGCAGGGTTGTGGTGTGTCCCATAAATACTGACCAAGCAGATGGCACCTTGGGAGGAATAACAGAACGTTTTTTTTAGAATACATTCACTCTCTAAAGGTGTAAAATCAATTTCACCCTCTCACCCGTTGGTACGATCCGATCCCCTGGCAGTGCCATGTCCTTGGTGTACTTCCTTGTTACAGCCTGCACAGGAGCGTGCAGCCGGAGAGACTCTTTGATGCACATGGTGGTGAAGGGAAGGTTGGACAGATCCTCCCTTTAGATGAAGATGTTCACATTTAAATATTTCTAAATTTGGCTTTATTATAACGGACTTTCAACTGCACTTAAAGGGGACCTATTATGCTGTTTTCCTTTCCTTTAGTGTGTTATATAGTTTTTTGTTCATGTAAAAGGTCTGCAAAGTTACAAAGCCCAAAGTCCACGCCAAAGGGAGAAACACTGCTCCTGAACTGCCTGAAACGCTTTGCTTGAAGTCCCGCCTTTTCTTCCGTAACGAGGTGATGTCACCAAGTAACACATTTGCGTAATACCTGCCTAGCGGCTAGTTTGGCACGCCCTCAAACAGAGCTCGTTAGAGCGGAGCTGGAGCGGATTCCGAAGAGTTTGGTTCGGTTGACCAATCACAATAGAGTGGGCCAGCTGACCAATAGCAACAGTCGGTATGAGAAAAATAAAGCGTTTTTTTTTAACATTAAAGCAAGTAAACATGTTCTCGTAGAAACCCAAAATACAAGTATGAACCTGAAAATAAACATAATAGGTCCCCTTTAATACGACAGGGTTTCAGATTGTATGAGGACAAGTTTTCGTCTCTTACTAAGCATTTTCACTGAGAAAATTGTCCAGTCATTTAGGTTGCGCGTGTGCTTTCTTACCACTCTATTTCATGTCTATCTCGTCCTTCCATCAGATCCATCACTTCCTGCCTGCATTTCTCCTGATAGTGGTCGTGGCGTGCTAAGTTATACAGCGTCCAGCAAATCGCACTGGCTGTTGTGTCGTGACCTGGGGAAAAAGAGAGAGGCGAACGGCGTTACACGGTTTCGCACTCGTCGACTCACGTTACCACAGTCTTGGAAAGGGAGGAGTGAACGGAGGGGTACTCGGTTGCAATCTGCAACCACACCACTAGATGTCGCCAAATCCTACACACTGCACCTTTAAAGGAACAATCTGTAAACTAAAGCCATTGCTCAAGTCACAATACACAGGGATTTTGCTGCAACAGTTTTACTTGGTCCGCTAAATGCTAAATATAAGGCTTAACAGTAGCATTAGTCCATACTTGTCACCTGTCTCACCTGCAAACATGAAGGTGTTGGCCTCCGCCTTTATCTCCTCATCCGTTAGGCCTCGTCCATCCTCATCCTGCAGAATTACACCGCATCTTTTAAAGCGATTTGCCACTTTTGATTCTGTCCATCTCTATATCTCATTCTTATTTCTTCCTCTTTCCTACCTTTGTCAGCAGAATGATGTCCACAAAATCTTTCTTCCTGCGTGGTGCTGTGGTGAAATCTGTTTCTGTCTTCTCCTGTTGGCTGATAAGGGCTCGGCGCTTCTGTACCACCTCCCTGGTAAAACTGCAAACACCACGGTTTTACCGAAATACAGAAAAGAATAGACAATAAGAAGTCGTTACAATAGAATATTATATTTCATATTTTAATATATATATTTAGTATATTAAGATACAATATGTTACTGTAATATGATACTGCACAATGCAATATGGTGTATTCTAATAACATGCAGTAAAACAATAAAAACAATAAAAAAAACTTTAAAAAAGCTTAAAACTTAAAAAAAAACTTAAAAAAACAACTTTAAAGTACTTCAATTAAATTTGAATATATAGAATTTATGTAATAATATATAATAGAATATAACACAGTAGAATTTAATACAGCTGCTGTACCTGTGCACAGTGTTTAGGGCCTTTCTGAATCGTTTCCCCTGCTGTGTTTTCCAGTAAAACCAGTCCCAGTGGTGCAAAATCTTTTGGCGCCGATCTATTACCAGGTCACTCAGCTCCACTATGGCTGACACGTACTCACTGGTAGACCTGGAGAGAGAAAATAAAATAAACAAAATAGAAGTAGAATGAATTTATTAGTGGAAAATGGTAAAGTGTGTGTCCTCACCTCTGACAGTTGCTGTTGTAGCTAAAGGCACATTTCAGTAAACTGTCCAGTGTCATGAGAGTGACATGGTCAAACATCTCTACAGTAGTCGTGCCTTTACCCACCAGGTTGCGCCACTTGTCCTGAAAGACAGAAAAGGTGCAACAGAGACATTTGCATGCAGATACTAAAGCAAGTGTGTATAGATTTCACACTGATTTCTAAACAGAAAGTAAATGCAACATAAGATCATCATATTAAAGGGGAACTACGCCCATTTTGAAAATTCATACATGTTATTCCTATGGTCTAAGACAGTCCAAAAATATTAGTAAACATGAACAACTCTCTCCCAAATCCCCAAACTAGAGTGCTAAAAATGAAATTTGTGATCTCATCAAGTACAAAGTCTGGAATTGCTCCATATGCTGCCTTCAAATGAAACTTGTGAGTTCGTATTTACAACATGGGAAGTTGTGTATATATGCTTGGCGTTCAAGTGGTTAAGTCACGAGAACACCGCAGTTAGGCAACAGCAATATTAACGTTCCTGAATTTCGAGGTGGGCCATTTGAAGGCAGCACTTCTCCATAGACAATGAATTGGTTAAGATGTTCTAGATGATACTCAGAGCACCCATGTTCTGAGTACATGGGAACATTTTCTGTTTCATAACTGAGATCACTACAATAGAATAAATATAATTTGGGTATAAAAACAAAAACTAACATTCTGTGAGTTCTCAAAATCAGTCTCCCACTTTACTAGGCCATGTGTGTTTGCTTGCATCCGTCCACTGCTGTGCGTCTTACATGCATGGTGTCAGTCGAGGTGTTGAACTTGACGACGTAGCTCTTCAGAATATCAAAATGGAAAGCTGGAGTCAGCAGCCGTCTCTTGCGAGACCACTCCTGCCCGTTGCTTAGCAACAGGCTCTGTCCTGGGACGTAAGAGAGAGGAGGTTTTGGAAGTGAGGATGACAATACTGGATCACCACATCTGACTTTAGTATTATTCATTTATTCATCTTAAAAATCCATAAACAAAGGCAGTCTTTTCAGCTACTTTGTCATCTTCCTGAGTATTATGAAACATGCAACCAATTCTTGCTGACTTAAAAACTCTTCCACTAGACTTAAATCAGAGCAACATGAGCTATTTGACTCACCAAGCCATGGACGCAGATGGCCATAGATGAGCTCATCTTTCACTGTAACGCTGGCTGGATGGAGGGAAGCAGTGAGGATTTAAGAGCAATATGAAATGAAGTTCAGGAAATGTGGTTTTAGTAGCTCCAATAACGCTTCCACTAGTGTACTGTTTACAGTAATTATACACTACCAGGTGCCATTAGCAGAGGTTTGACGTAGTCAGGGTGGAAAAGTCTGACCAAGGGATAGAAAGGGCCGAGGAACCAGCTGCAAGAGTGTGTGTACGTCTGCACCAAGTCATCCACCTGCAGGAGACCTTCTTCTGTGCTCTGCATCTGAGGCACAAATACACAAAACATTACAATATACAGTATACCATAAGTTTAAAGACGTCCTATTACAGTATGCTTTTGTGCTTTTTCCATTTCCTTTAGTGTGTTATATAGTTTGTTGTGCATGTAAAAGGTCTGCAAAGTAACAAAGCCCAAAGTCCGCGCCAAAGGTAGAAACACTGCTGCTGAAGTGCCTGAAACGCCTCGCTTGAAGTCCCGCCTTTTCTTCCGTAATGTGGTGATGTCACCAAGTAACACATTTGCGTAATACCTGCCTAGCAGCTAGTTTGGCACGCCCTTAAACAAAGCTAGTTAGAGCGGAGCTGGAGCAGAGTCCGAAGTGTTTGGTTCGGTTGACCAATCACTACAGAGTGGGCCAGCTGACCAATCAGAGCAGCGTTTTCGATAGGGGGCGGGGCAAGAGCTCAAACTGAGCGTTTCAGACAGAGAGTGAAAAGAGGTGCTGCAAAAATAAAGCGTTTTTTTTTTTTTTTTACATTAAAGCATCTAAACATGTTCTAGTAGAAATCCAAAATACAAGAAACTGAAAATGAGCATCTTTAATTGAACTCTATTTTCTTCAATTAAAAGGATAGTAAAGTGAGGTTTGTGCTGAATTCTCAAGAAGAGGACATTTGATGATAATGTTTCGCAACACTCACCACATCCTGTATCACACTGAGAAATCTGTTAGATTTCCTGATGTCTTGTTTCAACATTTACCAAGCATTAAAAAGGTAACAGACGAGGTCCAGACTGTATCTTAGAACTATAAATGCATGTGAGTGTGTGTCTTACCTGGCCCAGGTGGCCTATAAGCCAGGAGTTTGCAGGTGGCTTGCTAAAGCAGGACAGCCTGTATGTGTACCAGGCGTGTCGTCCCAACAGCTTCGCCGTCGAAACTGCAATCACAGCTCCCAGTCCTGCACCAACCACTAACAGGACCTGCCAGAGGCCAGTCCAGCTGAGGACTTGAGAGAGGACACCGTGGAGGAGAGACATCCTGGGACAGGAAGAGAGAGGGTGTCGAGTATCCAGAGGTTGCTTGACTCTCGCCCTGCTCTGACAGCGACTGTGTTCACAATGAGACGTTACTAATGTTGAAATAGGCAGAAACCAAACTGGTCCACCCAATTATGTCAACAGAAGCAACTGCTGTGACACCACTTCCTTTAATTACTCATTTACAACATCTTGACCTGCATCCTGCTGATGGAGAGTCAACCATTAACTTGGTTTATAAATTACTTTAATGTAAACTTATTTTGTTTAATTAATTATTTAATTGTATTTATTTATTTTTGTTATAGTTATTGGCTCCTTGCTGTTGTTTTTTTTTTTTTTTATATCTTATATTATTATTATTATCTTATGTTATTTGTATCATGAGGTCAAATTTAGTTGTTAAAAAAAACAGCCCTCTAAAAGCTGTATTATTTTATATTTTAAAGGGGCAATACCCAGTTTTCAAGAGATTTGTTTTTAATCATTATTTTCATTTATTTATTTTAACTTTTTATCTTTCCAACATTTGTTTTCTTGCCAAATATGTTGACATCATTTTATTCCAGGCACTCTTCATTGAAGACACAAGAAAACAACAATTTTTCGAAAACAAATAACAAAGTCATATATTTGTCATTTATATAGTTTTATTTATCAACTTTTATTCTATTCACTTTCGTCATAGTCAAATATTTGTATTTCCTTCCCAATAATTGTTCCCAACCTTTCTTTACTTGCAGTTAATAGAATAATAGTTTAGTATAACCAATTAACCAATTATATCAAGGAAATGCTCGCCTACTGATTCTAATAAAAACACTGATGACTCTAAACGTTCATAAACTATACACTTCAGATCATACATCACCACTAATGAACCCCACAAAGTAGATTATATCATATTTAACCCATGCGTTGCTGTAGAAGTCATTAAAATGATGGCTTTACACTGTGCGCGCTCCCGCGAGGCGCAAGCACGACTCGGCCTAATTGGGTACAACACAACACCTGTAGCAGAGTAGAGAACAACTGAAGACAGGTAGTTTGACGGGAAATAGGTGTGGAAATCGTTGTTTGACTTCTGCAGGCGACACTGTGCGTTCTTCCAGTGGTAATGTGTTTACCTGTCAATTTTAATTTCATATTTTTGTCCTCTGGTGTGGGTAAACACAACGCACTGGCTAATTGATGTTTACCCCTCATTCAATTAATATGGTTCCAAAAAATGTACTTT
Organism: Sebastes umbrosus; assembly: GCF_015220745.1. NCBI lineage: Eukaryota > Metazoa > Chordata > Actinopteri > Perciformes > Sebastidae > Sebastes > Sebastes umbrosus. The sequence goes on along the minus strand of NC_051292.1, from coordinate 10,611,696 downwards.
AATTTGCTTGATTATTGATTGATGAATTGATTAATATATCTATTTTTCCATTACATATATATATATTTGCTTATTTTATCCAACACCAAAGATACTCATATTGCAATGCTATGAAATAGGGGGGGGAAAAATGGTCGACTAATTCTAGCACTAGAAATTAATACTAAAGTATATTAATCTCTTCAGACCAATATATCATTTTAACAATGTCTTTATTGTTTTTTTGTTATACAAACATCAGCATTATTAAGCAATTTATACAATACAGGATTTACTTTAACAAACATAACACCCCCCACACACCTACCCAATCAATATATAAGTTATTCTTATGTTATTTTTGGACTATGCTTGAACATAGTCAGCTATTAGATGCTTTTCTTTTTAAGCCCATCATTTAAAAACCTGTGAATATAATTATTGTATGCTCAGAAATAAATCCAAATGTTGTATGTTTGACACCAGAGAAACTCTGGGATATTTTAATTTTAAAAAATATATTTTTGTAAAGTACCGTTGCACAAATTTATCCTCTAATTGTGCAACCTTGCTTGTGAATATAGGATGAATTAGGGAGATTACTAAAATAATCTCCAATTGGCCTTGTGTGGATATTAATATTGTTTGAGTCGAGGAGAGACAACTTAAAAGCAGGAATATTTAAGCCAAATGGTTAAAAATGCTACAGAATTTGGAAATATTTCATCAGTTGATCTTGTAAATATTGTTTTTCCACATCTGTTGAAAAAACTAGTCCTAATATAACCGCATTTCTTTGTTTCCATTACAACAAACATTCATTTATTTTTGGCTTTTGAGCTGCTCAGAATCATTTTCACTTTTTCTCTTGTAAGGTGTAAGAAATATCCTGCTTTTTCTCTCGTCTTCCTCTGTGTGCATGTTTCAGGTCCTCAGCTTGAAATGAATGAAATGACAGAAGGGCCCAGCAGGTGTGCCAGCCAAGAGACATCTCCACCTGCTTCCAGCTCTCCTCTGTCGTCTCCCAGCTGCAGCTCCACCCAAACATGGCTGCCAGCCGAATCCCCTTTGCGGCCTCCCTGGATGAATGATCGTCAAATGGAGCAGGACCAGCACTACGTCGAGATGCAGTCGAGTCCTCCGTCTCGTTTCTACGAGGAGCTCTTCTGCACCCGCCGGGCCTCCAGCGCTCTGGTCCCTCTGGCCGGCGCCCTCATGACCTCCTCCTCCGGGCCGCAGAGCGATGTGGTGAAACAAAGTTACCTGGGGAAGCTGGAGCGGAACCACAGAAGATATTTTGTCCTGAGAGCAGGAAGTCACACCGGGCCGAGCCGACTCGAGTGGTACAAGAGCCAGGAGAAGTTCACAGCGATGGAGAAGCCTGCTGGTGGAGCTACGCTGTTTGGCTCGAACAAGCAAGGGTTGGTTAATTAATGCATTAATGCATGCCACCAGCCAAATGTTGATAAATGTCTTCTTTAATGCACCAAAGTAATTTGACATCCTGAATACATCCTCTGCTAATTGATTAGAATACACTATGTTCGTGCCTGAAGTCGTTTTTAAATGTGTAAATAAGGCCAAGCATTAAGAATTAAAAGCCAATGGACCAGCTTTCTGTTCAGCAGTGGTCACTGGATTCACCATGGTGGAAAATCTATAAGGTAACAAAAGGAAACATTACAGTCTAAAATGAGATTCTCTTTATTCCTACTTCCCAGGGTGATTTACCTGAGGTACTGTCTCGGTGTGAGCCGGAGTGGCAGTTCCAGGAAAGGCCACACGGTGGCGCTGTATGCCAAGGATCAAACCATGGTACTATCGGTGGAGGACCAGGGGGAACAAGAAGAGTGGTATCTGGCCATTAAGAAACTGATGGAGGAAGAGCGGAAGGATGAAGAGCACGGAGAAGGGTTTGAAGAAGAGGATGACGGGTATTGCACTCTGCCCCCTGCTGCTTTCTTCAAAGAGGTCAGACCAGATTTTCATTGGGTTTTTTTCTGTCACATGCAGTAGATTTAAAGGTGCAGTGTGTAGGATTTGGTGGCATCTAGTGGCCTTTCCAAGACTGTGGTAACGTGAGCCGCTGAGTGCAAAATGCTGAGTGCCGAAATGTTACACACTGTTCCTTTTAAAACCAAGAGAACTTTTAATTAAAGTTGATTTTAAGTTTGCTGCCCTGCAAAAGTAGACATTTTCTACAATTTACTGATGGATGACCTCTTGATACACAATGTGCACTTTCCCTAGCCTTGACAACTGAGTCAGAAATAAGATCAAATAAAACAGCGTAATATGCTCGCTGAGGATATCTAGGTGATACTACCCTTATATTCAACAAGGCACAATTATGTCCTATATACTGTAAGCATTTCTTAAAATTTTAATAACTACTAAAACACCCAAAAAGGAAATCCAAGGTACTTGGCACAAACAGTCTGTTAGCAGGTTTAATACTACTAAAATCACAGAAAATCAACCATGTTGTGCAGAATTCACTGTCACCTTTCCAAAGTCAGTCAGGTGACCCTCGTTAACCGATCGTTAACCGCTAACCGACAAGATTAGTGCGTTGCATGCAGCAGTGCTGTGGTTGTAGTTCCTAACAAGCCGCCCAGCTGCAACGAAAAGCCGATGCACAAACAGGTTGAATCCATCATTTATCACCCGCTGCAGTTTATGAGCACAACAGATAACTGAGTCCCCAGTTCACCCGTATTGTCGTGGACACATGCAGCCACTTTCCCAGTAAAAGTCTCCACCGCATTAATTAGTTTAGCAGCAAGGTTGTCAGCTGTGTGTCTGCCTCAACTTCCACTTCGAGATCGTGTTTACAAAGCTAATATCACCTTCACGTGACAGAATGTTGGACATAAAATAATTAAAAATGTCAATTAAAAAAGATGTTTTTAAGTACAACCAACTCTTCATTGGATATAAATACCCCTGCCTGATTTTTTTTTTCCTCTGCTCCTTTCACCTTGGCCTAAGGTTTGGCCCGTCATGGTGAAGCCCAGAGGTCTGGGCTGTTCCACGTCTCTGGCGGGGGAGAGCCGGCTCTGCCTCACAGCTACGTCTCTCATCCTGATCAGAGTGGCCGCATGCAGTGATTTGCAGTCGGTCACTATGCCTTTGCTGAGTATTCGTCGCTTTGGCCACTTGGACGGTTCGTTCTTCTTGGAGCTCGGCAGGTCGGCACCAAACGGTCCCGGAGAGATCTGGATGGAAGCAAGAGACCAAGGTAACTGATGATAAAAAAAGATGTGCTAGTTTTACTCATTTCTGCCTTCCCATGGGACTGTGAGCCGTCTTCTTTGTGTCTGCTCTGTACAGGAAACCCAGCAGTAGCCCAGCACATTCATGAGTTGGTTCGTGAGACAGTAAGGGCACTACGAGCTCTTCCTGACTTCAGCCGGTCACCGACCTCCAACAATCAGCTTCACACCTTTCTGACCTCAAAACGCTGCAGACCCAAATACAGAGACAGGCTGAATGTGAGACCTCTTGGTTCTCACGTTCGTTCCCTGCCCCCCAGATACCCTGAAACCCAGACAAGTCCAACTAAATGTTACCTTGAGCCCCACAAACCAGAGCCTGAATCCACTCTGAGCTCCACCTCACATCTCAGCCCTTTCAGATCCCGTCAGTCTGAGACTGGCAGCTACATGGAAATGAAGATGGACCATCAGCTCCCAGTGAACAAAGGGAGGGAAAACGACTGCGGAAGACCTGCCGTGGTGACAGGGGACCACGGCGGTGTTGCAGCCTGCGGGATGGAGGGCTGGGAGTCAGATGAGGAGCAGAGGCTGGGGTACATGATGATGTCGCTACAGGTAAGCCCCAGCTCGTCTGTGCTGCCTCAGGACGACTATGTGACCATGGCGAGCCCTCATAAACACAAGTGGCCAGCTTACTCTTCACCCTCCTCTTCCCCGCAGACATCATTCAACAGGTACGTTTGACTTTAACGTAACATTACACACATCTCAGAATGTATTTAATTTGTGTATTGTCTGGACTTAAACTTGTAAAGTAAAACTTTCTCTCTTTTATGTAGCTCCACCTCAGACAGCTCCTCTCCTCTGCACCCGTCACATCATCATCAGACCAATGAGCGCAGTCAGCCCCACTGGCTGGTGACCTCAGTCCAACAGTCAGAAACAGAAGCTGGCCAATCACAGATGAGCATCAGCAGCTCCACCGAACCACAGGATGATGCAAGGCAGGAGCCGGCCAAGCAGAGACGACTCCCAGCACAGACCAGGGCCTCTTCGTCTCCCGTGAGGACTGTTGATGGGTCTGGCGTGATGACTCCGTTTGTCGCAGGTGGACCAGGCTATTCCAGGCCAGTCCAGGCTAGTCCGATCTCAGGTACAAGCCGGTCTGGTCGAGCTGCATCAGAACAATCTGTTAGAAGATACCGGCTGTCTTTGTGTCTGCCTGCTTGCCTGCAAGCTGAGGACAGAAACTGAGTCTTTGTAATTCATCGTTTCGTTTACATCACTAATCTAAAAAGGTGACGTAGTTAAAAAAGTAAGAATAATTGATTTAAATATTTCTATGTGACTGGCACTTGTTGCGCTTAATCACTTGCTGTGGCAACGCACATGCATAGAGAAAACAGGGCTTTAAAGTCTTACATTGAATAGAGTATACGTTGAAATTAAAGTTGTCTTATTGACAGTTTTAGTCAGTTATTTGTGTGTAAACGCGGTTAGTGTTTGGTTTCAGTTTGCCCCTTTTTGTCAATTTGTTTCTCTGTTGGTGTGTTCTAAATCAAGCCTTGGTTTTTTGTCTAAACCACACTTAAAGATGCTCCACTGTTATATGAAAGAATTAAAAGAATAAAGTCACATGATTGCACATTCTTCTTTAGCCTTTTATTGATCTGTAAACCAAGGTGAGGGATTTTAAAGAAGTTGCCTGACCACAGTCAGATGGGCGGGAGGGCAATAGAACAAGGTTGTAGAGTTCAAGAAACTTAAATATTTAAGTAACTATTCAGGGCTGCTGTGGTCCTCACTCATTCCCTCTAAGTTCAACTGCAGGTACAATAGACTAGTTATATACAACTAGTTTATTAGTCTAGTCTATTGTCATAAAGAGTTTCTGAAGTTAAAGCTGTATTTTTACCTGAGTTGATTACTTGATTAACATTTCCACCTCTGACTGCTTCCAATCTTTTTATTTCATCAGAAAACATGTCATATTTATTCTATAGTGTCCCCATAAGCCTTACATGAAATGTTTTTTTATGCACCTTATTTCAAGTGCAGCTGCTTGTTATATACCAAACTTTATCTGATCCGTGGCTGTCCTGGTACGTATTAATTATGTATGTATTAATTATCTGTCATATAGGCCTAGTGTGCCAAGTTCATTTAGTTAATAAGTCAGTTAATTTGAAAATAAAGAAATTCAAAGAAGGATGAGTTATGGGCATTTTAATGTTTATAATTTTTTATCAATAAGATTTATAATATTATTAATGGTAAAAATATAGATAATAATAATAGTATCAAGTATAATATTAAAAAAAATAATAGTATAAAAAAGTAATATTAAAAAAAATTCCTGTCACTGCAAAAGTGTAAAGTATATGTGTATATAATATAATATATATACATAATATATATAAATATAATATATATAAAATATAATATATATATAAATATAATATATATATATAACATAATATATATATAATGTAATATGTATATATATATAAATATATATATATAATATATTTATATATATCTTTGTGTCATCTATCTTTGTACAGTGAATATCTCATCTATCTTTGTACAGTGAATATATATATTATATATATATATATAATATATATATATATATAATATATATATATATCTTTGTGTCATCTATTTTTGTACAGTGAATATCTTTGTGTCACGTCTTTTTTACAGTGAATATCTTTGTGTCACATATCTTTGTACAGTGAACATTTTTGTGTTACATATCTTTTTTACAGTGAATATCTTTGTGTCACATCTTTATACAGTGAATATCTTTGTCCAGTGAATATATTCACTGGACAAAGATATTCACTGTACAAAGATATATATATATAATATATATATATATATATATATATATATATATAATATAATATATATAAATATAATATAATATATATATATAATATATAATATGTTATAAGTATCTTTATAGTGGTAGGGAGCGGCATATTTACAATGATAGATGACAAAGATATTCACTGTACAAAGATATATGACACAAATATAAATATATATATATGAGTGTCATATATCCTTGTACAGTGAACATTTTTGTGTCATCTATCTTTGTACAGTGAATATCTTTGTATTTGTGTATTTGAAAATAAAGAATTTCAAAGAAGGATGAGTTATGGGCATTTTAATATTTATTCATTTTTATCAATAAGAATTATAATATTATTAATAGTAATATATACACTCACCGGCCACTTTATAAGGCACACCTGTTCAATTGCTTGCTGACAGAAATAGCTAATCAGCCAATCACTCAACACATATCTTTGTACAGTGAATATTTTTGTGTCACATATCTTTTTTACAGTGAATATCTTTGTATCACATATCTCTGTACAGTGAATATTTTTGTGTCACATATCTTTTTTACAGTGAATATCTTTGTGTCACATATCTCTGTACAGTGAATATTTTTGTGTCACATATCTTTTTTACAGTGAATATCTTTGTGTCACATATCTCTGTACAGTGAATATTTTTGTGTCACATATCTTTTTTACAGTGAATATCTTTGTGTCACATCTCTGTACAGTGAATATTTTTGTCCAGTGAATATATATATAAATATAAATATAATATAATATATATATATAAATATAAATATAATATATATATAATATAATATGTATAAATATAATATAATATATATATAAATATAATATATATATAATATATAATATATATATAATATGATCTAAGTATCTTTTTATAGCGGTGGGGAGCGGCATATTTACAAAGATATATGACACAAATATAAATATATATATATGAGTGTCATATATCTTTGTACAGTGAACATTTTTGTGTCATCTATCTTTGTACAGTGAATATCTTTGTATTTGTATATTTGAAAATAAAGAATTTCAAAGAAGGATGAGTTATGGGCATTTTAATATTTATTCATTTTTATCAATAAGAATTATAATATTATTAATAGTAATATATACACTCACCGGCCACTTTATAAGGCACACCTGTTCAATTGCTTGCTGACAGAAATAGCTAATCAGCCAATCACTCAACACATATCTTTGTACAGTGAATATTTTTGTGTCACATATCTTTTTTACAGTGAATATCTTTGTGTCACATATCTCTGTACAGTGAATATTTTTGTGTCACATATCTTTTTTACAGTGAATATCTTTGTGTCACATATCTCTGTACAGTGAATATTTTTGTGTCACATATCTTTTTTACAGTGAATATCTTTGTGTCACATATCTCTGTACAGTGAATATTTTTGTGTCACATATCTTTTTTACAGTGAATATCTTTGTGTCACATATCTCTGTACAGTGAATATTTTTGTGTCACATATCTTTTTTACAGTGAATATCTTTGTGTCACATCTCTGTACAGTGAATATTTTTGTCCAGTGAATATATATATAAATATAAATATAATATAATATATATATAATATAATATAATATATATAAATATAAATATAATATATATATAATATAATATGTATAAATATAATATAATATATATATAAATATAATATATATATAATATATAATATATATATAATATGATATAAGTATCTTTTTATAGCGGTGGGGAGCGGCATATTTACAAAGATATATGACACAAATATAAATATATATATATGAGTGTCATATATCCTTGTACAGTGAACATTTTTGTGTCATCCATCTTTGTACAGTAAATATCTTTGTATTTGAAAATAAAGAATTTCAAAGAAGGAAGAGTTATGGGCATTTTAATGTTTATTCATTTTTATCAATAAGAATTATAATATTATTAATAGTAATATATACACTCACCGGCCACTTTATAAGGCACACCTGTTCAATTGCTTGCTGACAGAAATAGCTAATCAGCCAATCACTCAACACATATCTCTGTACAGTGAATATTTTTGTGTCACATATCTTTTTTACAGTGAATATCTTTGTGTCACATATCTCTGTACAGTGAATATTTTTGTGTCACATATCTTTTTTACAGTGAATATCTTTGTGTCACATATCTCTGTACAGTGAATATTTTTGTGTCACATATCTTTTTTACAGTGAATATCTTTGTGTCACATCTCTGTACAGTGAATATTTTTGTCCAGTGAATATATATATAAATATAAATATAATATATATATAATATAATATATATATATAAATATAATATAATATATATATAAATATAAATATAATATATATATATAATATAATATGTATAAATATAATATAATATATATATAAATATAATATATATATAATATATAATATATATATAATATGATATAAGTATCTTTTTATAGCGGTGGGGAGCGGCATATTTACAAAGATATATGACACAAATATAAATATATATATATGAGTGTCATATATCCTTGTACAGTGAACATTTTTGTGTCATCCATCTTTGTACAGTAAATATCTTTGTATTTGAAAATAAAGAATTTCAAAGAAGGAAGAGTTATGGGCATTTTAATGTTTATTCATTTTTATCAATAAGAATTATAATATTATTAATAGTAAAAATATAGATAATAATAATAGTTTGGAAAAGTATAAAATAAAAAATAATATTTAAAGTAATATTACGATAATTTCCTGTCACTTTGCAAAAGTTGCCCCCGGGCTAATATGAATATATCTTTGTACAGTGAATATCTTTCTCCAGAGAATATATATATATATATATATATAATATAATTTATATATATATAAATATAATATATATATATCTTTGTGTCATCTATCTTTGTACAGTGAATATCTTTGTCCAGTGAATATATATATAAATATAATATAATATATATAATATAAATATAATATATATATATTATAATATATATCTTTGTCATCTATTTTTGTACAGTGAATATCTTTGTACAGTATATATATATACATATATGTATATATATATACACATATATGTAGAAAGATAGATGACACAAAGATATTCACTGTACAAAGATAGATGAAACAAAGATATTTACTGTACAAAGATAGATGACAGATATCTTTTCTTAAATAAAAGATATTTAAAAAACATTCACACCTTGGAGGACGGGACTCCATGTGGGACTCCCTAAAAATTGGTATTTCACCTGGATGGGCATAGTTGATGCTGCTATATCATCCGCTGTAAAATGAAAACAAAAAGATATGAAAGGTGATATTCAAGCCTATGATACAACAAAATGAGCCTGGATACTTCACAACAACATTAAATATGCGATATCAAAGAATACAAATGGGTTAAAAACACATCAAAATTTAAAACTTTTATTTGTGAACCAATGAAATGGACTGCAATCCATCTGTGTGCCTTCTATCTTAAAGAATACTAACATGAACGTAAGGAAAAAACAAAAACAAACGGCAAAACGTGACAGCTGGTGCCAGACGCTGGCTTCACTGGAGGGGACATGTCACATTCTGCTGTGAAGATGGGTGTCAACAAGAGATTTCCCCTCCAGTGAAGCTGTCCAGTATAGCGATGCGTGCTGCTGCTTTGGGGTCTTGGAACACAATACAAAAATATAAGCTGGAAGCACAGGATCATTTTCCCACCTGCTATGGCAAACACAACACTAACAACGGACACTGAAGTTAACACAAAAGGCAGGCTTCAGTGTCTTGTCTCATACAAGTGCTTTAACTTTAAAAGTTGGACTATTAAAAAAATATCAACCCACACCAGCTGTCAAGTAGAAGCGTAACAAATAATAATACCATTTCATCATAATGTTAATTAAAAAAAAAAAAAAAAAGCTTAATGTTCACACATTTCAAAAGAACGCACCATGGAACATATTTTTCCGCCCCACAAAAGTCAGTTTGTTGTTTCAGCACAATGTTGTCAGATGAGAATTTATAATACGATTTTTTAGGGGAAGAAATTGGCTTCTCCGTTTGATTCAGGAGAGATTCTCACAAATAGGTCCCTTCACATCAAGAACTACTAATAACGCACCTCTTTAGGTATTCACAAGTCTCTCAGACAGTCCCATGAATCCATTGCAGGTCTGCAAACTTGTCTCCTTTAAGTGAAATTGAAACAGAGAGGAGTTCTGCGCAGACATTGAAGGCATTTAACTATTATACAAGAGAGGCTTCTTTATAAACAAGGCTCTGTAGACCCAGGCTGTCACCACCAACAACTTAGAACCAAATGCTTCACAGGAGAACGACAAATTGACCTTTAGTACATCTCAATTTCACTTTCCTCATTGTTTGGTTGGAGACCATTGTGTAAAATTAGCTTAAGAAATAACACTTTTCACTCTATCTCTCACCTAGGAGGTATGTTTTACATAGACCCTTAATGTTCTCTTGAGATCCGTAACCCAACGTACAGCCACAAAGCCACGTAGCCTGCCCAGGAGCACCACTCAAGGATGTAACAGCAACCAAGGAAAGGAAGGGAAGGGGGGGGAGGAAACACCCTGAGTGTTTGACTGCCAGTCACCACCGCTAACATTACTGAGGTAGAGATTGTCCTGGGTTCGAGGACAGATGTTTTCATAAGCTCCCCAGCCAGAGAGGTGCCAGATCTCAGCTTCCACACATTCGTATATACTTTCACACTCACTCACTCAAACAAGTTGGACAGACAGACAAACAGCTCTCTGCTCCTCTGTCTGTCCGTTTAACATCCTCTGTGAGCTGGTAGGCAGAGAAAACCATCTATGGTGACTGGGAATGAAACACTAGGACGCAACTGGGAAAACACACACTACCAGTTAGCTTATCTTCATAACACTTGAGGGGGCGATAGCTCGGTGGCACAAGCTCATAACATGCTGTCCTATCGCCTCTGCATGTAAAAACACTTTCCCTTTGTTATCTTTGCTACATTCGCTCATCGAAAACCTGCCATGTGACAAGTCGGGTGGCTCTTTTCCCTACGAGGGTCACCGCTTTTCTTGATATCCAGCCTGTAATTAAACTATTGAAATACTGCAGTGTTGTTTCTTTTTACATAATGTAACATTCAAATAACAGTTTGATTGAATAGAGTGAAATGACCTCAGCTCTCTCACAACTCACAGATGCTGAGGTCATTAGCATGACTAGCTTGTGATATGTTTCGGATGCTGACTGAAAATAGTGACCTAATTTATCCTCCAGTCTTTATTCATAGCTGGACAACTAAAAAGAAATGCGTCATCAATATAAAAACCAGTCAAACTAAAGCAGAAGGAAACCCTAAAACCAAGGAGATGACAGGTAATCTTTAACTGAGGACATGGATACTAAACCTTTGCATACAAAGTCGTCAAGCAAAACAAAAAACATAACAACAAAAGTAGCTTTCTATGGCCATGTTTGCTCAAAATAAAAAAATCCAATTGCTTCCATTTTGGTTAAACAGTTTCTCTTTTCCCCTTTGTTTAAGGATCACAGATGATCTCTTCAGTACGCTGATATTTGCTTGTTCAGAGTGGCGTGGAGGCAGCTCCATATGACGGAGAGAGCGGGGATGTGGGGCAGGACTTTGGCAAAGTTTGACAAGATGATTTCTCAAGATTGCCTGGGGGGGATGTTGAAGGGGACTTGGTGGGGCTATAAGGACGGCAGCATCTGTTGTCCATGAAAATCGAGCAGCCGCTGATGGGGAAAGTTCGGGAGCAGGTCGAGGGGGACCGAGGCGCCGCTCTCACATGGACTCAAACTCGTCGATGCGCTGCTTGGTGTTGCCCGATCGGATCTGGCGCAGCGTTTTGTATTTGTCTCGGCCCGCTTTCACGTTCTCCGCGTGCAACACGTCGTTCTGCGTCTTCTTGGTTTCGTCCCTGGCCTCGGCCAACTCTGAGCTTAATGTCTGGGAGACAAAAGAGAAGGAAGGATGAGAGGGCGATGAGGAGGAGGGAGGAAGGAAAAAGACGTAGAAATAGGAAAAAACAACAGAGGGCAATGAAGAGGCATAGAGGTTGAAAACAGGTGCAGAAGAGCAAAAATGGGAAAAATCGTTTTAAAAGTAATCATCAAATTGACGCAAAGCGACTTATCTACAGCCTCTGGTTATGTGTGTCAACACGTGTTTAATATAGATAAATAAATCCTTCCAATGTGGTGCTACAGTTCAACTTACTTTAAACCCTGAAGCAGGTGTCGGTGGTTACATAGGTTTGGTCAAAGCCTGTTTTTGTTGTAAGTTAAGGTTAATAAAACCATTTGGTTGCTGTTTAAATTCTTCTTGCCATAGCTTCAGTACACGTCCTGGCTTATGCATAAGCCCAGCTTAGATCTACAGGCTCTGTATATTCAACGTTAGGAAAGAGATTTGATGTACTTTGATCTGATTGATCTGTAGATCTTTAAAGCCAGGCTACAGTCTAAGCCAGCACGTCTGCTCCTGTTAAAAGCAGGAGTTTAAAGAATGGACAGAGAAGTAGGCCTTATCTTACCCTTATTTGCCATTTCTTGGCTGGTGTTCCTTCTTTGCAACAAAACGGCTGTTAGAAAATAATATAATCTTGTTGTTATTTGTGTTTGTGAGACGCAAATGTCTTTTTGGTTAGATAAAACTGATGAATTGAATGTTTGTTTGGAATAAAGAGATAAACATTGTTTAATTAGAAAGAGGCGGATTTATTCAAAAGGGTAAGTTTTACACTCCTTTCAACCCCAGGTTACTCTTTACATCATTTATTAGATGGGATTTTTATTTTTGGGATTTAAATGAACTTAATATTGTGTGTGAAACATCCTTTGACCTTGGGAAAAGTAGTTCCCAGGGTCATATCATTTTGTGATGTGTCAAAAGCCTTTAAATTTGGCCCACAGGCCGCCCCCAGCCCCGCAAAAGGTTTATACCCCTTCCTCTCACCTGCAGCTGTTGCTTGACCCTCTCGTTCTTCTGAGCTTCAGTGACGCGCGCCTCCTCGCTGCGGAGGTCCAGCTCGCTGACGCCCTCATTGGAGAGCTCGGCGCTGGCTTCCGCGTGGTTCTCGTCCTGCTCCTCGTGCTCGCTCTCGGCGTGGCTGACCAGAGGCGCCGGCACCACGGTCATCGCGGTCTTCAGCTCCTCCTTGGTCTTCACCAGGTCCTCCTGGGCGGACATAGCCTGCAGGTTGAGGGCATGGAGGGGGGAGAGTGTAAGACAGAGATGCATGCCTGGTGACATTGAAAAATTCAATGTTAGAGCTATGTAGGATTGGAAGAGAGGAGTCCGGTACCTTGTGCTGCCATTCTGTGGCCTCGTCGTCTTTCTTCCTCTTGGCTTCTTCCAGGAGAGCGATCTTGGCTGTGAATTCAGCCAGTTCACCAGCCTGGGATAAAGTAAAGACCCTACTGTTACACACACTGTACATTTACATTTAAGAACGCGCTAATCCCATTACTATAATTGGAGAGCGGTTTGTTTGTGTCTCTGTGTTGTGTCACCACTGGTTGTCTCATTTCCACATTAAATATCCACATAAAGCAGCCTGTAGTTGCTCACACCATCCGTGAAAACAAACACACACCAGTTGTTCCTGGGTCTTCTGCTGGTCTGCAGCCTGTTTGACCAGCTCCGCCTTGGACTCCTCAGCCGTTTGCCGGTCTCTCTCCAGCCTCTCGGCCTCCTCCCTCGCTCTCCTCCTCTCCTGCTCCAGCTCCAGGGCCCGGCGAGTCTGTTCCTCCAGCTCTGTGGAAGGGCAGACACACAAACGTGTTATACATCACTTTCATTTCATCTTTCTACACATTTCAAATTCAATCATCAGTATGATCTCTCCTGGAAGTTACTGGTCAAATCAGATACTGTTGATTCAGGTACATAAATCTGAACTGAGGGTTTATTTACAAATACATAAGGTAAGATTTGGCATTGGACATGGTTTCTGAATAAATACAAACAGTAAAAACAACCAGAGGAATGAAAAAAAACATTCAGTTCATTCGGGTCATACAAGCATTATGAATAGACATGATTGGCCTCGACTCACGGCCCTGGAGAGAGGCTCCACTTACAGACACAAGGAAGGGAGAGGAGGGAAGGAAGGAGTAAACTGATGGATGAATAAAAAAAGAAAAACGGTTACCTTTCTGAGCTCTCAACGTCTGCTCTTCAATCTTTCTCAGCCTCTCCATGAGCTCGTCTTTCTCGCGCTCTATCCTCTCCTTTTCTTTCTCCGCGTACTCTCGCTTCTTCTTCTCATTCTCCAGCTGGGCTCTGAGAAGTTTTGCAAATAAATGTTTCAGATTACGCAGGCTTTTCTATGACAAAAATGACAACATGGGTAGAAGGTATTCCTGTGCAGTACCTCTCCATCTGTTTGTGGTGCTTCTCCTCTCGGGCCTGAGCCTTCATCTGCTGCACCTCGATGGTGTCGGGCTTTCTCCTCCTCATGTACAACTCGTGGTTACCCATACACAACGCCAAGATGCGCTTGTTGATGCGCAGCCGCGGGGCATAAAACACAAAGTCCTACGTGTTTTAAGAAAGAGAGAGGAGAGAAAACATATCCTTAAATGTGAAGCAGGACATGTACTCTGTATACATGTTGACGTTGTTATGCTTTTGATGAATCGGACACTCACGGGTGCTTTCTTGTCAATAGGTTTGATGACAAACTTCTTGTCGTTGAAAGAGATGTTTCGAATCTCACTCCAGGGGAAGCCAATCTTTGGTGTCAATCTGAAAAAATAAATGTCCAAACGTTAAAAAATGTACACTTTAAACATTTAAACTTCCCACTCTTATGACAACATACAGTACAGGGTGTTACACAGTTGGCTGTTCATTCAGCCAGCAGATGGTGCCAAGTATGAACAGACCACCTTACAGGAAATCATCTTCAATTTTAGATTTTTCAATGAAGTGTTTAAGAATAATACCAGGAAAGAGAAGTAGGTTGATGCAACTTCCTGCCAAGAATTAAAAAAGGATTGTGGGTGTTGTCTTTGATCATGAAGGAACAAATAGAAAGAAAGGAAACGAAAGGGATAATGTGATAATGAGGATGTTGAGAAACTATCCCTTATTTCCCTTCCTTTGTCACCTGGACAAGAGGACAAGAGGATGGCAGTTGTGATGACCTCAGCTAACGGGACAGGATGGGGAAAGCAGTGAGAGGAAACGCTACAGGAGTTGTGATTAAATCTATCCTTTCTCTGACCAGAGAGGAAAGGAAAGACTCTCCCACACGGTCTTCCTTTCTCCGCTTCTCCCTCAGTTTTCACTTCTAAAAATATCGCCCTCTAAACTTGTTGGACATTGTGCATGTCATGTTGGCATCGAGCGTCCCACAAAGTGAGAAAAATAGTAGCGTGGTAAATAAACAAAACTGTCTAATATGTATTGGCAAATGGATCCGGTATCAGATTTAGCGCCACCGCTCCAACTAACTACAGGTTTTTAAAAAAAAGTCAGCTACTGTAGTTTGGCTCGTGATCACATTTACAGCACTGAATCTAAGTGTTTCCAGAGATTCTAGCAAACACCAAAATATGTCTCTCAAATTTACAATGTCAAAGCTGAACAGGCAGTTGTTTACAAGTTGGATGAATAATGCTGAGCTGTTCTGAGTGCTTACAGTACGTGCTCTGCAGTCATAACAGAAAGAGACTGCACAGAATGTCTGTTCTTTGGGCATTGGATGACTTAAGTCCTTGAAAAATCTATAAAACATATTAAAAGCTATACACAGATGAAAGATAATCCAAAACAACTTTGTGCAGAATCTGAAAATCTTATGATAAAAATGATATTTTTAAGGTTATTTGCTGATAAATAAGACACAAGGCTCTGGCTCTGATCTTGTGGGGAAGTTGGGTGATACATAAGGTATATAACAGACTGCGTTATGACGACATGTGTTGACTCACATCGGTTGTGGCACGCTGTGTCATAAGCCTCCACCTACTCACTCATTTCTGCTGCTGTTTAGTAATCACCTGCAAACCACAGCTCTGATCCTCTTGCAAGCCTGTGGTGGTACGTGACGGGATTCATACCAAAACATACAAATAAATAATCTGTTAGTGTGCGTCCCTTACTTGTCTTCGTGTTCGTAGATGTTGAGGCCGAGGGCGTCCACGCCCAGCCACAGCTGTGTGCCCTTCTTGTTTTTGATCTCAAAGTAGTTGACTCCGTACATCTCCAAGTCCTGGGCGATTTTAAGGTATTCCATCATCGAGTC
Organism: Sebastes umbrosus; assembly: GCF_015220745.1. Taxonomy (NCBI): domain Eukaryota; kingdom Metazoa; phylum Chordata; class Actinopteri; order Perciformes; family Sebastidae; genus Sebastes; species Sebastes umbrosus. The sequence goes on along the minus strand of NC_051292.1, from coordinate 10,595,338 downwards.
CTCTCTAGAGAGGAGGAAAAGCAGGAGGAGTTAGAAGTAGGGCTGTCAATCAATTAAATATTTAATTGTGATTAATTGCATTATTGTCCATTGTTAATCACGATTAATCGCAAATTAATCTCACAATTTTTATCCCTTCAAAATGTACTCTTAGTCAGCAAATATGCTGCTTTATGCAAATGTTTGTATATATTTATTATTGTAAATCAATCAACAACACAAAACAATGACAAATATTGTCCAGGAACCCTCACAGGTACTGCATTTAGCATAAAAAGATGCTCAAATCATAACATGGCAAACTCAAACCCAACAGACAACAACAGCTGAAGAAGGGACGTTAAACGCGCTTCAACCGCCTCACAAGAAATAGTAGGCCTGTCCGGTGCTCAAGGAGTAGGGCAATCTTGTAACAGGAGAGACTTCAGAGCTGGTCCAAAGCACGCAGTTGGCGTCGAAACGTTAGTCTTTAAATAAAGTTGACTGCCTTAAGTCCGTGTGCTCCAGTGTGCTTTGGACCTGCTCTCTCAAGTCTCTCCTGTTACAAGACAGCAACAGCTGTGAGTGTGTCAGTGTGCTGACTTGACTATGACTTGCAAACTGCATGTGATTATCATAAAGTGGGCATGTCTGTAAAGGGGAGACTCGTGGGTAACCATAGAACCCATTTTCATTCACATATCTTGAGGTCAGAGGTCAAGAGACCCCTTTGAAAATGCCCATATAAGGAGAGTTTGACACATACCTGAGCATTGTTCTGTGTTCTTCGTGCCAGGTCTGTATCCTGTCCTCCCACTGCTCCTTGGTCAGCTTGTGCTGCTCCAGGACCCTGCGTGCACAAACACAATGACTTCACCTGACGGGGGATATTCAATGGCACAGAATCGTTTCCTTGAGAGGAAATCATTGAAAATTCCAACAGGGAAACGAGACGCATTCCAGGTTTCAACAGACCTGTGTGTGAAAACTCGGACTCACAGCAGAGCCATATAAGTTGTGACGCATTTTTTTTGTGTGTGTGTGTACCTCTGAGGCAGCAGTCGGTCATGGGTAAGGTACCCAGGCTTGTGGGCATCTTTGTTGTAGTCTCCATACTTGGCCTGGACAGAGTATGACGCCAGTAGCACAGCTGTCTCTGGGGGACAGTAGTTCTCGTCGTTCAGGATGGCCTCCTTCACCTGGTGGAACGGGAGGGAGTGACAGAACTCATTTAATGTGTTCACTTTTTCCCAAAATTTCAATATCAAATTCAGTTAAAATGTTGCACTACATTTGGATGGAAACTTGACTAGTGAGTGGCTTGTTACCTGCAAGAAGAAGAGTCTCTGGGTGATCTCCTGGATGAGTTCCTCTGAGACATCCTCAGGGAAGAACTTGGCTCTGAACTTAAACTGCAGGGGGTTCTCTTTCTTCACATCCTGCTGGGTCACCTACAGGAGAGAGACCACATTTCCTTTTATCAGAGCACATCAAGGGACTGTAATGAACAAGCATATTCATCACATAACACTTCTGTAATCTGGTCACTGTCAGATCTTTTGATATCTGGGGGACATGTGCTACTGGGCTGCATGTGGACAACTGTTGCTCACATACAAAATAGTTTCCGTTGGAGCCCCGCTTGTTAGAAGAAATCACAGTTTGTCACAGATCAAGCTGACAGCCCTGCATTTGTCTACAGTGGCCGGAGGGCCTCAACAAACACACACATCTGTGCTCATAAACACACACAGGCTTCACACACACTTGTAGAGCGTGAGGGGTACTTTCTGTCAGGCACTCGGAAACACACAGACACACTGTAATAGCAGGGCTGTAGAGGCTGGAGGGTGTGTTGGCCTGAGCCAGAGAGGAAGCCTGTTAAAAGGCTCCAGACGAAAGCAGAGCTTCCAGGCAAATAACAGACAAATAACAGACACTGACTGGATGAAAGACAAACAGAGAACGATGTGAAGGAAAGCGAAAGAGAAAGGCCCTGACAAAGAACTAAAAAGGCAAAGAGACAGTAAAAGAGCAAGTGTGTAAATGAAAAAACTGTGTTTTGGTGGTTATGACGAAGGATAAAATTAAAGCAGTGGAAGACTGACCTTCTTATTCAGTTTGAGCCAAGTGCTGTAGCCTTTACTGTCCACGTACTGTAGGCCAAAGAACCAGACCTCCCGCAGACCCACCGTCTTCACCACCTGACGATAAAAACAAAATGAAATCTGAATTCTTACAGGTTCTACAAGCATCAGACATGACATGCCACAAAGGACACCGGCCTGAATTGAACCAGGAACATGCCTATACATAATTTTAGCTTTTTGGAAAAGCAGTAACCAGTAAAGTCAATATTTGTGGGTATGTCTCTCATGCTCACCTGGTCAAAGAGCTGTTTTCCTGTGGTATTAGGTTGGATGGCAAACTCCAGCTCTGCATCCATGGTGGTCACACGGACGTTGATCTAGAAAACAAACACAACCAAGAAGTTTAGTTTGTTTGCCATATTCCACAGGCAAAGATTTTACATGGAGAGATCAGATACAGCACTACCTCAGCCTTGAGCTCATTACGAATGTTACTTTTTGCTTTGCATGGAGGTGCAGTTAAGTTTGTGAAACATAATGCCTTGTGGGTAAAATGCATGGCACATAACCATAAAGTCTGCAGTTCAACTCACGCTGGGAATGAGTGCTGTCTGTGCTTAACGCTAGACATTAATTACCCTTTTTTCTGTCATGGAATAAAAATAAAACACAGTAGATCCTGTAGAATGTGACACACGCCATGCACGTATCAACACAACTGACGACACAGAAGTGCGTCTAACTCTCTCAGTCGAGCAACGATCTTCTATGAAATGCAGAATCAGAATAGAAGCATGTTTGCTCAGTATGCGTGCAATATGTCAATTTCCCTCGATCCTAACCAAGGTTTTGTAAAGGGACTGTGCAAACTTGGGCCTCTCTCCCTCTTTCCATTCTACACTGCCAGGGTGGGCAAGCATCACCTTTCGAGGCAGCCAACTACTCAAGGACCTCTGTTGGGGTGGAGCTTTGGATAAAACTCAGTCATTAGCTGCCAGTAAATGGCACTGGCAGTAGGCCAGCAGCAGCTGATGGCACAGAGCAGAGCGGGGCTGACCTCCGAGGCATCTCGCATCCTCCCCCCCACACACACCTACGCACACACTGAGCGGTGTGTTGCCTCAGTAGTGGTTAACAACGCAAGAAGAGAGAGACCGAGGGAAGTGCAGAGGAAGGCGAGAGGCAAAATGAGAGGCAGAGTGCAAAAGCAAAAAGTTTAGCAAGAGTGCAGAAAAAAAAAAAGAAGGTGGGGGAGATAGAGCGCGACAGGAAGCAAGAGAGATGATCTGGGGTGTACTCCCTTTGAGATTAAGTTACAGCGAGGTTACTGTAGATGAGCCAACCGTACAGAAAAGGAGGGAAAGGAAAAGGGACACAGAAAGAAGAAACCGAGCAAAAAAAACCTTTCCTTTTCCTCTCAGCAATTATACACAACCTCAGGAAAGCTTACTTTGCATTTCTCTCCCTCTCCTCTCAGTTTTTCTTCTCCAGCGTTCATTCGTCTCTGTTTCTCTCTATATCCCTGCAATGAATAATCCATGAAACTTGTGTCTATACAGCACATAGCTGGACTCCCCCGCGCCACAGTGTATCTGTCTCCCTCTCATTAAAAACCCATGAAAAGTTGCAGCACTTTCTCCACACTATAGACCTCTCGCATGCTCCTGCATGGCCTAAACTTTTACTATAATGTGCATTATTTCAAGGGACTAAACTGTGTCCCACGTGTTCATAACCTAACCTGCTTAAGGCCAAGCTTTATTTTGGTTGGAAAATGTGGGCAGCTTCCCAGGAAAAGTCTTAAGTGACTAAATGATTGTATTCTGCCTTCAGTCAATTTTCAATTGATGTAGTTGCTGTGGTTTGTGCTCTTTGAGGCCAAATTCTCTGGCATGCTTGTTGCCAGTGTCTTTCATTTTTAGTCCACATCAAGACCAAGACTTAATCCATGTCTGGGAAATCAACCCAACTTGCAATATATGCCAGTTATCTGCAGGGGAGGAAAAAGAAATGGATTCACATAAAGGATAGCTCGTCTGGCAATTAAGGCTAAATCAGAGTTGGACAGGAGTGGAGGAGGTTTTTAGGGCGACTGTCTACAAAACTGAGGCCGCTCTGCAAAAAACAAGATATTCCAATTAACGCTTCATTGAAGGAAAGATTTAAGGAAATTCAGCTACAAAAGCAATGATTTGCAATTATGTTTTAGCATATATTTCACTGTAAATAACCCAATTTGATGGAACACATGGTTTTGCATGAATATACCAGACTATTTGGCAGTTGTGTATGCTTTTATCAGTGTGAAACTAGCTCTTCATATCTGTGACATTACTTTGTGTTTTATTTTTCACCGAATTATGATGTGTTGTCTGCACAAAACAGGGAAATGCGCCATTATTTTATAGTTCTCAAATGAAAAGAGCGTGTCATAAGCTTCATAATTAAATCAAGTACCACTCTGAGATTGGAGAATTTTTTAGTCTTAGTTTAGTTGTTGTGTTTTTTGCATGATTCTGAGCTGCTTCATGAATGCGAGTCTAGATCACTCTGGGCACTCTACACCAATGACATTGACATCCAATAACATTAGCTGCATATTACAAAACAGCCCTGTCAACATCATTTCAATGAGGATGCTAAGGATATGGTTACATGATAGAACATGAGCTACTGCTGAATAGGAAAACCAGCTCTTGACTCTGCTTAGTTTTGCTTGGACACTTAACAATTATTATGGATTATGGATTAATATAAATCCAATTATAAACCATCAACCACAACAAACACATGTGAAAAAATATTCAACAAGAAGCCAGCAATGTTTGCAAAAGTTCCATCAGAAGCCAGTGAAGGCACCAAGGTCACCGCTCCTCATTTCATACTACTGCAGGCTGCAGCAAGCCTTTGCACAACGCATAATACAACATTCAACCAAGAGGAACTATTACTCATAAAAGCAACAGGCAGAGGTGAAAAGCGTAGACACTTCCGCCCCTCTCTTTTCACACCGTGTATGTCCTGCACACACAATGTATAATTGAGCTTTGGCAATGAATACATTCCACAAAAAAGGTCTTGATTTACCGTTTACTACCTGACTATGGGTCTCTGGCAGGCTGTAAACAAACTGTGGCCCTTTGCCTGATGAGTCATTGAAAGTTCCAGCTGCTACGGGACAAGCAACATACATAACATGTTATGTACAAGATGGAAGACCAGCTACCTGAGTGTCTGAGATACAGTTGTTTCATGGTGCGATAACAGTATTTAACTTGTACTCTTCATGCCAGTTTCTGATCAAGGAGAATCTCCATCATTTAAGAACTGGATGGGAAGATGGCATCACAACTAATCCATAGAGTTTTGTCCTCAGTGACCTAACTTTACTTTAGAAAACACAGACTTGCATTTAATCCAGGTGCTGAGGCCTTTTTGTGAAAAAGATTTGCAACAAATTCCATCACACTAAATGAAGCCAACAGCAAACTACTAGGGCAACATCGCGATCAACTCTTGCAAGTGCACAAAACAAACGCACATCAGCACAATAACCTGTTCATGGTTGACTGACAGGTGAATTAAGACTGTGTTGGTGTCCAGACTAGCTGCCTCATTGGCTTTCTGAGATAGGAGTAGTTATGGAGAATGCTGTGCTGAGCTGGGGGTTTCCAAGTGACCGGCCTTGAATGTACCGTCCCCTGCATTTGTGTGGGGCCCGCCTGCCATCAGCAATCAGCTGTGAAAGAGCCAACCTTTGTGCTGCATGTGTGTGTGTGTGTGTGTGTCTCTGCCAAAACAGAGCCAACCAGCACAGAGAGAGAGGTGGAATCCTGTATGGACCAGACGGTCAGTTAATCCCATCTCTCCTGCAGAGAGGGGGAGGAGAAGAGGGACAACAACATGCCGAGACTCTGACACAGCTAATCACACACTACGACAACTGAGAAGTCTCGAAGAAGCGACGTTTGTAAGTCTGTCATATACGACCGATCTGTCTGGTGATACTAGACACACTGACTGGGCAAAATGACAAAATTGCTCTCTTTAAAAAGAGAGTAAGCAAACAACCAAACAAAGACACATTTAAGAAGTTATTGCAAGGAAAAGCATCTATACTACCTGCAAATTATGGTGTATTAGTTTAAAGCTACCATGCCATTTGAGGGAGCCTGCGAGTCATGATGTGAACCGATGCCTCACAACTTCTTAAAAGCAAGAGGTAACCCCTAAAAGTAGTGTAACAACCCAGAGCGTCTGAGGCTAAATCCACACTAATACGTCTTTGCTTTAAAATGCATAACTTTTGCTATGTTTAAGCATAGCGTCCACACTACTCCGGCGTCTTTGAGAGCCCTAAAACGGAGACGTTTGGAAACGCCGCTGAGTCCGCTTAAGTCTGGACGGTCAGAAACGAATTCCGAAACGGCCCTAAAACGCTCGTCTGGATGGAGATCAGTTTTAGTTTTAAAACAAAAACATATTAGTGTGGATGTAGCCTAAAAAAACCTGTTCTTCATTATTTCCAATGAAGTTTTCAGTCTCTTTGCCAACATTTGCATACTGAATACACATTTTCAGCTCATTTAGTTCTGTTAACAGATGCTTTATGGCTGTACTTTACTCAGTGAAGAACTACCCCATAGCATATTGTACCTGTATATCCTGAATAGTGTAGCAGCAGGAAAAACATCTGTCTCACTAACTCCCTCTCATTTTTTTCCGTCCTGTTCGCCTCTCACTCGCCGCTTACTTAAAGGAACAGTGTGTAGCATTTTGGGGGATCTATTAGCAGAAATGGAATATAATATTCATAAATATGTTTTCATTTGTGTATAACCACCTGAAACTAAGAAGCTAAGAATGAGCCCTTCATACCTACATAAGGAGAAGGTCATCTTCACAGAGTCTGCTGTGTTGAACCGCCATGTTTCTACAGTAGCTCAGAATGGACAAAGTTTAAGGCTGGGACTATTTGACACTGTCGTACATAACACTGTAATTTACTCTACCTCCTTCATGTGCAGTATCACTAAACAGGCCTTGAGCTGCAGTGAGTAGTTCAAGATTGCAATAAAGCGCTGACTTGACAAGCAAGTGAGGCCATCAAAAATGAAAAGCCAATGGGTATCTCAGTGAGTCACAACACCAGTGACTGTATCATTCACATTTTGTTTAGTCTTTCTTCGTATGCTTTAAGGATGTTTCTAAATCCCCCTCTCCATTTCAATTGTGAAGACGAGTTCCCACTCAGACGCTCCTCTTGTTAAATGTGCAGCTGTTAAGTTACTGTAAGCTGTTTAGAGGAGCTTTGCCTCAAGAGACACACACACACACTACAATCAGTAGAATTGCTAATCTGTCCTGCTGGGCTCTGAGCAGCTGTCTGTCCCTCTGATAACCCTCCTGCAGTGTGAGGCAGGCTTTCGGAGGGGAGGAGGAAAGGAAGGAGGAGTGAGGAATCATTGCTACCTACAATCACAAACATGCAGCCTTTGGGGGAAGGGAAGGTGAATGCTGAGTGTGAAGCATCCCTTTCACAAGAGGACGAAAAAAATCGACTTATCCATGTCCAGACAAGTGTTGGAGACGGGATCTGAAAAGCTGCCAGTGATTTTACAAAATACACTAGAGGGATAATAAACAGGAAAATGGAGGGCCTTACTTACTCTACTTGATTATGGACCTAACTTTTGTATTGTAAATGAGGTTAAGGGTCAAACACAACAGGGAAACAGATTTCTACTGTTGCCCAGCAACAATATTGCAACTCCTCCCATCAAATAATCTCCACTGTTTTCCTTCCTCTTCAAATTCCTACAGAGTATCTCCTGAGCACTATAACACATTCCCATCTCTTTTTCTTCTCTCTCCATTTCCTACTATTCCCAAATTTTGTATTCACCCATCTGACATTCTTGCCCTAACAGTCCCTCAGTCGTGTGGTGATAATCCTCTCTCTTCACCTTGCTTTTGTACTTCCACAGAGACAGGATGTTGACATAGACCGAGCCCCCGATGTACACAGTGGGCCCCTTCACCAGCAAACGACATAACAGCCACAAGCTAGGAAGCCAGCGAGGGCCCTCTTCCTGTGGGGTGCTATCACCCCATAATAACCCTGAATTACTGTGTGGAGGTGTGGAGTAACACGCGCAAAACCACATTGCACTCATTATGTATACTACAAATAAGAGCCATGAGGATCGTAAACAATGTAGGATATTGCAAACACACACTAACGCGTGGTTTTTACCAAAGTGGGTAAGCGACTTTACTGTCTTTTTCGGAGGCTGTAGCAGGCTGTTTTAGAGCTAAAGTGAAGATACTGTTATCATATGAAACTGAATCCATTGGTAGCAACCATGTCATACTAGCTTGTCGGGAAGGAGGTTCAATAACGCTCCAAAGTTGGGCTAAATCAAGAACAATACAACTAGCGGTACAGGGATGAGGACGTGTCTCTCTCAGAACTGTGACGCTTGTTGTTGTTGTTTGTTTTTTGTATCAAGATGATTATTTATGTGTATGTGTGATAAACATTAAATTCATTATTTAAGTTATAGAAAGAGGTAGGACCATACAAGTTCTGCCTACTCATTTTCAGACATAAAATATGTATTTTTAATTTTGTATATGTTTACAGTTCATTTTATTGGTTATTCTTGTTTTGTTTTGAAATAAATCTATCGAATAAGAAACTTCTATTAAGTCGTGACTGCTATTGCAAAATCACGACTGAAAAACAAATTCAGTACCCTCGCTACTAGCTCGAAAAACTCTTATGCAACTCAACCTTGCGATTGTTTTTAATCTTTGGTTACAGATAAAATCTGACACTGAGGCATAAGAGGTCTATTCTAAAAGTTTTGATGTCTGTCTCCGATCCCAGAGAAGGTCACGTCTGATCGACCCTGCCTTTGCTTCCTCTGTTTACTGTGCCTCCCTGCGACAAGCTGTACTCTCTCTGTCAGTTAGTTATTGTCTGTGACAGAGATGTCGCTTTGAGCTGAGCGGCCAGCCCTCCACTGAGCTGTTTTGGGATGGTGCCCTGGTGACTCAGGGGACAAGAGGGGGAAGTGGAGGATGACATCAGTGCCTGGCTCTGTTCTTCTTCTGTAGCTTCCCAAAACCTCCAACCCCCCACCCACAAACACACAGAAACACCAACCACCTCAGGAGATAGACTCACTTGTGGCAAAGCCTGATGCCTGTTGTTCAGAGTTCATAAGAAAATTTCTGATGCAAGTTTTAGCAACTTGACCTTGAAATCTTATCATGAAAAAAAAACGTGAATCAAACGCAACGTTAGCTTTGATTTACAATGCATCAAATAGACAGATTTGTCGACTAAAAAGGCCAAATACTCAGTAATGCTATGTCATAGTTAGAGTAACAAGTGGTCTAGACCAGTGGTTTTCAACCTTTCTTGTATCAAGGACCCCTAAATTGATACACATTAAGTCACGCACCCCAAAATTGATAGTATTTTGCTTTAGGGACCTCCATTTGAAAAGATTTTGGTTGTTAGATATTCTATGTTTAAGACCAGAATTCTATAGTTGACAACTACAGTTGAGGAGATAACTGTGGAGGAAGTGAAACCTATACCAGAATAGTAACTCTTATTCAAATGGGCTCACTTCTATGGGGAATTAAATAGTGAAAATAAACTATTCCCCATTTTTCTGGAGACACCCTGGAACTGTCTCAAGGACCCCTGATTAAGAACCACTGGCATAGACAACTTCATACTTTGAAAATCTTTTACTGATAAGTGAAAACTAATTGCGCAGCATCCCGAGACTCATGCAGCAGGACGACAGCGGGACAGCCATGAAGGGGCTGCATCAAATTGGTTTTGTTTTGGTGTTGTTCACATCCCAGGACTCTGGCATTCACGCCACCCTTTAAGCAACAATGGCAGCAGTGTTGGAGTTGCGGGGCCTGTGGGCCTGGCAGTTCATTTCACACTCTGGCTGTTGTTTACTTGGAAGAGGAGTATGAGGAGTGGGAGCAGCCATGGGCATGAAACTGCCACTTCCCAGAATGCAAAGACGTAGCTTTCAGCAGCAGTGCATTCCGACTATTATGACAACTGGAGGGAATCAGTTTATACAAGCAGACTAGGCAGGAACAAACAAGCAACTTTCATGTTTCTGATTCATATCATATATCCTGAGCTACATGGGCTACTGCTTAAGAAGTTCTAACACTGCAAGCTTTTTTTTTTTTTTACATCAAACAATCTGAATCGATGAGCAAGGAAAGTGCCTAACTCAAGTGTTTTTTTCTTTACCCTCACCGCTGCATGTCTGCATACCTCTGTAGAACACAGTATGATAAAAGCTGCTGACATTTGTACGCCAACTCTCATGTGGCTCCTTTCAGCCTCTTACCGGTTTCGGCATCTTTGCTTCCTCTCCGCCTTACACCCGACAGCTGAGAGGATAAATCCGTCACAGGACGGCAACAACACCTGTATCACAGGACCTGAAAGCGAAAGAGACAATATGAGCAGCGGCCTACGTACAACATTATTTACTTGTGTTTTTTTGTATTCTCTCTGTAACAATACATTACAATGATTAATCTTTAAATTGGGCAGACATTCTTCCTTCAAAGTTGACAGGTTTTTTATATCAGGATCTATCAGTCAAGTCTTGAATTCAGTGGTATAGACAACACAATGCATACGACACAAAATTAATATAAAGTTTAAGGAGAGAATGAAAAAACAAAACTGAAATGAGTCCCATTCCTAAATCTGTTAACGACTACAAGGCACAGAAACCCCAAACAGCCAGAAGCACAGAAGAGTGGTTTTGCATTCAATCTCAACATGCACTTTCACATTGCTGAACATAGTGCACATACGGAAACTATTACAAGTGTGTATGGGGGGGAAAACTCCTTGAAACATAATTAGTAGAAGAGAAAACCAAAAGACAGTCAAGACATTATGTGATGACTCATTGTAAAATGATCATCAGTTATACTTTATCAAAATAAAAGATCTCAAATTGTCGGATATTTGGAGAACGCATCTATCTACAAATCTATTTCACCCTGTATATCGTCATTGCACAATATACATGTCACAGTTCAGGTACACTCTAGTTGAAACACAAGCCTACAAGTTGGGTAATGACCTGGGTTGAACTGCCATATGATACTGAGATGATCCAGGGAAAACAAGAGTTTTTTTGTTATGTGAGCATGTCACATCAATCAGATCTGGATGCTCCAGTATATGATCTGATGGTATTGTGCTGAGTCATAGATAGCATATCACAATCCCAAAGCTTACAAAGTGGTCTACTGGAAAATAACACTACTCAGTACTACTCAGGTGTAATTCTCACTGTGCAATATAATTTTCCACTTGTGCAATTTTGTTAATAGTCTGATTATTGTCAATACTGTATATACTGCTCCTTTTTTTTATACTTTCTTTTATTTAAATGGTTCATATTTTGTTACACTTTGTTTAGCTCAGAGTATAAGTGAGTATAATGCTCTCATTAGACAATGATAATGGTCTTACAGAATAACAGTGTAGCAAATAATATGGTTATGTTGGAGAAAAATGTGTTAGGAAGCCCACTGACTATTTATATATATTATATACAACATAAGGCATTCATGACGTAGTAAAGTTCCATTCAGTTCTTGTCCTATACAATGATGTAATGGTGATGTAATGTAGCTACTTTAATTTTTTTTAATTAATACCCCTCTTTTACAGCTAAAAATACTTTTCAAAAAGGACCCTACTCCATATTGGTAACTAAAATAAATAAATAATAATTACCATAACACAGTATAAGTGAGTATAATGCTCTCATTAGACAATGATAATGGCTTTACAGAATAACAGTGTAGCAAATAATATGGTTATGTTCTAGAACGATGTGTTAGGAAGCCCCACTGACTGACTGATTTGAGGTGTAACGCTAGCGTTGGTACCCCAGATTAAGACGTGCCCACTTGTAGCTTGTGAGCAATGAGCTAGCTTTACCCGCCCGACAGTTGGCTTCCGTTACACAGTGATTTAACCAATATTTAACCAAATAGTGGACAAAAAAAGTCACACTTGTTAGCTATAAATGTATGAGACGACGAAAACAATTAAAATACGTACGTTTGTCGTGTCAAAAAAGACGTTTTTCACGAGTTTCACTCCAACTGAAGGTAAAAAGGTGTCCGTTTGAGAGCCTGACTTTTTTAATGCCAGTGGGTGTAGTCGACATAACGGTACAGCCAAATGTTTGCCTCCCCTCATAAAACGTAAAGTTGTAGAGCCTTAACATTTGAAAGTTTGGCCATCACTAATTCACCACAAACAAACAAATAAAAATATATATAATATAAAAATAGATTGTGACTACGTAAGGCGTTTACAGGCAGTTTAAGAGGCACAACTCGTCTATCTATGGTGTGTATACATGTGAGGATATCCGCTATCGCATCAAACTCATCTTTTAGGGACTCACCAGGAGGGATGAAGTCTTTGAATTGATAGAAAAGACTGGTATCTTCAAGGTTAACACGATATCCACGGTGGTAACCCCGCTCGTTGCTTATCTCTTGCTGCTTTTAGACGAAACAAATTCCCGCAGAAACACCGCTGAAGTCTTAACAACCCATAAGGCGATTTGGGGTCCTAGTGGTCGAGCCAGCTGGAGTGTAACACTACGGCTTCCGGTCACGCCTTTAAAAATAAAAGCCTCGAGGAGAAGAAATCAGCTGTAAAAAAAAAAAAACTTTTTTAGGGTTTTATTTATAAGAAATCAATGTGGTTGATGGAAATGTCGTTTAAAGGAAGTATCAGGTGCAAATTTAGGGACCAACCTCTAAAACAATATGATTTTACCCCCAATCTAGGGTAAATTAATGCATTATTTAATGGTTTTTAATATGCTATGGTAATTTAAGAGGTTTTCTGCATCATTTAAGGTATTTCCCATGTTACATTAAAGCGACCCCTGAGTCCTTTTTAAGTTATGAAACTAATTTTCTTCATGCAGCAGCCCAATTTTCTTGAATTTAGCCATTACTTGTCTTAATGTATGACTGAAAATATCTTATTTAAATCCTTATTAATTGAAAAATTCCCTTTATTTGAACCCAAATGGTCTCCCAGTGGGAACTACATAATCTGTAGAACCAAAACTAAATATTTGATCCATCTCCATCTCCATCTTGATTTTGTGCATATGTGTACTGCAAAAATCCAATATTATTCTTTATTATTATTTTCGATCAGTATAGAAGGATTGTACAATAATGATTTGTTGTGAATTTACGATACGTATTTGTACATAATATTAACTTGCTTTTAACTTTAAAGTAAAATGTACACTATATCAAATAAATTCCAGTATTTCCACACACATATGCACATTTACCCTGGAGTGTAATTCCCTGGACTCTTTGGTGTTTGACCTTTGTAACACTTTGTATCTTTAACCATTCTAATAAGCTCCAAGTGAAATTGCAAATATTTTTATGTACACCTTTCTCTCCACATCATCTCATGTTTTTGTAGATTACTTTGAAGGAAAAAAATGCCTCATTTCCGGTCTTGTTTTTAGTTCCTGTCGCACACTTGATGCAGCTAATTGTGGAGATGTTCAATATGGCTGTCAGCAGCTGAGGAGTGGATGCAAGGCATGTATGGGGCATGCATCATGCCTGATCTGTATGGGGAGTGATTAATATCAGACTGGGCATTTTTTTTACTAGACTAAACCAGTGGCAGAGCTCCCCCTCTGGACCCCCTGGCAGACTGCAACTGTGCATTGACTTGCACTAGAAATGTGGCAGAGATGCACATGCAGAAAGTTGGTTGCAAGAAGAAGCAGTCATTTGTCAAAACATCTGGATTCTAAAGTGTGTCTGAAACCATTATTATTGCATTTGAATAGTTAGTAATACATAACACAAGGACCCGATGTTGCCTACAACCACAGAAATACACCTATATCCAATTTTACAATGTACTTTTAGGCTTGCATGTATCACCTGATCCACAATCATTTGAGTCATGCTTCTACAGCTGAGGATCATCCTAGGCATAAAATATAAAATAAGTGGATTCAGAAGTCATTTCTGAATTTCTCACACCCGGGGAACAGAGAGTAAATTTTACAAAGCATGGGGCCCCTTTTTGTTATTTTTTTGAGAAACCCACTACAGTAATCTCTGAGTAGCCAGTAGTAGTATCTTCTTTTTCCTTTTTTAAATTTTATTTTATTTATTTATTAATTATTATCATTATTATTTGTATTATTATTATAATTTTTTTTCTTCTATTTTTATATATATGTATGTGTATGTATGTATATGTGTGTATGTGTATATATGTGTATGTGTATGTAGGTATATATATACATGTGTGTGTGTATATACGTATATATATATTCTATTGATTATATATGTATATGTTATTGACAATTAATAAAAAGACCTTTGAAGAAGAAAAAAAAAAAAAAAAGTAATTTTGTGCACTTATTTTGTTCTGCCACCAGATGTCATGGTGTCACTTCTATTAGTGTCCCCACATGACTTGTTAAAAGTTCCCACCACGTGTTGGTGCAGAAGAGGGATTTAATGCATGTATTCACTTGTCTAGCTGTCACCTTAGTAGCAGTCATCCTCTACCTTTTATCTGAAACTCTAAAGGAGGTCAAGTTATTATTCCAAACATACTCCTGCTATAGGAGGAGGGAGAAAAGGAAGGAGGAGGAGGAGGAAGAGGAGTCCAGTTGATTGGATGGGAGGAGCTGTTTAGCTTACAGGTAAGAACACACCGTTAGCTACTAGTTTGGTACACATAACATTCACAATAAAATATTATAAACAACTTAAAGTGCAATGAAAGTAGACTTTGTCGTGTCAGTATAGTGTGTCTGAAGGCCTACTAATTAATTTACAGGGCCATTACTGCAGGTTTCTTTACTAAGACGTTAGCACGCCAGACTCAATTATTAAAATGGCAAATTAAGTGTTGGCATATTGAAAAAGGAAAATAATTCACCCCACGTTGGACATTTTTAATTAATACAGTCAGGCTGACAATTCGGCATATAAATGGTTCACACATTTAAATGAAATATTGAACAAATTTGAGTACAAAACCCCCTGGAGATGCATTTTAGGTATTTGAACAGGTAAATAAGGTTCATATTTTTGAAATGATGTTTGGAGTTATGTTTCTGGAGTTCAAACCATTCATTAAATGAGCTTGGATAAGGTCATACATTTATTTTTGAAACTTTAATTGACTTCAAATGAAACCCAGAACATCCAGGTTTCTACTGTCTGCTGGCACTGGTTCTATGCTACAGGGTTGACTCCCACTGGGCTCTTTACTTGGATGAATTGGTGTCACTAACACAATTTAGTTTCAATTCAAGTGAGTTAATGTGCATCATTCTCAATGTCCAGCCCCCTTGCATACAGTACACCCATTCATTAAAGTCATGCATGTGTCAGTTCAAATGAAAAAGTCTGGTCAACCCTTGTTCTGTATATATCTAATACAAATAATGTCATTTGGAACTGCATTCATGTGGTTTGTGCTTTTTAATCCTTTGCATGCAAATGTACAGTTTATTCTGGATCCCTTAAGTTAAAACTGAAAGTGTGCATTTTCCTTGGAAAACACCTAAGCGCTTGAAATGTGTTGACTCCTTTGTTTCCATGTGTCTCTGGAGGACATCCCCTAGGCCACCACGGCTGTGAACTTGGCCTGTTAGAAGTGTCACATTGTGTCGCATGTGGAGCTAGTCTCAGTCTTTATTTAGCCTGGCATATCACCACGTCACAAGATCGCCGTCCATATGACTCTATTGTCAGAGAAATGAAAGGAGCCACTGTAGGGGGACTGCTAATTGAATGGGGGAGTTGGATAAATGTATTGTTCCAGCAGAAGTCATCAGATGTGTGCGTGAGAGTCTGTTTTTTAATTGACTGAAACCATTAACACAAGGCCTTTAACTTCAGCAGATGTTGGCACAGATCACAGAAGCATTGATCCATACATTTGCATGGTAGAATCGTGCTATTTTTGTGTATTGAATGCTAAAATTGCAGGAGATGATGCTCCAGTAGAGTACGTCTCTCTACAACATTGTTCTTTTCTTTAAGAAAAGTTCAGTTATATAGCGTCATAGATCATCAGGTTGACCACACACACACGTCCGAACACTAAGATCATTTGCTGCACAGCTCAAATTAGCGTCAGTAATGTTGTTAACACCCCATAAGGACAGACGTGTGTGTTTGGTACGCAGAGGTATTGATGTTGTTATGTGTTACGCAATTGTAAAAGTACCCTCAGTGTCCTGTGAGTGTGTGTTCCTTCCTCCCCTCCCTCTCTGTACACTGCTGACCAAATTAAATTGTCAGTCTCTTTCGGTTCTCATTATTCCTTCTGTCTTCTCTCACCTGCTGCTCAAGTATGGTTCAGTATTTCTTTTTTTAAATTGACTCTCATAGTATAGTTTTTTTAGTAATATTTGGTATCTTTTAGGGAGCTGTGAAGTACATGTGAAGAAGGCAGTCTGCTGAGGTTTTTGGTGTCCAAAAAGGATGGGAGCGGAGCAGTCGGTACCGGACAACTTGGAGCAAGCGGTGGATGTGCTGTCGACAATCAGCGGTAGGGATCCCTGCAGTGTCTGTCAGTTTAAGACGCATTACACACTGAAATTAGACAGTTCCAAAAATTGGTGTAGTCTAAAAAGTGTTGCAAATGGTGCCATTTCACAAATGATTGAGTTCTATGTGGGCTGTCACATCTTTATGCATGGGTCGCAAGTATGATATGTGTTTATTGCAAGAGAAAAATAATCAAATGTGGCAACAAGTCACATTTTGCATGTTGCAAATTTGGTTTTTGAAAATGGGATTTGAACACAGGTGTCTTTCAGGAGGCTCCACCAAAACTAGGAGTCATTTAACCCACTGAGACAATATGTAAGAGTGACTATACAGTACACTATTATCATATACGCATGCAGAGTAGACAGTTTGGCCTGCTCACATGATAGTCTGTGGCAGAAAACTGTGATTGTATCAAGTTTGACATAAGGAAAATTAGAGAAAACTTAATGCATCGTTCATTTAGATTGAAATTGCAGCCAATAGTGTGTGTTTGGATTCATGTGTGTACTATCATACATAGGGCTGCTGGTTCTTTTTGATCTAGTTAAAGCTGCCCAACCTTAAAAACATCCTATTGAACTACAGTGTCCATAATTCATACAACTATAGTACTTTGCATTTGTGTTTCTGTGCGTCATGTTCTCCAGGCAGCAGTACACGGAGCAACAGGTTGCATGCGAGCCCCTTTAGGTGGAATCATGCCACGGGGTTGTTGTTTGTTTGAAAGACAGCTATAAATAAATAGGTTGTAATATTATTAGATGATATAACCAGTATTAACTGGTATAAATCTTGCCAAAGTCTCCATGAGAGCAGTTTGAGAGTGTGCGTTGCCAAGAATAATTGAGTTTGTAGCCGTTTCAGAGTCGGAGGGCATGCTGTAGGTTTGATCTTTCACTCTGTGACTCCTCTGCTCTGATTCGTTGATTAATCTAATGAATGCCACTTAATGGAAAGTGCATGACCCATCTTTGCTCGCCACCTTTTGAAGTTTAAATTGGGGGATTTTTGTACGATTGTGTGAATAAATACAGATAATGTGATGGAGACCTTTACGGATGGCGCCGGTGTGATTTTCCTGCACGTCAGTAATGCCCCAAAAAAAAAGGCAAAACACACCGACGCCACAGAAGCTCCTTTGTGTTTTTGAGTAAAAGCAGAAATGAAAAGCAGCATAGAAACCGGTCGTGAAAAAAAACATACTGGCGGAAACAAGCAGCAGTTCTGTTTCTCTTTCCAGCATTATTGTGGCCTGTTTTCAGCCCACATATTTGATTTAAAAAAAACATTGATTCACATTCAGTAGTGTATAATATAATCATTCATAGTGATAAAAACATAGCTTTGTGTGACTTCTTGGGATCATGTGTTGATGAAAAATCAGTTTCCTCATAAGAACAGAGTGAGTTGGTAGCTTGTTGGGAAGAAAACACACATTATTACAATACTAATATCTCCCTTTTCTTGTCAGACACCTGATTGTACGCGTTTATGTGCTTTTCAGTGGGAAGTAAAACCAAAAAAAAGAAGGTGATTGTATCTATTTTAGTCCAAATCACACTCGCATATTTGCCAAGTCGGTACAATTAGCTGTAGGGGCGTTTATGTCATCCCTCCTCCCTTCTCTTCCTGTGATAAACACAGAGCAGACATGACGTGAGGTAAACAATCACACATTCAAAAGAGCAAACACAGCGAGGAGGAGGAAAAGGAGGAGGAAGAGGAGGAGGAGGAGAGGCAGGCGGCTTGAAGAACAAGCTCATAGACAGAGTATGAAACCTGCAGGGATGTGATGATGTCTCTGTTGGAGTTAATTCAAGAGGGCCAAGAGGTGTTGAGTGGACTGCTTCACAATGTGTCCGTCTCTATCGGCCTGTTGACCCGACACACACACAGCCGGAGCTTCGGACCAGCAGGTTAGTGTTAGTTAGTGTTAGTGTGTGTGTGTGTGCTGGAGGTTCAGGTGCATATTTGGTGTTAACTGGACGTCCATGTTCAAAGAGGTCTGTTATTAAAATCAATGTGACAGGATGACAGGACAGGATTTCCTGTCACCACGGGGAGATTCCCCCCCCCCGCAGTGTTTCTTCCTCTTTATTCAAACATAATAGAAGAACTTTAATGCTGATGCTAGGGACCACAGATGGAAACGAAAATGAAACGCTGCGCTATTTAGCATGTCCTTCTCTTTCTAGATGACGTGATATTTGAGGTGTTATTTATAAGAAATTAATGTGGTTGATGGGAATGTAGTTTACAGGAAGTATTAGGTGCAAATTTAGGCACCAACCTCTAAAACAATAGGATTTTACCCCCAATCTAGGGTAAATTAATGCATTATTTAATGGCTTTTAATATGCTATGGTAGTTTAAGAGGTTTTTTGCATCATTTAAGGTATTTCCCATGTTACATTAAAGCGACTTCTGAGTCCTTTTTAAGTTAGAAAACTCATTTTCTTCAAGCAGCAGCCCAATTTTCTTGAATTTAGCCGTTACTTGTCTGAATGTATGACTGAAAATATCTTATTTAAATCCTTATTAATTGGAAAATTCCCTTTTATTTTAACCCAAATAGTCTCCCAGTGGGAATTACATAATCTGTAGAACCAAAACTACATTTTTGATCTTGATTTTGTGCATATGTGTACTGCAAAAAATCTAATATTATTCTTTATTATTATTTTCGATCAGTATAGAAGGATTGTACATTAATGATTTGTTGTGAATTTACAATACGTATTTGTACATAATATTAACTTGCTTTTAACTTTAAAGTCAAATGTACACTATATTAAATAAATACCAGTATTTCCACACATTAAAATACCCAAGATACAACATGTAAATATGACAGCATTGGAGTTTCAGCTAGGTCTCTGTATTGCACACACAGGAATAACATTGTAAATATTCTCATCTAACATCCAGTAAACGGTACACAAATGTACTGTACTTCCCAAAATGTTGTAGTATTCTGTTAAATATAAACTCAGCAGACCAGCAGGGGCACTATCTGTCACTTAATGCACATTTACCCTGGAGTGTAATTCCTTGAACTCTTTGTTGTTTGACCTTTGTAACTGATTACCTGACATATACCTTATGACCTTATGTCTCAACACACCAGCAGCAGAAATGTCCGGTCATAGTCGGATGGTTAAGGGACGGATAAACAAGCAGAAAATCAAAGATTAGAAAGACTGGTGGATTTGTCTTCGTCATGTCTGCCGGCCTCTGTTGTGTCCGTCAACCAGCAAAGAGGAAACGGAAGCATAAATGCACGCAGACTAGCAGGCGAGGTGAGTGTTAATGTATGAAATGTTCACCGGTCGATCTTTGTAAAGGGGTCAACTTTAGTCGGTTAAACTGGTAAAAACAAAAACACGTTAGTCATGCGGCACAGCCTAATCAATATTAGTCCACATGAACAACTTTCTCACACAGCCAGAAACCAGACAGGTCAGAGGATTCATCCTGGTTTGTAGACATAAGATGGGAGGTTGATTGTGTGTCGGAGCTTTTCTGTCCAAACACTGTAATCCCCTTAGGCTCTTTATGCGTTTATAAGGACATCTGACTTGCAGCATGTTGCTGATTCATGCACGGCCACCAGTAAAACTTTATAGTTCTAGCTAAAGCAACACAATCTCTGCCAATCTGATAAGCATCTGGATTACTGTTCTGCACAATACTGGAGATGTCAATGTTATCATCAGAATACAAGCAACCGTGAGTGTTAGTTATGTTAGATAAAAAGGCTTTCCTTAGTTTTAAGGCGGGAAGTTCGAGACACTGACAGCAAAGTCCTGGCTGGACCATGAACTCTTTAATTCATGTAACCTTTATGTTTGTTTTAAAATCATAGTTTTATTTTGAAAGGATTTCAAATCGGCAGATCTCACCTCCAAATTGACACCACTGACACAAAGTTTATTTTGAAGACACTACATGTATTAATTGCAATGATGAATATGTGTGTGTGCATGTGTGCGGTGGAGTGATTCTTTATCATATTCTTCGTCTCTTGCTCAGTCAGATAGAGGTGTGCAGATTTCCACAGCAGCAGGGAGGGGCCGGGGAAAGAGGAGTGGTGTAATCGCTAATAACTTTTGACAGGTGTGTGTGTGTGTGCTAGAGAGACAGACAGGAAGGGTTTTGAGGAGAGCAGGATGAGGCGGGCGCTACTCTTCTCTCTACCTGTGTTGAGGTGAGGGAAGAGGAGAGCAGACGGAGGCACGGGGATGAAGGAGTGCACGGTGAGACGGGAGTATGGAGGAGAGAGGTTTGTCCGCATCTCACTGGAGGAGATGGAGAGCTACTACAGATGTGCCCAGTGCTGTCAGCAGCTGCATAGTGAGTTTTGCGAGGAGATGTGTGTGTTGGATGTTGGAAATCATGGCTGTTTCTTTATAGGGGAAGAAAAACAGAAATCTAAAATCATGAAGATTTATGGGCATAATCTATAAATGCTGCGTTTTCCACATGATGATCACAGGACTTGGATCCATTTTTCAGACTTGGTCTTGAGATCTGTAGATATACTATTTTATTAACTTAAACTCTACTACTATACTGTTTTATTAACCTAAACTCTACTACTATACTGTTTTATTAACCTAACCTAAACTAAAAAGTCCCCTAACAGCTGTAACCGTAACATCCACCCTTAAAACAGTCAGAAATTCATGTCCGTTTCCTTTTCTCTGCTGTCATTTGTGCTCTATTCTCATGAACAGAAAGCATTCACCGCAATCACAAAAGAAGAAATTCCAGGCAAATTGAAAGTAAAATAAAAATGCAATAATTTGATGCGTTCACTGACCTTGGACTTCATGTTTTTGCAAAATCAGCACGGTAACTCCAGTTCTGTTTTCAAGGCGTTTCCACAAGCTTCTCTACCCTTTTTTACAAGAAGTGATTATTAAGTCCCAAAATGGCAAATTGTCTCGGAGAAAGCAATCAAGTTCATTTTCTCTTCTTTGGAGTTTGAGTCGAGCTGTGCGCTTGATAAGATTGTATACTGTCATACAGTTGTTCATTTAATGTTAATTTATAAAACATACGGACTTATACTGACTTTGTTTCTCCTGTGTACACGTGGGAAAACAAGTATCTAGTATACTATTACATCCTTATTTACTCAGGGCGGTACAATAAAAGATGGCATAATTACCTGACAGCCTGTGTGCGTGTGTGACCGAGTATTTGTGCAGACTCTCAGGTGTCTGTAGTGTGTTTCTTGATGTGCCTGTCAGAGACGGTTCAGGTCTATTCTGGTCTGTTTCCTGTGGGCTTTGGTCTGTATTTAGAGATGTATTTTTAGCAAGAGCTATTCTATAAACGCTGTGTCACGGAGACAGGTGCTTCATCTTATTTTCCTCCGTACTGTTGCATATTCCCATTACGTGTTTGTTTAGGGGTATAAAATATTGATGTTATTGATGGTTTTATAATGGTCAGCTGATTTACTGTAACTAAATCTGGTGTTTCTCTGAATGAGGATCCATCGTGACTTCTGGTTCTCCCCACCATGTGGCAAAAACTTCCTCTTTCATGGGTATTCTCATGATTTAAACCATGTTTCCCATGACATCCCGCTCGCTGTCACGCCCTTCGCTTCTCTGACTTGTTTGACACCTGCTGACCTTTTAAGATAAAACCCCTGGTCATCATCTGAGTTGTTGTTGAGTGATCGGGGATTTATTGGAGGGTTGTGAGCCGGATTTGAGCGCCATAGACACACATTTATCAGCTGGTTCAGACAGTGCAGCTGAATCCTGCATCCCTGCACTATTGAATTAGTTTTATTGGGTTTTATTAGAACATTAATGACTTAACAAGGACTTGCCACTCAGCTGCAGGATACATGGATGAGGGTTATGTCTTGTAAAACAATAAAACACTTGTGACAGATCTGTGTGACATGCAATAAAGGTCCCAAGGCTGGAATCGAACCCCGGGATGTTGCGGTTAAATGACATGTGATACCAAGGCCCACCATGTGATCATTGTTTGTTTGACTGTCATGTGTTATGGATATCTGAGTTCCCTTTTCCAAACCAGACGGCCAGAGTTGGTGGTGATTATTACACGCATGTACAGTTAGATGATCATTGCATGATTTTCCAGAGAGAGAGAGAAAGTGAGAGTCTGTTGGATGTTTGATTGTTTCTTTTCTGGCTAAAAAGACGATGAAATGAGAGGAAAATCCCCTGTGAATTTTCTTTTATTTCACAAAACTGATTTGAGTTTTCTGCTCGTTGTTTTTTTGCTCTTACATTTCTCTTTACTGTCCTGCTTTATCACTCATTCATTGTATTTTTTCTGACATTGCAGCTGGTTTTTGAAGGCCGTAGACCGGATATTCTGTAGTTTAATTATCCAATTAAATGCTGACTGATATATTGTCACAACCTTGATTCAAACTGTCCACTTTTTTTTTCCTCTTTTTTTTGTACACAATATTTTATTGAATTTTAATATGTTTATTTATTTTTTTCAACACAGTTTTGATTGTGCTTTTTTAACAATTGAAACTCGCAAAACACAGCTCTCCACATGAGAGGTCACACAAAGTACAAGAATTGTAATTATACATTGGTGATAAAGTAATGTCATGTAATACAAATTTACAGTTCACAGAAGAGTGTACCTTACCAACAGACTTACCAACAGAAAAAAAGAAGTAAGTAAATTAAATTTAAATTAAATAAATAATAAATTAAATTAAATATATAATAAATAAATAAATAAATAAATAAAATAAAAAATTGGTGTATCTGCAGAGGTGATAATAATAATAATAATAAAAATAATAAATAAAAAACAACTGTCTACTTGTTCACACCTTTTGCCGTCTGCCCACGTATCCTCGGCGGCTTGTCTCGGCCTGTGAGTCACTTCTCGATTGGTGTCTTCCTGTTTACGCTCCAGCTGGCCGATAGTGTTTGATCCTACAGCGGAAGGAGTCAATAGTGTTTCTTCTTTGCAGACACAGACGTGGGGGGGGAAAGTCTCAAATAAATAATTCAGCCGGGAGTTATTCTAGCTGTAGTCTGCACCACATCCCTCATACAGGTCTCCCTTACATCCCGTACACGTGCTGAAGTCTGCTCTGCATCCCATGTAAACACACACAGATGTCATTAAATATGTTTAACTCATCAGTAGCGATGACTCCTACATACAACGCATTTGGAAAATAACCAAAATGTGTCTTAAACCAGCTAATTAATAACAATTTAGTTGTTCTCTAAAATGTGAGCGCTCAGGGTGGAACTGTAAATCGGCCACCCGTGGGTGAAACGGGTCGCTGTCAGGAGATAAATCAGCACAGACAGGAAACGAACCATTATAAACCCTCTGGCTTTTCCTGTCCCACAGCCAACGTGCTCTATCATCTAAATCTGACAGTAGGTAAACACACACACATACAGTCAGTCTACACTGTGACACCGCTCTAACGGACCTCCGTTGTCACATTCAGGTCTTTTTAAATCCCTTCGGCTCAAACTCTGTCGAATCCCTTCATTTATTGATAATCTTATCTCCGACTAGACTGAGAGATTCACCCTTAATCTAACTCTTAATCTCACACATCCATTGTTTTTCATCTCCCTGTGCCTAATCTCAGTCCTTCTATCATTTCCAATTTTCAACTTTATCTTCAATGGATGTCTGGACTGATCTTATCTCTGATATACCATAGGTAGTTGTTGATGTGCACTTAATTCATCTGGGCTGGCACATAATCCTCTTTGTACAAGTTGATAAAAATGACTATTTTGTGTACTTTATGTTGAGACTGACGGCTAGATGAGAATTCAAGACACCACACAGACAGATTGAGTGAGTGAGGGGTTTCCCTGCATGTGCATGTGTGTTTGTGTTCATGCATGTGAGCATGGATCATCCCCCTTTGTGCTGGTCAGCAGGATCATAGAAGCGGTCTGAAGATGAGTGATAAAACTGATATTACAGTGCAAGAAAAAACGCTATATGTAACATTATTTTAAATGCGCAGTTCTAGAGCATCAACGCATTAAGTTTAATAAGGTATTATAGACTCAAATAAACTTATTTCCAGTGAAGCGTTAACTCTAGAGCACACAAACCAGGCTATCCTGTCTGTTGCGACCTGCAACGGTGAAAAGGCAAACAACCACACCTTTGTGACATACAGTATACTAGTAACAACAATTCATCGAGAGACAAAGCTTTGGGCAGGACAAGAAGATACAATTTCTTAGTGTCATAATGGGTTTAGAAAGCAGGACTGATGGCCTCATGAAGAATCTAATGTGAGGAGTTACTGTATTCTTTAGAGCAGGCAAGATGACAGTTTATAAATGTGTGTTTTCCTCAGCAGGGCAGCATTTTATGAACTGAGCTCCAGAGGAGTCTATTCACACCATACAGTCCAACTTCTCACTGCTTCTGTGTGGCACACTGGGTCCCCCTGCTGTCTTCACTGGCTTTGTGTGAGTGTGTATGTGTGTGTGTGTGTGTAAGAAAAGCAGAGAGAAAGAGGCCTCCGTTCTGGCACCGACACATCAGTACGCACATAAATGACTAATTTTATTTCACTACTCTGACAGCTTGGTGCGTTCAAATGTTGGTTTGAATCTGGGATATCTGACACTTGAAAGTTTATTTACTGTAGATGAAGTCAGGACAAATGTGATTTTAGTAGCGTCTTTCACTAAAAAGGCTATGAACATAACTCTTTCATGACTCCTCAGATAGATTACGTCCACTTCTGTGAAATGCATTGAGCCTAATGGCTGAAAAACACATTCACAGACCTAATATATTAGGCTATGCTTTAAAAAAAAGGTATGGTAAAATCAATTAATATAGATTACTGAGAAATGTTTGATATCTACTGGTTTCTCTCTTCCATTACTGCCAGGATCAGGATGGAAACTTCATACTATGGTGCTATAAATACATTTTTGATTTCACAACAGAAACACATCATGTAGAAGCAGATCTAAGCGACACATCCACAACTTCACATAACTCATTTTGCACCCAAAAGAAGTCTAAAGATTGTCTAAAGATACATATTTAGTATTGTGAAGCTGTGCTAAATTGTGCATATTTGCTTGTTCAAGCACAATTACTAGGTACCAAAAAAAGGAAATACAAAATAAGTAAGTTAGAGAGACAGACCTGCGACAGAAAAATGTAAACAGACTTCTAATAGCGGATTAGTATCGGCCAAGAGATCCTTTGGTCTCAGCTAATTTAGACACATATTTCATATCTAATGTTCATTATTTATTTTATTTTATTTTATTTTTTATTTTATTTTATTTTATTTTATTTTATTTTATTTTTTATTTTATTTTATTTTATTTTATTTTATTTTATTTTATTTATTTTATTTTATTTTGTTTTGTTTTGTTTTATTTTAATAATTTATTAATTTATAATTTATAATTATTTTATCATTTTTATTTGTTCATTTATTTATTATTATTTTTCTATTATTATTATTATTATTATTATTATTATTATTATTATTATTATTATTATTATTATTAATACAAAAATTCTCCTCCCTTGTTTTTGAATATTTTGTTGCCATTTTTCTTAAGAAAACAACAATAAAAAGCATGAATCAAATACTGCTTTAATGTATATAACAAATAAGTCATAGAAGCACACTGTAGACAGATTATACATGGGAATGATGACAATGAATTATTATGAATTAGCAGTTATTGTCACTGCAGAGGGCTGAAGCCTTTGAGTGAAAACAGTGTGCCGTGTGAAACTGGAGGCGGACCATGTGAAACTCCGCCTCGCTGGCTGGTACAGCCTGGGAGGGGGGAGTATGTGTGTGTGAGTGTGTATGAGTGTGTGTGCACTGACAGCTCAGTAAGCGGCTGAAGTCCTCGGCTGTGGCGGAATGGGCTGCCTGAACTTCCACCGGGATGTGCTCTGACAGACTATGCGGCTGTGTGTGAATGTGTTTTAACAGTGTGTGTGTGTGTGTACATGTGCATATACATGTACCGGCTAAACAATGGCTCTGAACCGAGTGTCTCTACTCTGCCACGATATCACCAGGCTGTGGCTGCAGCTGAAGATGATAACAGGTAGAGTGACTGTGTGACTGAGGAAGAACTGGACTGATCATTTCTTATTAGAGTTTGTTTCTTGTGTGTGAAGAAGGTTTATATATATAGAGAGAGATAAGAGTATGAGAATTCTGCAGGTGTTTTCCTCTGTATGTGTGTGTGCAGCATATGCACTGACTTCTTGCAGGGTGTTTTGTGCGTGTTTTGTGCGTTCTTGTCCTAGTCCAGCTGTTATCATGTGCAACTGCAAGGTTAAGTTTTACTAACCGAACACTGAGTGTATGATGTAGGTGTTTCTTTGCTTTCTCGTGGTTCTCAGTCACCGATTACAACCATGGAACATACAACCTTTTAGCTATTTTTTATTATTTTTTAATACTTTTATTGCAATCAACTCATGAAATAGTACATCCACAAAATGTCCAATATATATCTGCAATTATTACTATTATTTCTTATTATACACTCAGTGGTACCAACAGAGGAAGAGAAAAAGTTAGGAAAAATCAATATAAATAACAAATAATATAAATAATAAATATAAAAAATAAAGTACATTTAAATCTAAAAAAATTAAGTAAATTTTAAATAAAAACTTTTTAGGTATTTATTTATTTTAATACTTTTATTGCAATCAACTCATGAAACAGTACATATGTTTACAATTATTACTACTATTTTTGTATTGTATTCACCCAGTGATATAAATAGAACAAGAGAACAAGAAAGAAAAATACATGTAAAAATATAATAAATAAATAAATATGTGAAATAAAATAAATTAAAATTCTTAAAAATGTATACAATACAAATATTTTCTCTGTTATATATTAACTTGAATTTTATATTACTGAAAAAGAGAACAACAAAGAAAAATATAAAAATAAACAACAAATAAAATAAATAATACATTAAAAAAATTAAATAAATAAATACATAAATAAATGTAATAAACAAAATGTAGGTATTATATTCTAATTTGAATCTCTATAACAGAACTGTCTATCAGAGAGACAAGTCTATTTTTCAACTGTAAAATGTCCCTCTTTGTAGATATAGTGGACTAAGTGTTGACACACACTGAAGTCATCACTGCTGTGTAACAAATCGTGTTACAAGCTTTGTTGAACAGACGTTAAAAGCAGTTTATAAATGGTTCTCCGTATGAACGAGTTAAAAGAATGAACATGACCTGACTTTGTTACCCACATTGATTTTGTCTCATCGCCCAAAGATGCTTCTCCTGCTGAAGGCATCACCATCCATCAGACGCTTACATAATGACCCCAACATAAAGTGGTCCCCGGGGCACAACTGTGTGTTGAGCTGTGTGTTAACGTGAGGTTTGTCCATGTCGTCAGTACAGTACGCAGCAGAGCACGCTGACAGCATGTTAATCACATCGGTCCCATTAACACAGTGTGTTTCCTCCTGTCAGCTGGGACAAAACCCTTTTGAGAGTTTGAACGTCAACATCTCCTCCCCCTTATTTCCACTCTCAGTCATGTGTGTGTGTGTGTGTTCACTGGCTATTTATCCAGTTTCTGTTTGCTCTGATGTGCAATAATGATTGATAATAATCCATAGAGATCTTGCTTTTCTTGGCCCTCTGCAGGCTTTTTCAGGTGTGTGTGTGTTTGGTGTTGCTGTGCAGAGAGAGTGTTTGCTCTGCTGGCAGATGGACGGAGGTTATCTCATGAGCCTGTGCAGCCTGCTCACAGACAGTCAGTACCAAGGTATCAACCTGTTCCTGCTTTTTGCCAAATCAAGATTAGAAGTTGACAAGTCAAAGCTAAGCTCCCTTAATGCAATCTGGGATGTGGATCCATGTGTGTGTTTCTCAGAGCATTTATAAAATGACCTGTTTGCATTGGATTTAGCAGCAGCTGGTGTAATGTACCTTTCAGTCAAGTGTATTTATATGTCCTCAGGAGTTCTTCACAGCAAACAGTCACAAGAGAATCGACTCAAAAACAGGAGAACATAATCAATAAACTCAATGCGGAGCTGGATTAGATTAAGTGGATGGGATGAATCTTTAATGATCCCTGAGGGCGGGTAGGATGATGGCAACAACAAGACACAACAAATCAAACATATTGATTTTTAAAAGAAGCAACATATTTATCAGGCTAATAGACATATATATTACCTCTAATCCATTTCCTTTTAGTATCCTGCTTTTTCTAAAGTGAGGAGATTTGCAAGAGACTATTGAAAATTGGAAAAACTTGATGATGCATCATAACTTTTAGTCCCTATAAGCTCCCTAAA
This sequence comes from Sebastes umbrosus, assembly GCF_015220745.1. NCBI lineage: Eukaryota > Metazoa > Chordata > Actinopteri > Perciformes > Sebastidae > Sebastes > Sebastes umbrosus. Next base: position 10,566,237 of record NC_051292.1, on the reverse strand, counting down.
CACTGGATCCTACACTTCCCATAAGCAGTTGTGATTAATCCCACATTAACAACACAAAACAATGACAGATATTGTCCAGAAACCCTCACAGGTACTGCATTTAGCATAAAAAATATGCTCAAATCATAACAAACTGCAGCCCAACAGGCAACAACAGCTGTCAGTGTGTCAGTGTGCTGACTTGACCTCCGAAAGATCAAATGCGTTAAAGAACTTACTGGCTGGCTAACTATAAAATTGGTGGAATGCCTCTTTAACATTGGTCAAGATGAAGTCATTCTGCATTATGTATATTATCCTCAGGTGAAACGATGCAAACACACCTTAAAACTAGTTGAAATGACCTAAAGTTGCTCTCTTCAAAGCTGTACTGTATGTCAGACCCCGGGGCAGTGTCAGGTCTTCTTTTCATCGTGTCCTACATTCAAGCTTTGAAGAGAAGGATCACTTTCTGTTGAGGATTGCTGACCTTTTCATTATGACCGACTCAACTCCGGCACAGATACAATTTAATATCAACTGATCAAATGTCTGTGCTGCCAAAATCGGATCAGCTTACTCTCCTGCACGAATATTATTATTCAAAATGTCATCCCCAAAACATCCTAAAGTGAATCCAGTACACCTTCAGTGACCTTTTTCAGACTATCATAGAAGTCTTCCAGTGCATGATGTCATTGTGTAAAAGAGTAGTGTCAGGTTTTTCCTACAGCTGCGAGTTTTCTTTTAGGGGCAAGTAAAAACACAGACCTCCTGGATTCTTTACTTATTCGCTGCCTCCCTCTTATTCTCTCTGTCATTCCCCCGTTTTCCCTCACCCTCTCCGTCTTCCTCACTTCTCATGTTCGTCTTTGTTCTCTGTGTGTGTAGTGTAATGACTGGTGTGGCCCGAGGCAGCTAAAAAAGGCTGCTGTGTTTTTACTCTAATGGTGGAGAGAGAGAGAGGAAAAGGGAGGAGGACCTGGAGTCAAAGCCACAAGATTGCCAGTACATGCTTTGTAGTTTTAGTGAGTTGCACCGCAGATGTGTTGACAACTCACAGTGTTTAGGAGCTACTTGATTCACAAATTCACACGAGACTAAAAGGTCTGTTGTTCAGTATGCACATGAAGCAGGTGAAGGTTCAGTGCCACACACTGTGCACATTTTTAAGATAACTTAAAGCAAGAGTTTGACATTTTCACAACCAGTGGAAACTCCAGAAAGTAACTGCTCCCAACCAAGAAATAGTCCGGCACATTAAACCATAATTTGTCATTTTTACATGACAGTTTTTTATATGAATTAAACAAAAAAACACACTATATAACGTATTAATTAGTGACCTTTAGAGGTGCTTGGTAGCTGTTTGCTCTTGCTTCCAGTCATATGCTAAGCTAAGCTTGCTGGCTGCTGGCTGTTGCTTCAGAGTGGTATCGAACATGCTCTAAAAGGCACACACCGGCCGGCCCGGCGATGTCAACAAAGCACAGAGAAGCTCTGGTTACAACACACATAGAGGGAGAGAGACTTCATTCTCTGCTCAGGTAGACATTACTCATCTATATCTTAACATAAAAAAGTGTTGTTTGCTGCTGTATTAATGCTCTGGATATCGCATAGAGCACCTTTTAATATTTAGTTTCTCTTTGCGACCATGTAACACTTGTTGTATTTGTGCTAAATAGCGAGAGCAGCTTTGCATGAGAGGCGAAATAAATGGCTAAACCAAGCGCGTTGCATTTTTTTTATGTGACAATGGGGAGCAGTAAAAACTGAGGAAGCCCAATTCTTTGCCATCCCAGGTAATGAAATCTCAGCTAATTGGTAGTTTTTGCATCCGATTTACTTGATCGTTGGATGGGAGCTCAGCCTCCGAGCGGTTGTGTGTGTGTGTGTGTGTGTTGTGACGGCAGCGCAGACTGCAGACAGTGGGACAGTAGTGTGTTGTTTTGAGGAGATGATGATGCCACCATCTATTCAGTAAATCAGGGCTCACTGCCAGTGGCGGAGTCAGGCCTGAAGCCATTGTTCTTGATTTGTAACCGTCGCTGAATTGAGGAAGAAGAGCACATCACTTTCAGCTTCTTGGCCTCACCAAGACGTATATACATGTAGGATGAAGCATTGCAGCATCAATATAATAGGATTCAAACAAGAAAACTGATATTCATAGTTATATGCATTCTCGTACTGGGTGTCCTCAGTGGGGTGTCCCCTTGAACTCACGTGACCATCAGTAATATTTTAATGTTCGCCTGCCTGCTGTTTCTCCTGATCCACGCTAATTCAAGCTTTAGGTTTGGGTATGGGCGCCACACACACACACACACACACACACACTCCAGGCCTCTGTTGCTCCTGTGACCCAGTTGTTGTTTGGCATGGTGTGTGTGTGTGCTCCTGTCCTATATATATGTATGTGTGTGTGTGTGTCAGATACCCCACAGCAGTGACAGATGGGATTTTGGTAAACCCTGACTATAATGCCAGATAATAGAGCTCAGATTCCCTCACACACGTGTACACACACACACACACACAGCTGCAGAGCGGCTGGCAAATCCCTGCTTCCCTATATGCAAATACACACAATGCAGCTGACCATCTCTCTGCTGGCATGTGATACCAACGTATTTAACCCCGTTGCCACACCCTGACCACACACACACACACACACACACACACACACACTCACCTCGTTTCTCCAACCTAGAGCCTTCAAGTCTGCATTCCGAATCGGTCCTTTCCATTTGGTGCATACCAGAGCAGCAGATGGAGGTCTTAGTGACGCCTAAGTGCTGGACGTCTGTCTTATGAATGACTTGAGCGTCGACTTTTTTTTAATGGCCTATCATCAGGCAGGATCAATAGCTCATAGGACATACTGTAGATCACAGTTTACTGCTATGGCACTCACATTATAGCCTGGAATATCGGGATTAGGGATGCACCGAATAATAAATCGTACACCAGCAACTTGGTACAAACAAATCTTCAAAATTAACAGGAATTACAATTCAAGTATATAATGTTTATAGTATATAAACATTGATATTGTCACCGATATCGGATCCGTATCCATATCGGTGCATCCCTAACTGGGATATATACTAATAATTATCATTTTATACAGCAATATCTGCTTGATTTTAGCTGCGAAGTTACTGAAATATGGCTAGATTCTTGCAGCTACAGCATCCAAAACATGTTACTTTAAAGTGGGAAATTAGTATTTATGTATGGTGCACATTGATATATTGTGATTTTTTAAAATCTAATTTGAGGAAAATAGTATAAAGAACCACATATGTATAAAATCTGAGTAAAAAAAGTTATTTTATATGCAATCAGAACAGTGGGATTTGCATTTATCACAGTAACGTCCAACATCATAGTACTTTAAGAGGATGCATCTCTTTGCAAATGAAATATAGTATTGACTGCGTTCATTTTTGCATGTAAACTATTCATCAAAAATTGTGTAAAGGTGATTGCATTCACAAAAAAGGAGCACTGTTTCTCGTCATTATAGTAATTCCTCCATCAATTTCAGTTTTGTAACTCCAACCTCAGTGCACTAGACTACATTTAAGATGTAAAGAGCTTGACCCCAGCAACAAATCATACTGTCATTAATGGACCCAGATGAGAGATGTCCTCAACATCTGCATTGTGTGTGCAGGTCTGTCTCTGCATGTCTGACGTTGTCGCTGTGTGTCGGTGCACCTCCGTGTCCGACCATGTCATGCTTGTTTTTGTTTGCATAGTCCTCAGCCAGGGTCCCGTGAGTGTGCACGTGTGTTTGAGTGAACATCAGACAGCCCCTCCAGCTTCGAACTTTGACCAGCGCACCAGCCACTTGCAGCCATTAACCAGCACAGAACAGCTGGCTGCCATCTTTTGAGCCGACTGTGTGTGTTGAGCAATGAAGACCTGTAGGAACTTGACTGCGGAACAAAGAGAGGACAGTAATAGACAATGCTTTGTGTGTGTGTAATGGACCGTAACTTCATGAGACTTAATTGGGCTGCTGCCTCTCTTTCACCTCGGAGTACTGACCTAACCAAGAGTGTGTTTTCACAAATTGAGTTTTTACAAATTACATTGTGAAGGAGTGTTGGAGGTAATGAAATCCACACACATATACACAGAGTGTTATTGTTAATAGTGTAGGTGTGAGATGTTCCCAACCAAGACTGTGTTCTGCTTGTATTTCAGACCAAAGTGTAGTTTGAAGGCCAAAACTTAACATGATTTAGTGAGACCAATACTGGCCTCATGATTTCAGCATACTGATCCATTAGTTGAACACTCAATTTTTGAGGCTGGCAGGACAGAAATAGCCAAAGAAAGCTGGTTAAAAAAATGTTTTCTAGACAGTTATTACACGGCAGTGTTGAATACTCCATTCTGATCGATCAATCACGGTGTTCTGCGGTTTGTTATTTCTCTATAACAGACCGTTGCTATGTATAACAGACCGTTGCTATGGGCGCAGCTCTGATGTCGGACTCTGGAGGATGGTTTTGTGTCAAAATATTGATTTCTTAAGTAAGTAGCCGTGTAATAAGCGGGATAATGTTTATCTAGCGGGTCATTGTTGTGAAAGAATCCCCTTCTGGGCGATGCTTCACTCCGGTGGACCCCGACGCGGGGATTCTTTCACAACAATGACCAGCTCGCTGTACATTATCCCTTACATATTTCATGTTTCACATAATAAGATATATAGCTTGCGCATCATTTTAAAAATACCCTCATGAAGACACTGGTATCATATGAAACTACAAAACCTAATGAATCAATTGGTACCAACCATGTTGTACTAGCTTGTCCCGAAGGAGTCTAAATAACGCTCCAAACTTGCGGTAAATTTTGGTGAGGAAAAACTGCCATGGTCATTTTCAAAGGTGTGCCTTGACCTCTGACCTCAAGATATGTGAATGAAAATGGGTTCTATGGGTACCCACGAGTCTCCCCTTTACAGACATGCCCACTTTATGATAATCACATGCAGTTTGGGGCAAGTCATAGTCAAGTCAGCACACTGACACACTGACAGCTGTTGTTGCCTGTTGGGCTGCAGTTTGCCATGTTATGATTTGAGCATATTTTTTATGCTAAATGCAGAACCTGTGAGGGTTTTTGGACAATATTTGTCATTTTTTTATGTTGTTAATTGATTTCCAATAATAAATATATACATACATTTGCATAAAGCCACATATTTGTCCATTCCATGTTGATATGAGTATTAAATACTTGACAAATCTCCCTTTAAGGTACATTTTGAACAGATAAAAAATGTGTGATTAATCCTGATTAACTATGGACAATCATGTGATGAATATCCCTAAGTATATAGTATATAATGTAGGTTTTGGTTGTGTGTATTTTACAGTAAAGTACTGTACTGCCGTTGACCCCCCACCACAGACAGAACACATCCACAGTATCAACTAGCACCAGGCCAACACATTAAATATGTAGGCATGTGTAAAGACACCCTGTCCTCCATTTCATCCTATTGAGACCAGAGCACCTCTACGCTCCTTTTTTTCCGACTGCCTCATTCCCCCTCCTCCTCTTCCTCCTCCTCCTCCTCTTCACTGTCTTTTCACCTCTCTAAATCCTCTCTCACACATACAAACAGGCATCACAATCAGTTTGATTATACTTTTCTTTCAGTTTGCCTCATATTTAAATCCTTAAAATATGAATGTTATGACATGTCATTGCAATATCTGTTATATTGAAAGTGAATGTAAAGGCTGAATAGAAATGCCGATAGAGCTGAAGTGACCCTGATAACATAGTTTTAATGGGCAGATAGTTGGGTTATGTACCAGTTAGCCCCTCCGTTAAGCCCCTGAGAAAAAGGATGAATGAAATAGTGAAGGGGTGTCAGGGTTTGGGGGGGGAAGGGTACACGGAGGCGGAGGGACATTCTTTCTAGGCCCCCCATAATCACTATTTGTGTTTGGCTGCGTTGCCCCACTTCCAGTTTGTGTGTGTGTGTGTGTTGTTTGGTGGGTAAAGGGGTTCACTTGCAGCCTGGCTGCTATAGTTTAATTTCATTCATTCGACTGAGGACAAAGCGGGGAGTTTTAGAGTTTCAGCGGCAGTGAAAAGCAGCTCGACGCCTGAATGTCTGATATGTGTGCAGCATTCCGCCCTATAGGCGTGCGAGAAATAGTTCTTTATTGGATATTTATAATCAGGGTCTGAAATTAACTTTTTTCCACTTGGTACAGGTACATTTTATTTATACTATTTTATTTAATGGAGGGATGTCGATCATAAACTAGAGATGGTGTGAATGCTGGATGCTGAAAAGCTGACGCTAAACTGAATTGCTGGCTTTAATTTGTATAAAGAAGGTGCTGAAGGAGCGTAATGAGTTGGAAATGTGCAAAAAGGGGTCTAACAAGCAAATCTCAATCAGCTGGTCAGGTGTTCCCACCTGGTCGCCATGGTGATGCAACTACTGAGTGACTCCTGGGTCAGACAGTTAATTTCAAAAACTGTAATTCCTATCGCCTGCATTTTTACGTCGTGAGAGAGCGTGTTGTAGTAGTTTGTAAATGGTGATTACCAACAGATGCAGAGGCCGGCCTCCTGGTTATGACTAAGTCTTTGAGGTCACACACACCCACACACACCAGATACAGTAGCACATGTCTGGCCGTGCTCCAGAGTTTGCGTCTTAACCCCGAGCTTACTGCCCGACACACTGAATTGACAGCTGTCCCCGACGACGACGACGACACGCTGAAACACACACCCCGACATTATGACGACGCGCTCGCTCACACACAGTCCGAACATTTCTAAAACACATCTTTTAAGCTTTTAGAGAGAAAAAGCGTCCATCCTCCCTTTCCATCTCTTCCTCCTTTGTGGTTTCTGCTAATTCTGGCGGAGTTGTTGTTTTTGGGTTAAATTACAGGCTTTGCTGGAAGCTCTGTGGTCTATTAAACCACCTCTCTGAACTGTATCCTGCTTCAAACTGTGTCCTCTTTTAGACTCTTCTTTCCTGCATTTCTACCTCTTCATATTTTTGCAAGATCATTTAACTAATTTCTTCCCTTCTCTATCTTCTCCTATACTGTATTCTTCAAGAGATGTATGTTTCCTGTCAGTGTGATGCTCGTGCGTTAGTGTATGATTTCCTGACTCACTGCTCTGTCATCTCAATGTAATCCCCTGACATCAGGAGCCATTCCCAGTGCCTTACTGGCATTATCACTGTGTGCCAGTTAGTGTTGTACACCTCCAGTGTAATAGATTCCTGCAGGACCACGACTACATGTGTTTTGCGTTGCCTGTTTACTCGTAAACAGCTGGTTATATAGTGTACGCTCTCACACATGCTGCCCCCGTGCTAATTGTGGACTACGCTACCGTCTGTGGTGTGAGTCACTGTCTGGCTGACACACAGTATGTAGCATCTAACTGAGGATCTAAGCTCTTAATCTGGGTTTCTTCATCATACCGAGAAACAACAGATTACACCTCAATGAAAGAAATGACCAACAATGCAGAAGATTATACATATATGATGGAGGATGTTAGATGTATGATGTATGAAAACAGCCTTCTAGTGTCAATTTCTGCACAGTGAAGCCCAAATATCCACATGAGTAAGAAAATATGAACAGTTTGCTGTGTTTGCACTTAGATGGTAATGACTGCCTCTCGCTGCCAGCCCCGCCATACTGTTGGAAACCTCGCCACACACTCCCATCACACCGCTCCCAGTGCCAGCCTTTGTCTACCCTCCCAAAACACACCCCAGTGATGCCTCCTTTTACACACACTAACATGACAGAAACATCACAGTTTTCATTCACAATTCTCGTGTTTGGCATACACACGGGTCACACGTGGCAACCAAAACGGGGGCTTTTTTTATCTCTATATTTCTCTACATGTCTCAGAGGGCTAAATGAGATTACTGTAATCCAGCTCGGCCGGAGAGAGGAGGAAATCCTAATGCTGTTTACGATCGCTTTCTCCTCTTTAAGTTCTTCTTTCGCTCTCCTCTTTATTTCCAGAGGAGTGATTGTAGTTGGACATCAATAGCCAACAAGTTTATATAAACAATAGATTTATTTGCGTATATCTGTAATAGAAAGGTCAGCTGTTGGCTATAAAGTCCAAAATGGGTCACACTGGATTATTGGCTTCATATTCAAAACCTGGTTAATCATCCTCGACGCAGCCTGATTTTCTTCTCCGTCTCTGTCGTCTGATCCCATTTGTAACGGTCACCCAAAGAGCTGATAACTCCAAACATGTCCGCCAGCTTTACAGGGTGATAATAAGGGGTGTGTTTTGTGTCATCTGATAAATGCATCTCCATGTCTCTCTGTGTTTGTCTTCAGATGGCATCCTGCAGAGGGAAGACGGTCCTCTGTATGCGGCAGAAATCGGCTCTGAGCTCCAGAAACAGTTTGCCATCCTGCCAGGTTGGTTTCTCCTGACCGTCACACACACACTGAGGATGCTCAATTATAACTCTGTGTTTTCTCGTGTAATTGAACAATAGGGATTAGTGATAATTAGCTTGCGAGATATGCTCGATTTAAGCAAATTGAACAAATTAAACTCTAAACACTCATTTGCTCGCTCTTTTTTCTACATTTTAACATAAGTGCAAATAGACCCAACATTTTGAATACACTTAACAAACACATTTAAATGAAACACTGTTGAGGTATTGTGTTCGACTCACAGTAAAGTTCAGGATGAACTAGTAACCCCAGATCGGCAGCATGGATTAGATTAGATTAGATTGGGGAATTGGGTTGTTTTTACAAAATCACATTCAAGTTCACTAAAGAGGGATTTAATTTAAGGAGAGAGCAAATTGGGGTTATTATCATAATGCAACAGACCTACAGTCTTACTCATGTTGCCTCCATTTACCACATTTTCTCTCCTTCGGTCGGGTCGATCTATTGAAAGCTCGCAGTACACAGTTTGAGCAAACATTGTAGCTGGAATCAAAGTGAGTGTGTGTGTCTCTGATGGCAGGACAATTCACCGCACATACTCCAGAAATAGCTCCACGGTCTGCAGACTTTAAAGTGGCATCACTTGAAAGATTATTCTGGACAATTATCTCTGTTTATATGTGTTAGTTGTATTTACCTGAGGTGTATTGTATGTTATGTAGCACTGCATTGCATTGTCTCGCCAAATATGTCTCACTTCTCAGCACCTTAATTCCCTTTAGACATAAAAACAGTTTGGATGTTTAGTTTTCTTGTAATTTATATCAAACTAATGTAAAGACACGCACTCTTTACTTGAACAAGTTCTTCCAAAGTTGGAAAGCAAAGTTCTCATATTTCAATCTTTACACAAACAAGCGCTCACATAGAAATGTATTCACACTGATGCGCTCAGAAACACACACCAAGTGTTGTGTTACCATGACGATAATGCCTGCCGAGTGACGGCGTGTGAATAATTCATCGCCACGATGATCTGCTTTGCAACTTGACCCGCCGACGAAAGAGAAGGCCTATAGTGTATGTGTGTGAGGGCCTTTTGATTTTCAAGTTTCAAATTAAGTTTCCAGTTGTGGAGTTTAGACAAAGTTTGGACATTAGGGTTTTTATAACCCCACTTGAGACGTCTCTCTGCTCACAAGTCTGTGTTTTCCTCTCCAGGGGGCCGCGGGATGGACGGCAGCCCCATCATCGTCTTCCCAGAGTTCCCGGAGTTCAGCGAGCTGGAGGAGGAGGAGGTCCAGAATGTCTTCAGCTACCTCAGCAACATCCCGAGGTTAGCATCACACACACACACCATCTTCTCCGCAGCTTCATTTGGTTTGACAACAAACAAAACTGTGAAGGGAATCTGGCCAATTTGTGGAGGTGCGATACCTCGTGGGGCCAACAGATGGCAGCACAACACCAAAAGGCCTGCATGCCACAAGGAAATCTACCGCACAAAAGACATAAAGAAATAGATTTCTGGAAGATTGCAGGAAAATATATTTTGAGAATGACAGGAAAAAAATGATGGGTTGCAGAAAGGAAAAATATAGATAGAGTTTTTCACAATAAACCTCCACAATAATCCTGATCTAAAGGTCTCGAGGTGAAATGTAACACAATTTGTTTTGCTAATTTAAATTAAATCATCGCAAAGGCTCTTTTTCTTCCCTCCTCCTTTTTCTCCTCCCTCTCACCTCCCCTCCCTTTCTTCCACCTTTCCTTTCCTGCTGAGCGCTGCACTCCCATCACACACACACATACACTCATGCATACACACACATAATTAAAGGATGGAGATGTATGCATCTATATATGTGTGTGTGTGTGTGTGTCATGGCGGCCTTTTTTTGTGGCTCATCACCTTTCATATCCCCCCCGCCCCCCCCCTCTGAGTCCCCTCCCTTCATCCCCACCAGCTATATGCAGTCGGCTGCACACTGCGCCCCGATTGGCTGTGGCAGAACAGCAAGATGCGGGGGCTCTGTTTTGATTGGCCGAGGGTGGGAGGCAGGTGGTGGAGCAGCAGCAGAGGGAGAAGGAGGAAGGAAAGGAGGAGGGAGATGCTCTTTAAGGATGTGAGCGGTCACCTCTTTTCCATCCGCCGAGCTTGCAAACAGATGATGCGGGAATTGACAACAGCGGAATAAGGAAACATTAAGGAGGAGTGGATTATAACTGGATGCTGACAAAGGGATATTAAGGATTTTTGTTGTATTTTTGTCGTGGAATAGCAAAGATTTCCCCCCAGATTCTCAGCCGGCTTCATTCAAGCGATATTTTTTCCAGTAGAGATGGATTGAGGATCTGATGTCGCAGCGTTCACTGGGTAGTGTTTCCTAACATGTCTGTGTGTGTTAAAAATTGGCTAATAATGACGCCCCAGATGGACCAACTCAGCAGTATTCCTGTGTTGGCCTCACAGTGTGTGTTTATATGTGTGTTTTTTTTTCTACTTGTGTGTTCAGATCATGTCAGTTTGTCCAGCAGCAGCGTTCACACACATTTGCTTAATGAGGTTGCTACATATGGCACTGCCTGTGGAATGAATGGCAAGGTTTTCTCACACACACACACACACAGGGAGCCAAGGTTGCCATGGTAATCACAAGGGTCTCTCATCATCATCGCTGATGACAGATGATTAGCACGGACACACAGGCGGTTGTTACGAAGGTTTTAACCTTTACATGCATTGCTTTTTAATCCCCAAATGATATGTTAGTCTGTCGTGAACACCACCAAAGTCCTGTAATGTTTCCATCTATACAGTATGTGTCAGTTATTGTGACCTAACCGGATGATAACTGATGAAAGCTCTTTATGTTTTTGTCGATAACCTGCCTCACTGTTCGAGACACATGGGAAATGTAGTGCAGGAAGATCATAGTAAAAGATGGAGACATTTTTGAACAACTTGTTTGACGATTGAAAACATATTTCTGTTATTGGGATAAAACCTGATACACACACACATATAGAAAAATGGTTTCCCTGGTGTTAATAACAGTGTGTGTTTCTCCCCTGCAGCGTTGCCGCATCAGGAGTGGGCTTCATCCTGGTCATCGACAGACGACTGGACCGATGGGCCGCCGTCAGGGCTACCCTGCTCCGCATCGCTGTAAGTCTATATCTGATTGTCCTCGCCTAGGTGACCACTGGCTCAGTTTGTTTGTGTGCATCATTTGCTGATGATGTACTTCTGACAACTACAAATGGCTGTTTTGGTGTGTGTGTGTGCATCACTCTACATGTAGTCATGCTTGTTTAAACAAGCTGGTGTCAGCTGTGTATGTGTATAATTTGGTTTGTCACCACTTACATGTAGAGTAATGGATGTATTGGTCGCTAGTTTGTACAAATTTTACATTACGTGTGTGTTTTTAATTCATTCGCTGTGTATAGGCAAGACTGGCAATTAGGCGACTGTGTTTTTTTTCTCTTTCTGGATGTCGTAACGAAGCAGGAGGGCAGTTAAAAATAGCGTATTATGCTGGAGCTGGAGTGGGTGGTGGTGGATTCTCGCAACGTGTGAATACAGTGTGTGCATGTGTGCGATGAGTTACTGTCCTGTTAGACATAGAAAGTCCAAGCGGTGTGAGCCTTAGTCTGATCTGTAATTGTGCCATCAGCCTACTAGCCTACTTCTTCTTGGACATGCAGTGTAAAAGTTTCCTCTCTGAGACGATGACTTGAAGAGGCAGTGAAAGAGTGAAAGAGAAGGGACCCAGGGAGATGCTTTAAAAAAGGGAAAGAGGAGGATGAAGAGAGGAAAGAGAAATAAAACGAGAGGCTGAGTTGATTTACATCAGACAGACTTGAGAATCAAAGCTCCTGATCGCTGCTCTCTGAGGGCCTTAATATGAAACATTTAAAAAAGTAGAAGTTTAAATTCACTCTATCAGCTTCCGGGATCGCCCTCCATCTTTTGAGTCCTGATTAACCAACATGAGGATGAAGCTCCACCACACCCGACACATCTGTTGTTAAGATGCTCGTCTTGTATTACACCGTGTTCAATATATGCAGATGTATGCTAATATATGCTAATTGGACACTGATTATAATCCAATCTAATGGTCTGTCCACGGTCTTTCTATGAAACTATCCCCACTGTGACAATAAGCCATTATGAGGCTCCTTGTTTCCAGCAAGTCAGTTTAACCTGTACACACAAACATCTGCACACTCCAGACACTCCCCACCACCAGTCATAATGGACCATTCAAGGTCTGTTATTGTCTCTTATTCCAGTCCATTGGCCCGGTCCATGTCCTTGAAAGGGACGTTGATGGACTGATAGCAGGGAACCAATCAGCAGCTGTCTTCCTGTTTTAATCGGTTTTACTGTATGTCCATGTGAAAGAATGAAAAACAAACCAAAACACATGGAAACAGTTGTATTTTTTCAGGCAAATTATAAGTGGAAATTGATTCAGAACACTTCACCGAACAATAAATCCTTTTATAAAACATAATTTAATGTTTTTCATGAATAGCCTGGCTCTGTCTAAAGGTAACAACGTCCACCTACCAGCACCTGTAAAGCTCTTTAATCATCATGTTACATCTCGTTTGTTTCGTCAGTATAAAACTGTTTTTCTTTGCTCTCATTGATGACAATATGGGGAAATATAAAAATAGCAGCTAAGATGAAATGAGCCTCACACCCTATCATACCCAGTCTTTAACCCTGTGATGTAGAGAGGCAGGCAGGAGTTTATCACCATGGTAGCAGAAGCTTCTCTGCAGGATCTCCTCTTCCCCCTTTACCTCTCTCTCTCTCTCTCTCTCTCTCTCTCTCTCCCTCTCCTCTTTTTTCATCCATTATTTCACTTCTTTGTTCTACTTCTTTTGTTTCTACCGTCTCTTTGCTCCTCGGAGTCATCGTCTCCTTGCCTTCCCACGCAGCACTTTGAAATATATATATAGCTGGAAATAAAAATACATCGTTCCTACTTGTTTCAAATGTTACTTTCCAGATATACTAAATGAAAAGTAACATTTAAAACAAGTGGGATCACTGTATTTTTTTGTTGAAATGTTTATTTAGCAGTTTAATAGTTTTCCCACTGACCTGCCAGCAGGTTAGAGGATGATCATCTTGTTGTCGGTGCCTTTTAGTTGACAGGAAGGTTATTAATATCTCAAAATGATTGCCAAGATGCTGCACCTGTTATGCTTTGGGGAAGTCAAAACACAAACAGAAACGTTGCACGCAGATGACATAAAAAAGACAGAACAAATCACAGTAATATCTTGTGTATATGAGGTCCAAAGACCCTAAAACACTATGTAAACCAGCAGGTGACAAAAGCTTCTTAAATCTCGACTTTTCTTAGCAAAGTCAGGTTGTTATTTAGTCTATCGCAAGATCCTTGCACATAAGTCCCATTCAAGAAGACACAGCAGGTGTTTCAGCTTTAAATCCTGTGCAGGTTTCATATAGGGGGGGCATAATTGTGTCCCGATGATGGAGGCAGGCAGCATTATAAGTTAACCTGGAGGCATGAGGAGCAGCTGGCGAGGGCGGCGTGCGTCTCCTCCTCACTCCCCCTGCGGTAGATGTCCGTCCTGGGCAACGCCTGCTTTGTCCACCAAGCCAATGACACGCGGTCTTACCGGACGATGAAGGTCGTCCGTCTTTTCCCCCCCGTGAGACGCTCTGCTCATCAAGGCCGTTCAAGGTCGCCCGATGCCATTTGCTGGTTTTCCCCCGCCGGAAAGAAAAAAAAAAAAGCGGAGTGGGCAGTATTGTCATGTAAAGCCTGAGATTAGTGTACAGCACGTGCACAGATGCTCTCACTGGTTTGTTTTTAGTCTCATGTACACTGATGTATTATAGTGGTGAATACAACTGGAGATGAACTTTGACCTCTAGTTTATAATCACCATGAAATAAGCAACAATTGCTCAGTGAAAGTTTCTGTATCTTTTCATGATGCTTCCACTTCCGTATTCACTCCACAATCTAACTCCACCATCCAAATACCAGGATGTATTTTGGACAAACAGGGTGACTCCACATGCATTTGCAGCCAAATGCTGACACTTTCATCTCTGTTGCATCCTGTCTTTGTGGTTTTGGGTAATACTAAATATGCAATCATTGAAGCATGCAGGAACGTGGCTGCAGGGTTAAAACGCAGACGGACGGCTCTATCATTTTTAACACACCGGCTAAAAAAGCAGCTACAGTGCAGCATTTCTTTGTCATAATCTGGACCCTTTTCATGCAGACAGAGAAGGGGGTGTGAGGATGGTTTATGATGGAGGCTATCCACCTCCCAGGAGAACAATGTGGATGTCATTAGAGGACATCACTGGAGTGGTTTTCCTCCCCGGAAGAATATAAATCACCCCGGTCAACAGAAAATGATATTCTAATCCTAATCATTTATTTATGTGTGCTTTTTATCTGTGCATCACTTTAATGTAGAAGTGTGTATCCAGGGGGAGGCACATTAGCATGTGTGTGTTCATCTGTCAGGCACCGGGCTAATTGTGTATTATCATGTTAATGCAGAGGCCCAAATTAAACCGCGACCTCGCAGGGTTTATTGAATTTAATGGATTCTAATTACAGCTGTGTCTTGTCTGCTGTGTTATTGGTAGAAGAAGAATGTATTTTTAATCTGTGCTGAATTATAATTACTCTACTTTATAGTTATATTTTTATACAGTTTATTATCTGTAGGTGTGATTTGCGGGCGGTGTTTTTTAAGAAATGCTCAGTTTGGGTGGGAATTGGAAAGGAACCTCTGTAGAACGAGCGCTGAATATTCTCACCTGGGTGTCTTTAATCAGCATCACAGCAGGCAGAGTGTGTGTGTGTGTGTGTGTGCGCGCCAAAAATAAATGACTGGAGCAGCGGAGTGGAGCTGCAGCTCCATCGACACTTTCAAAAAGACTCTCTTCCTCCCTATCATCACTCTCGCTCGCATTCCGTCATGCGCTCCCCATCTCGCTCTGTGCGTTTTTTCTGAGGAGAGTGGTTTCCATGGCAACGCCGTGCATGCAGGCATTTTCACGGGTGTGATGTATGTGAGTGCGGGTCTCCTTGTAGACTGAATTAAAGCCATGCACAGTTTTTATTTTTCTACCAAAGCACTCTTCCCTGTGTTTACGGGATGTCCTCTGTTCATTCTGATGGATATATCGGCGTTGTCGTGACGACGATGGATGCAAGTAGCGGTTGACACCATTTTGTAGAGATGGTGGACACCAGTTACGATGTTGTTGAGGTGATCCAGCTTCATACGGCTTGAATATCCTCTACAATATCCCTTTATTTATGGCAACACTGAGGATTTAATGAGCTTGTCACGCATCTCCCAGCTTGCCTCTGGCCATGTGTGTGTGTGTGTGTATATGTCACCCTACATGGATTTATGATGCCTAACAGGGTGGAGCAATTCACCCAGGGTTTTAGAGGAAGCCATAACCAGGACAGCCTTCCAGCTGAGTGGCCTCTTGGGCTGGTTGTCCATGTAAAGGCAATTCTACACGCTCTTAACCTGTTAGTGTGGAGGTGGAGCCGTGGTTACTCCCAAAGCCACAGGACTCATTTAGCTTGTAGTCACAGCGTGCAACGAGGGAACGACTGTGGAAGATTTAGTGGATATTAAATCCCAGAAAGAAAACTCAGGATTGCAGCAGAGGGACGTCTGTTACACAAGAAGGCTCCAAGTCAAGTCAAGACAATTTTATTTGTGTAGCCCAAAATCACAAATCACAAATTTGCTACAGGGGGTTTTTACAATCTGTACAGGATACGACAGATAGATGGAGCCAGAGCAACACAACCTCCTCTCCACGCCAGATAGGTAGAGCCAGATCAACACAACCTCCTCTCCACGCCAACCAGATAGAGCCAGAGCAACACGACCACCTCTCCACTCCGTGTAGCTGAAGTGTTACAGAAAAATAACTTCCTAGAAGTGAAGAAAGCAGCTAGAGTCGAGGCCTGACACATGATTTCCTCTAAAATGTAAAGATAAACACATACTAAAAGATCCTACCTCCTCTTTCTTCTCCCTCAGGGTTCATTTCCAGGGAACTTACACTTGGTTCTGGTGTTGCGTCCCACTACTTTGCTCCAGCGGGCTCTGTCAGACTTCCTGTTCAAGTACAACAAGGATGAGTTCAAAATGAAGGTGGGTATACTTGTGTATTGTATGCATGTGTCTCTCTTTACTTCTTTTAACAAATAATGCGTCATGTAATCAGCTGGTTGTGTGTGTGTTCTATCATCAGGTGGTGATGCTGAGTTCGGTGACTGAGCTCCACGCCTATATCGACCCGGGACAGCTGACCACGGAGCTGGGAGGCACGCAGGAATACTGCCACGACAGCTGGATCTCACACCGCACTGTATGTACACACACATGCACACATTTTCATAAAAAAAGTGTGCATGTATTTCTGCATCATTCTTATACGACCTGGACGTGTCCTCCTCAGGCGATCGAGGCATTCGCCCTCATGGTGAAGACCACGGCTCAGACGCTGCAGGCGTTCGGCACTGAGCTCGCAGAGACGGAGTTACCCAACGACGCCGACGCCACCACCGACCTGCTGCACACACACACTCTGAAGAAGGATAAAATGAAGGTCAGATATGCCTTTTCTGTCTTTTCCATACAACCTTATGTCCCTCTGTGTTTTCCTTTGCACCAATAAGTCAATGATTTGATTTCCAGGAGGACCTGCAGGTGGCGCTGTCTCAGGGGGGACGCCTGTTGGAGTGTATAAACGAGCCTCTGCAGACGGACCCTGAATACAGCATGACCTACGATGAACAGGAAAACTTAGCTACTGTACAAAGGTAGAGGACAGGATGAATGGAAACATAAATAGATGAGGAAATTGTCCCTGAATGCATCAATAAATCCTCTCTCCTCTCCTCGTCCCTCTCAGACTCCTGGGTCAGCTGGACGAAACAGAAACGGCGTTTGACGACTTCTGGGAGCGTCACCGCACCAAGCTGGAGCAGTGCTTACAGCTCCGTCATTTTGAACAACACTTCCGTGAAGTGAGTTGAACTGTGGGGAAGTGTAATTTTTCGACACATTAGTCAGGTTTGTAGCTCATAACACATTTACATTAATGATGAATGTGCGTATATTCGTAGGTGCGCGCCCAGCTCGACGTCACATCGGAGCGGCTGTCGGGTTTCTCGGAGGTCAGCATAAGCCCCGCCCACGCCGAGCACGTCCTCCGAGAGCTCAGCGGACACGAGGACAAGGCCTGTGTAAGACACGCACACACACACGTGGAGCAGAAAACACAACACTTTGACCTTTAATGCACCCTTGAAGCCATATGGCTAATGATATAATCAACGTGATGCCCCGTTCCATCCCCCACTCACTGTGCAAATAGATGAGTGGGAGGTAGAGATGGCACCTCAGTGTGTGCTATTGGACCAATAATATGACACATTAGGGCTGATATTATCCCTTTTATTTAAGTCAGATGTGGTTTCAACCTCAGCTATGATGGTTACGCCACCTTTATGCTGCTCTAAATGCTGTTTCACAACATCACATGTTGGATGTGAAAACCATAAAGATGCTGCTTTGCATTTTGGCACAGAGTATGTGTATGTGTCCCGCTCCATCCAGCGTTAAGTAATGAACGCTCCACTCTACTTATAGAGGGAGAGGACTGAGGAGGGGACGATTGATTGATGATGCGTCCGCTGCTGTTAGTTCCATGCATCCTCTATTCTGATCTTCACCGTGTTTCAATAGGACGCACTCGACCGTGCCCTGTCCCTGGCCGGCGAAGGCGACAGGCTGATAGAAAACTCCCACTATGCCGAGGACTCCATCAGGCCCAAGTGCTGCGAGCTCAGAGGAGTGTGCGAGGAGATCAGCTCCACCCTGTGGAGCAAGAAGAGCCTCCTGCTCCGGGCGATGGAGCTCCACCACGCTCTGGAGAAGGTACGAGAGATCAAGATTTGGAGTTAAGTAAGAGAAGAAAGGAACGTTGGGGTCTATTGTTTCTATGAATATTTTCCTCCCAGGCGTCACGGTGGTGCGAGGAGGGCATCTTCCTGCTGGCCAACCAGCCGGTGGACCGCTGTCAGTCTCAGGACGGAGCTGAAGCAGCTCTGCAAGAACTGGAGCGCTACCTGGACACGGCAGCGCTGCACAACCTCACCGACCGCAGCGCCATATACAGCCAGTACGAGGCGGTGCTCACTACTCAGCTCAGGGTCAGTAGGAAGTTCATTTAACAGATTAAATTTGATCTTTTAGTTAAATCGCTACAATATATACGTGTTTGGTGTCCATCAGGACCAGGTAGAGAGAGTTTTCCAGAAGCAGAGCTCCGTCGAGGAGATGTTTGAGAAGAGACGCGTCAGCCTGAAGAAACTCGCCGCCAAACAGACCAGACCAGTCCAGCCAGTAGCACCGAGACCTGAAGTGAAGTCTCCGCTCTCCTCTCCCAGTAAGCCTGAATCAATAGATAATAAAGTGTTTTTAAATCAGGGCTCTTCTTCACCTGGTTAGTTGTATAAAAACATTGTTTCGTCCTTCAGATCAACAGAGAAAAGACAGAAGATACTCCGCAGATAATGCCATCTGCAAAAAGGTAAATGCATGACGAAATACGATTTTTATTCCTCAAAAAGCTCCAGAGATGTTTCGTCAAAGCAAATATATGAATGTGTGTGTGTGCAGGTGGAGTCTCCCCTTCATAACGGTGGCACCAGACATGCTTCTCTCTCAGAAGAAGAAGAAAACCTGGCTGTACTTCGGCGGTAAGCGCGGTCAAAGGTCATCCTCAGAGCCATAATAAAGAAAGCAGTGATCACTTTTCTTTGTCTGTATCACCTTTTAAGGTCTAAAATGTGTATTTTAATACAACATTCATGTACTTCAGTACTGGGGTCTCATCTCAGGAAGTTCTGGAGACAAAAGCGTTTGTGTTTCTGTGTTGCAGCCACGTGATGAATGAACTGCTGGAGACGGAGAGAGCGTATGTGGAGGAGCTGCTGTGCGTGCTGGAGGTGAGCGTTCGTCACGTCAATGCAAATGAGAATAGAGGGTGTAATTCAGTGCATGAATCTATTCTCTATATTCGAGAATGCGTAATATTAAACTCCAACACAGGGCTACGCAGCGGAGATGGACAACCCAGCCATGGCTCACCTCATCCCCAGCGCCCTGCTGAGCAAGAAGGTCGTCCTGTTTGGCAACATGCCTGAAATCTACCAGTTTCATAAGAGGACGTTTCTAAAGGAACTGGAAGCGTACACTGACTGCCCAGAACTAGTGGGCCGCTGCTTTTTAGAGAGGGTGAGCGCTTACGTCCTGCACTCTGGTCTGCACTTATAAAGAGACAAAAATCTTAAAAAGTCAACTCAATGATGGACATAATTTAATTTCTCTGTGTAGATGAAGGACCTGCAGATCTACGAGGCGTACTGCCAGAACAAACCTCGCTCTGAGAGCTTGTGGAGACAGTGCTCCGACTGTGCCTTCTTCCAGGTTTGCCCTTTCACCTTTCACCTCATCATCTTCCTTATCGTGTGGTTTACAACAACTCTAAATATCCTCGTTGGTTTATATTTTGTGAACCAGGAGTGCCAGAAGAAGCTGGAACATAAACTTGGTTTGGACTCCTACCTCCTTAAACCCGTCCAGAGAATCACCAAGTACCAGCTGCTGCTCAAGGTGAGCTGAAACTGCATATACTGCATATTTATGAGTGTTTATTTCAGTCTCACTGTACTCCACTTGTGTTTGCAGGAGTTGTTGAAGTACAGTAAGGGCTGCGATGGCTGCGACGACCTACAGGAGGCCCTCTCCTCCATCCTGGGCATCCTGAAGGCGGTGAACGACTCCATGCACCTCATCGCCATCACAGGATACGAGGTCGGAGACACCGTTTTGAATGATTCATTTAGCTGCTCGTGCAAGAGTGCACCTTAAATACGTCTTTTGCTTTTGTCCTTTTTCAGGGAAACCTGACGGAGCTGGGTCGCCTGATGATGCAGGGCTCCTTCAGCGTGTGGACGGAGCATAAAAAAGGTCACGCCAAGGTCAAGGACCTGGCCCGGTTCAAGCCCATGCAGAGGCACCTGTTCCTGCACCAGAAGGCGCTGCTCTTCTGCAAGAGGAGGGAGGAGAACGGCGAGGGCTACGAGAAAGCTCCGTCGTACAGCTTCAAGCACTCCCTCAGCGTAAGCTCGCGTCGAGTCCTCTAAGATAGGCAGCTGTAGCGAAATGTCAGCTCTGATTGTGTGCTTTCGTTCTCCTCTCAGATGAGTGCGGTGGGCATCACAGAGAGCGCTAAAGGAGACAACAAGAAGTTTGAGATTTGGTGTAACTCCAGGGATGAAGTTTTTATAGTCCAGGTGAGCTCACTCAGCCTCACTGCTTGGATACACGGAGGAGAAACCCTATCAGTGTTAACGTTGTATAATGATCTCATCTAGGCCGCAACGCCAGAGATTAAAACAACGTGGGTGAGCGAGATCCGCAAGGTGCTGACCCAGCAGCTCAAAGCCTGCAGAGGTATTGATAAAAGACAGACACACACAAGCTTGTTTGCATTTTCTTCTCCTTCCGTCTTTTGCACAACATTCAACTGCAGTTCATGTTTCAGAGGCCAGTCAGCAGAAGAGCTCCGACTCCGTTTTCCCGAGTCCAACCAGCAACAGCACCTCCATCTCCCTCAGGTTGGCGTCTAGCCTTTTGCACACAGAAGCTACGCCCACTGATAAGATGCCTTTTTATTTATAGCTTATATGTTTTCTTCTTCTACTCTTTTACCAGTCCGTTTCGTAGCAGCGGTCAGAAAAGCCAGAAGAAGCAAGAGGAGAAGAAGGCGGAGACGAGCACGACGTCTGACGCCAACTCTTCGCCCAAACACAAAGGTGAGTGTTTGATAAACGCTGCATCCTCACGCGTAGAGATGAAATGTATCAGTCAACTGTGGCTGAAATGCTCCTACTGAACTCTTCTTTTCTTCATCACCTTCATCTTCATGGTTCCTCTTTCTGTCTCTCTTTCTTTTTCTTTTTGGGGGAAACGATTATTTTTATTTTCCTCCCCGCTTTCCATTTCAAACCATTGTTTCCAGATGAACCAGTGACCAGTCCGACCACTGACAGGTCCTCAGTGGCTAAAAAGCGTTTTACTTTGCAGGGCTTCAGCAATCTGAAGAGTCCGAAAGGTAACGTTAGCAGACCTGGGGAGGTTTTTAGCTATTGTATTCTTTCTTTAACAAAGTAAAAGTTTAATTCATGAGCACTAAAACACACCCTGAAATGGAATAAATAAGGATGGACAGTGTTTTCCCTCCAACCAGTATATTTATTATCAGTTCTACAATAAATGCAGTACACACACGTGCTGGGTTTTTAATTAAATTCAATTATTGCCTCCATCTAACCATGGACGGATTATGAGACATTAGACCCCTGGGCACAGACATGTAAATGGCCCCCAGTCCTCCTACATAACAAGACACAAATTCAAAGAGACAGCTTTGGTCGTTTTGCATCTCTTTGTAGACATTTTGCGTCTCTTCGTGGTATTTTTTTGTCTCTTTTGGGTATTTTTTTGTCTTTTTTTGTCTTTTTTTGGTATTTTTTTGGTATTTTTTTGTCTTTTTGGTCGTTTTGCGTCTCATCTTGGTCATTTTGTGTCTCTGTGGTAGTTTTGCCTCTCTTTTTGGTAGTATTTCATCTCTTCGTGATCATTATGTGTCTTTGTGAGCAGTAACTTCAAACATAGAGGCCCCCTAACCATGCGTCCAACGGGATTTAGAGCCTGATGCAGTATAACATGGCTATCACTGTGAGGCGAAACTGGTGATCCTAGTTTTTATATTGCAGACACCACCTTCTGGTGGTGAAAGTCTAACATTGCCACTGTTGTATTTCCTACTGTACTCGATACAACAGACCTTCAATAGCCAGTGAAAAAGTTAGAGGCATTTTAGACAGGAGCTCACATTAGTCTCGTTGGTTTAGATATTTAATAGTGTTATATTTTTGCTTCTTGAGGCCGTTCTCGTTTTCACTTTCCTCTTCCTTTTCTTCCCTGTCTTCACTTTATTTCCTGCCCGTGTGGTCAGGCTCGGCCCTGAGCCCCGAGCACACCTCCAAACGCCACTTGGTCAAGAGCGACCCCACGCCGTTTGGGTTCAAAGGTATATATATTGTCATCCTATAATAGGAGTCAATCTAATTCTAGAGATCCGTCGTTCATCCTCCCTTCCCTCACCACTAAAGCGTACTCCAGTCTTTTGTGTTTTTCATTGTGTAGATTCCACCTGTCTCACAAACTGGATGTGATGTCAAACCAAACATTAATCCAGCAGTAGTAGCCGTTCTTCATACCATCGCCTTACATTTACCATGACAGTAATGTACATGTGTGGAGAGAGAGAACTGTGTTGTGCTCACACAGACTATCTGCAGGTCCTGGAAGTCTATTCAATGTCTCCAAAAGTCTGTTTTGGCTTTCTGAAAACCTGCAGATGCTCTGTCATATATATATTTTCCATGTGCATGACAACATTTTTCCACAGGTCATAATCATCATCATCACTGAATTATATGTCTTGTAACATCTTTCATTGGGGAACACTTAACACATGTCACTGAATGAATGATTTACTGACAAATTGTGTGGTTACTTTACTGACCACATCAGAGGGAAGAATCCCTGATGTGTGTGTCCAATGATTTTGGAGCTATACTGTCGTTTTGGTCCATTTTACTGACCGTCCAGCTAACTCAGGACCAGCCGTCCGTCTCACTGACTTGCTGGCTGTCTCTCCCCGTCCATAGAGCCGACCTCCCATGTCACTCTGAGCAGGGTCAAATGGATGAGCACCTCTAGTCTGTTACAGAGCAAGCGGCGAGGTACAGAGCCGCTCTGAGGATCGGCCACTGTGAGGGTTTGCTGTGGTTTGTGGTGCTCATGATTGATTTGTACCAGAGGTAAAGTGTAGCAAGACATCCACTTTTCTTTCATTTAGCCTTGCATTGAGTCTTATCTTAGTTATTTCGACACTTTTAACTTGGAAATATGAGATTTTAAGACTCACTTCATGGTTAAATGACACCGTTTTTTGCAAGATACCTCAAATCAATCATTCTCTCTTCCTCTACTATCAGGTGTTTTGGGGTTAATGGTTGTGTGGCGTGGAGAATAATGAGAATTTGAATTTATTTTTGGCAGTCAGAGCAGCCTTGGAATTAATCCAGGTGATTCAAATCTCTGCCGTGTTTGATCATGAATCCTTGATTTACTGGGATCTTACTGTCTCCGTTGATCTGCTCCGGGGGTTTTGGAGGACTTTGATTTGACCTTTGACTGTTTGAGCGTGTGTGTGTGTGTAAATGTATTGATTTGTCAGACAAACATGTTTTGGACAGAACGGATCTTGTGATTTTGTGCTCCTTGTGGGAGATTATGTGTAACTGGGACTCTCTTTCCAAGTGGCATTCAGTTTTTTGCTCCTGGCAACAATTCACATTCACTAACATGTGAGCTGTCCTTTTAATACAGACAGATCTATCTAACTATTCCAACCATGAATATCCCTACTATCCACTCACACGTTTTGAGTTATCTAGTGACCCCCCAGGAAGCGTTTTAAATGCCACGTGGAGAGGGAGCGTGTGATACAGATTCCTCAAGTCTCTCCTTTGTCTCTAAACCTCCTCACCTACAGGCTGGAACAAGGCGTCTCTCTCGGTGGACGCCACAGAAGAGACCGACGGGTACTCCAGCGGCGAGGATCCTTTGAACTCTGACCCCGAGGACGAAGTAGAAAAGAAGCTGGTGAGTCTGAAGACTTTTACAACACTTTCTATATTTTTCTGTTTTGTCCACCTCTAACTGGCTGTCGTCGGTGACCTTTGACCCTTCAGGCTCCGGGAAAGTACACGGTGGTGGCGGACTGCGAGAAGGCGGGACCTCAGGAGCTGTCCGTCAAGAGCGGAGACATGGTCCAGCTAATCAGAGAAGGAGAGGAGGGACAGTGGTAAACATCTGCTTTTCTCTAGTCAGAAGAATCCAAATTTATGTAGACCTTAAAAACAAAGATTATTATTGGTCTACATTAGCTGGTGATTTTCAGCCCAAAGAGTGTAAACAAGACCTGACTTATATCTCAAAACCTTTGAATTATGATTCCTACTTTTACTGGGCCAACAAAAATCCCCAAATCTTTTACTAATTATGTGCAATAACGCCAACAAAGGCAGCTGTATGAATAGATATTTACATCGTTGGATAAAGTCACTGTTTGTTTAATCCTCTGCAGGTTTGTGAAGAACCTTCGCAGCAGTAAGGAGGGCTGGGTGGCCGCAGCAAACCTCCTCAGCCTCATCACAGAGTCCAAGTCATCCCAGTCGCTCAGCAGCTCAGGTATTATCCATATGTACTATATATAGTGTCTATAGACACCTGTTCTTCAACACTTTTCACTGCCTTTATCTCCTGCTGTCTATAAAGCTGACACTGTTGTTGTTTGTGTGTTTGTCCTGCAGATGGCAGCGTCTCTGGCAACCTCAGCACTTCTTCCAGCTGCAGCGAGACATACACCAGCTTCTCCGACATCAAACCCTGACCTGCGATCATCGCTGTCCCTTCTCCGTCCATCAACCATGTGGAATTACAAAAATCCTGAAGCTGACCCTGACAGGAGGACGGGTATTTTCAGCCACCTGTCAGTCTAACTGCAAATGGATAAATGGCTTATTTCCACTCAACAGTATTACACTCTCATGTTTTTCCCTTCAAAGTTATCAACATGTTGGTAAAATCTTAAGTACTCTCACAGTTGATTCAAGTGGCAGAAAATTCAGATCATTGAAATATCCAGGATATAAATAACTAAGTTCCTTTACAGCCATGTGATGTATCCCCTCCGGTCAGGCCTTCTTTAAAAGCGAAATGTCTTCAGTCTAATATTTAATCCTTCTGATTATGTAGCATTAAATGCACTAAACGTGAGCAGCTCACACTGGACCCCATCACGGCATAGCGACAGATTCTTGTGTGAAACATGGACAGGTACAGATGCTTACAGACGGACCATGATGCTTTAGTGTCACACATTAATCGTACACTGTGAAAACTGGCAGCTGGCTGCAACAGGAAAGAAAGCTTTTTTCGGTGGAGCACCTCTGAGGGCGTGTCGCTGTAAATCTGAGTGTGTTAGATCCCTGTAGTGTCTGGCGGGCCAGTAATGCTGTATTCCTCCACATGTTGTTGATAAGAGCTTCCCTTGTTTCATGGTAAGAAAACACAGAGTCAAATGTATCACACGGTGAATGTCACCAACAGCACCACCTGGTGGTCAGATGTGCACTTCTTCTCTAGTTACACTTCGAGAGATGCAGCTTGGAACAACTTCTAAAACCTCTTTCTTTTTCCAAGAGTGATTGTCTAACTCGCCTCTGAGCTGCTCTGGATTCACCTCTCAGGAAGCCCAAGAAGTTGCGCGGGGCAGGCAGGCAGGTGTGACCGCATACCTGCGACTAAATGTCTTTGTGTGTGCGCATTCTTGCACGTGTGTGCTTCAGAACTAATCCAACTGGTCACCCCCAGGAGAGGCCGCAGACAGCAGCTGGATCAGAGTCACATTAGGGTCATTCTAATGCTGGATTCATTTATAATGAATTTAATTGATAACCCCTGGTTTAACAAAAACACACTCTTAAATCTGAACTGCACATGAATCCAGTTTTTGCGTCACTGCGCTCACCTATCTTTGGTTTGCACTGCAGCAACAAAAGCAGGCTTTGTCCCCTCCCTCCCTCCGCTCCCAGCCCCACTCAGGCATGTGACAGCCGCCACTTCCCTACATGCAGGGCTAAACCGGGGCCCAGACCTTTCTCAACATGTTGCACCACCCTGCCGCCCGACAGCAATATCTGTTTACTTCTAATGTAGCCGAATGTGCAAAAAAAAAAAGTAATGACAAAAGTCTGACTTTTGGGCCCTGTAGTGGAAACGAAGATACAAGCACATCTGTGACAACCAGCTGCTGTGACACACACACACAAAAGGAACCTGTGCTATTCTGACACCTTGTTTTTCAAGGGTGAACATGTTTTTTTTACACCCAAATTTCTACTGTATCCACTGTAAAACAATCTCTTCCTTTTTTCCCCATCTTCAATGTTGAATGTGTGACTCTGTTGTTGAAGCAGAAAAACAAGCTGTTACACTCAAACCAGCCCCACCCATTATGGGCTGTATTTGTCCATTAAAACCACTGTGGTTTGGTTAAACTCTGCCCCGACTATGATTAATGCTCCTGATTGTTTTCTCGAGCTCTTCTCACAGAGATGCTACTCAAATCCCCAACACGCATGTGCTCCCTGTGAAAGGAAAGATTCTTCTCCAGAGAAAAAAGGAAGCTTTCTGTGTCAAACTGTGGCTGGCATTATGTGTCCTTGTAAGTCCTGTAAGACTGAGCATTGTATGTTACACTTGTACAGATGAGTCCTCTATACCTCACATTGTTTTCCTCCAGAGCATGTGCATTGTGAAGAGGATCATGGGTTTTTGTCTCGCTGTGTATCATCTCTCTTTGTGGCATGTTCTTCATAAACCTCTCACGTCAAAGTCCCCGAACGAGTATTTTTTACCAGGCACTGTTGTATTTCGTGAGAGTTTATTTTCTGCCCTCCTGAGAGCTGACACGGGCACTAAAACTTGTCAGCGTTCTATTATGACCACACAATAAAGCTTATTGAATAATTTGTACCTTTTGACTTTGGGAGGCTGGAGAGATGAGAAGGGTTCTATTTTTTTGTTTCTTTTTATGCAGCACATTGCAGCAACCACTGTCTTTATTTTCCTATTGTATCTACCGAGTATGGTGTTGATATAAAGATATTATAATGAGACATATCTGTGTATATTTGTAAATATGTAATTCTGAATTGTATGTAAAATGAAAAGCAGCTTTAATAAAGTCTGAGATGGTTTCCTCTATGGGATTTTGCCTTTTTTATGGGAATTAAAGCTATATATATTTTTTTTATTTTATTTATTTTTATTATTTTATTATTATTATTATTATTTAATAAAATATTTGAATTAGTCTATCAATTTTAATAGCTTTTTATTAAACATAAAAACACATGGATAAGTTGCCAATGTTATAAATTATATATTTTGATCCGGAAGTGTAATTTAAATCACGTGGTATCTAACCTCCAATAGGCTTTCTCCAGTTTAGACTGTCATGATTTGGCCTGGGGGTGCGTTCCAATATGTACACCATCCAACCTTCGGTCTCTTTTCTATTTTATTTATTCCTCTCAATGCTCTAGAAATGTAAATTATGTCTCACGGGATATATTAAATTAAAAAATAGAGAAATAAAGTGTTTAAAGTGGTTTAAATGTCATATATTATAGTATATATGAAGCAAGGTGGGTAAAAGGACGTGATGTGAGAGGATGTGGACGAGCTCAGCCGAGGCTGGAAAGATACAGATGTATCAAGCTGGCACGAAGGAGCCGGGCTGCTACCGGAAGTGACGTAGTTTGCTCTATAAAGCAAATTTACAAATGTACAAATAGACATTTTCAGTACATTTTCTCAGATTTTGCACTGTACTATGAAAATATTATATTTGGTTGCTATGGTTGCAGTGACAAAGAAAAAAAAAAAGAGCCTAATTTCTTTGTATTTATGAAAGAAATGGAATTACATCTGTCAATTTCTTCCTCACAAAACAAAAAAGCAATGAAATCAATGAATGTAAGCAATATCTTTAAAGTTTTTAAGTGAAATTATTGTCATACTCTCGCGTAGTCTTTTTTATTATTATTATCTATTTATGTATTTTTATTGTGTTTTTTTTTTAATTTTATGTTGGTTTTGTTTCATTTCTGTTGTCCTTTTGTGTTTGGCACAGCTCTTTGTTTATGTTTTCGCTATGCTTCTTTTGTATGTAAATGTTTTTTTGTTTTTTTTCAATATTATATTTATTTTTTTTGTTCATTTTGAAACAGCAGAACAAACATTCACAAACGTCCCCTATAATAACATTCTCGGTACAAAGAAACTTAATAAACCTAATATTAATATAAAATAAGTCAGTATAGATACAGGAAAAACACATTTTATACAAAAAATAGATATATATGTAAAAAGTATATACACAAGTAAAATAAATACAATTTAAACAATAAAATAAAATAAAATCTATTTATATATACATATATATACTGTATACATATATACATACATACACATATACACACACGCAGTATGTACACATACGAAAACACATATACATATAATCAATTAAAGAAAATCAGTGTACAATTCAGTCATATAAATTATTTTAATGTTTTCTGCTGTTACTATGTTTACTGTCATTTTGAAATAATAATAATAATAAAAAATGTAAAAAATAGAGAATTTTTTTGGTTGAAATCATAAATTTAGGTAGTATTTCGATTATTAGTATTTTTAATTTCAATTTTAATTAATTCGTTTGTTTATAGTTTTTTTATAGTACATTTTATAGTTAACGTTTTTAATTTAAATAATTTTAATTTTAACGTTTTTTATAGTATATTTTATAGTTAACGTTTTTAATTTAAATAATTTTAATTTTAACGTTTTTTATAGTATATTTTATAGTTAACGTTTTAATTTAAATAATTTTTATTTTAACGTTTTTTAATAGTATATTTTATAGTATATTTTTATAGTTTATTTTATAGTATATTTTATAGTTTATTTTATAGTATATTTAATAGTATATTTTATATTTCATTTTATAGTATGTTTTATAGTTTATTTTATAGTATATTTTAAAGTATATTTTATAGTATATTTTATAGTTAACGTTTTAAGGTAAATCATTTTAATTTTAACGTTTTTTTATAGTATATTTTATAGTATATGTTATACTATATTTTATAGTATATTTTATAGTATATTTTATAGTATATTTTATAGTTTATTTTATAGTATATTTTATAGTTTATTTTATAGTTTATTTTATAGTTTATTTTATAGTATATTTTATAGTATATTTAATAGTATATTTTATATTTCATTTTATAGTATGTTTTATAGTTTATTTTATAGTATATTTTATAGTTTATTTTATAGTATATTTTATAGTATATTTAATAGTATATTTTATATTTCATTTTATAGTATGTTTTATAGTTTATTTTATAGTATATTTTATAGTATATTTTATAGTTAACGTTTTAAGGTAAATAATTTTAATTTTATAGTATATTTTATAGTATATTTTATAGTATATTTTATAGTTAACGTTTTAAGGTAAATAATTTTAATTTTATAGTATATTTTATAGTATATTTTTATAGTTTATTTTATAGTGTATTTTATAGTTAACGTTTTAATTTAAACAGGACATGTTTTTTCTTTATGAAGGTGCACACCGGAAGTTGCTCCTCTAGTTCCGGCTAGCTTCACGGCGGACTGTGAGAGCGACCAGATGGAAATACCGCACTGTCTTCTTAACAGATTCCTCACATTTTAAACACTATCAGACACATTTCTAGCTGACTTTGCTGCTGACAAACAGCCCTGGGAGGCTCGGCTGCTGCTGTGAAGCGGGACAGAAGCGGAGAAGACATTTAGAGACATTTAAAGACATTTAAAGACACCTCTAACCCGAACATCTCCTCCACGGTGAGTATCACGTCTAACCGTCAGCTGGGTTGCCTAGAGGCGACAGAGAGAGGAGAGGGTGTAGTCTGGTTAAATCACTGTCTGGGACTGTTTATGAGGCCTTAATGTGTGTTATTCACTGTCCTCTGCTTTATAACAGCCTATTCCTCTAAACTATGCTGTTCATGGGGTGTTTAATTCTTCAGCAGCTTGAATACAGTGAGATATTTAGGTGTTTTGTCCTCCTTGCTATGTTACTTTAGACGAACCAGCGTCATGCCAACTGGAATGACAAACGACGCAGCTTCCTGTCCAGTATTTCACAATAAGAGATAAGATAAGATAAGATAAGAGATAAGATATTCCTTTATTAGTCAGTAATTAAGTAAGTAATAATGTGCAGTGTACAGCAGCAAAGGGGATAGTGCAAAAAAAACAAGATGCATCAGCTAACACAGTAAAAAAAAAGAGCTAAACAAAATATTAACAAGTTAAATAAAAAGAAGTATATACAGTATTGACAATAAATAAATTAAATAAATAAATAAAATAAAATAAATAAAATGATCTAGTGCTGGAACTATTACAAGGGCGTCTTTCATGATTAATTGGAAGCAATAACTGACAGTTTAATCAAAATTGAATATAACTAATAGTTGCATCCCTGTTGGCATTGTTGTTATTCTGTATGGTAGTAACCAGGGAATGAAATTAGCACCTGCCACCTGCCAAATCCATGGTAAATGCTGGCTGTGGCAGGTAAAGCTTTCAGATCACCTGCCACCATAGCAGACAGGTTTTCCTTATATTAAAATATTATTATTCAAAAGCAATTCCTAAATTAAAAATAGTCAGTGATTAAGATTACATGATCCATATTTCTACTGTCTGTTACCGCTGACTCAGTGTTTACAAGAAAAGTAAGAAAATATAAAAAATATGGAGTATTATGTTTAGTGATACTGTATCGATTCTCCCTGTATTTAATTCTAATTAATAGTTTACTTGCAAAGAGAAATGCAAATGCAGATCTTACTATTCTGATTCCATAAAAAAGTTTAAAAAAAATGTTTTTGCTCAGATTTCATGCATGTGGCGGTGTGTTTTTTATACTATGACCATTTTCCTAAATTAGATTTAGGCAATATGTTGCGATATATTGAATCGTAACCTCTGTATCATGATACGTATCGTATCGCCAGATTATTGCTAATACACAGTCCTAGTGTTTACAATTCTAAAATGTTCTACATAGATTTCAGAAGTGGCTTGAACACTTATATTATTATCAGCGGAGAGCTGTGATGTTTTGGAGAAGAACAAATGAGTTCTGGAGTGAGTTGATATTTCATATACAGTATATTGTGAGTTGTCCATTGATCCATTAGTTTTATTTTGAAATGTTGGTCAGTAAATGTTTAAGATGTTCTAAATCTGCTCTGCTTTTTATTTTTAAAGCACAACTACCTAAAACTCTGGCTTACTCCACATGCGGTGATTAACATATAGACAGATGAGAATCAGATCCAGTAGGCTTTCAGGCCTGTCTATTAACCCTTACTGACTCTGTACAGAACTATATCTGATGAAGCAGCTGTATATGGTAGCAGACAGTGGACATTCAGGTCCTTCGACAGCAGGCTTACACAGACTGACAGACCTGGACTGATACTGTTTATCAAAGCAGGTGGGCGTGCAGCAGGTGATGGCTACTCCCTTTTCCCCCACATCATTATCAATCTCAGGAATGGACTTTAGCTGATGTTTGTCCTTTTCAGGGAGCGTTCCTCCCAGGTTGCCTCGGAGAGGACAATCTCCCCGTGGACGTCTGCAAAGAGAGAACGCCTCTTTTGTAGTTCGAGACGGGGCTGTGATGTAGTTCAAACACTGAGATCCTCCTTTCTCTCTCTCTGGGAGCTGCTTGGCTCTGGAGCAGAGAGAGAGCGAAACTAATCATACAAGATAGAATTTGGAGCAAACCAGGGTGTTTTCAAACCTTCAAAAGTCCTGAAAGGTTTTGAATTTGATTCGATTCGAGGCTCTTAAAACGTCCAAATACAATCTGTAGGTCATGACCAAAATGTTGCAACTCTTTTTCTATTTAATTTAACTTTGTTTCATTGAAGCTGCATGTTTGAGGGTTAAATCTCCTCCTTGCTCCTCCTTGAATACTTGAATTCCAGTCATATCATGAATGGCTGCCTCTGCATTCCTAAACAATGGAGAGGAAATGCTGTCAAATTAAAAGCCGCCACCTTTCTTCTTCTGAAAGGTGGTACATTCATCACTCTGTTGAACGCCCGCAAGACTTAATGACACAGATTTGCATTCCTGAATGATTTAAAAAGGGCTTCAAAGGAGACAAACAAAAGCTATACAAAGTGATTATGAATTAGACTCTTTCACTTGATATTTAGAGATTGAAGCAGAATATTATCACGTAGATTTGTATAATCTAAAACCAGTCTCTCTGCAGGCCGATGTGAAACCTGATTTGAACACGAGCCGTGAAATGTCCACATTGTACTCTCTGCTAGTGCTGGCAGACTGACATGTAGGTGTGACGGCTAACTATCCTGCTTCACAGGAATGACTTTGATCAAGTCATCACCATGAACTATTGTAATCTGATGCTGCACAAGGCACCTGTGCTATTTGATGATTGATAACAATCAGTGGATTAATCTAATCTACTATTTTAATAGCCGTTTAAGTTATTTTTCAGGTAAAAAAACATTAATTTTTGTGTTTTCTCTGTCTTATGTGACAGTCTGAGTATCATTGGGTTTCAAGCAGAAAAAACAAGCAATTTGAAGGCGTTACTTTTGGCTTTAGGTCATTATAATGGGCAATTATCACCATTTTCTGACATTTTTATGGACAAAACAATGAGTCGGTAATTAAAATAATCATTAATTGTAGCCCTCGATTTGTAGCTATGAATTGTAAAATAAATAATAAGTCAAATTCTGATTTTATTTTAATTTTATTTTATTTTACTACTTGAAGACGGAGAACAGTTTGTTATTTTGACACATGTACATTACATTTGCCCTCATTAGCCAAATCCAATTTTTCTTGTAGACCAACAGGAAGTAGCAGCTTTACAGAGAGGAAAGAGAGAGGCAATAATAATACAGTATTAATTCATTAATATATTAATATATTTATTTATTTATGTACTTTGTTTATTTATTAATTCATTAATTTACTTGTTTATTTATTAATTAATGAATTTATGTACTTGTTTATTAATTAATTAATTAATTCATGAACTTGTTAATTAATTAATTAATTTATGTACTTGTTTATTTATTATTAATAATATCTAATAATACATGATTATTATCTTGCACTGACAGAAATATATTGTTTTTAAAAAAATCTGATTAACACAAAACAAAAACAAAGCAAGATATAAATAAAAATCTTATTATTTACTGCTTTAAATGTTGGTGATAATTGTTTGCACCTAAATATGCCTAAGAGTGTAATTATTCTTTATAATCAGATTGGTATTGTTATTGAATATTAGTATACGGGGCAATGTTTTCTCTGTTAGACTTAAACAGAGCAGCTGTGTGCGTTGAAGCCCAGCGGGCACCAGATTAATTCCATTACTTAACATTTAGTCAGTCTTAAGCAGGCTCCAAGTGAAAATGAAGGCTTCACAGTAACCTGGAGCTTAAGCTCTCCAGGACTCCAAGACGTGTTATTAGATGATTAAATGGACCCTTTAGGTATTTATTAATATCAGAAACATTTAGTTGCAGCACCAACAGTAGTTTAGTTTAATATGATTGGATTAGAAAACAGGGGAGTTCCCTCCTTTTGATCACCACTTCCTCATTGCCCGCTTATCCTTCGACAAATATTGACTGGGCTGAAGGCCGTGACGTAATATGATGATAAAGTGAATTATTGCACATGAATGCATCGTATTGAAGGCACTATTTCTGTTTTTAGCATTTGTCTCCTTGAGTTCAAGTTGTTCTGACGGCGACTGAAATGATGTTTCATGTGATTTCATTTGTCAAACGTGAATCAGCAGTCTGCCCTCTCAGACCGATGCCATTGCCTCCGTGTCGGAATAAAAGCAGACAGCTGTTTTCTTGTTTGTGCTGGCATTGAAGGACCTTCTTTCTGGAAACCTCAAGTTGATATTAACTGTTGGGCCTTATGTCATATAATGTGACTTTTATAATGGAGAAAAGTTGATGTAGCCATGTTTAAAAACACCTGTCTATCAGCTGCTGTGCCTTCGTGGATCCCTAGTTTATACCCTTGTTATTCAGGCTTTTAGGAAGCGTGTGTGTAACCAGAGAGCTTGTGTACAACTTCAGGTGTGACTTGGTTAAGTGTGTGTGTGTACAGTAGAAGTGGATGCTTGAAACATGGAGTGAACGGAGAGGAGGAATGGAAGCAGAGGTGGATGCTGAGGTGGGAGTCGGGGTTAAGAGGGAGGGCGATGCCCTTTTACATTCCCAGATGAGGATTAGCGGTCACAAGTTCTCTGCCTGGATTGCGAAGCTGCCTTTTTAAATGCTCAAATTCTCTCCCTGTGCAACAGTGGAATTGCATTTTCTGCAATGTTTGTCTCGCATGAATAGTATTCACTTTTTTTGCACACTTTATTGTGTTGTATATTTAATTTGAAATGGATAAAATCACCATTTTTGCCCATCAGTCTACACTCAATAATCCGTAATGACAAAGTGAGAACATGTTTTTAGAAATTTTTGCTGATTTATTAAAAATCAAAAACTGAATCAAAATCTCTTATTTACAAAAGTGTGTGTCTAGAACTTGACAGAGTCCGGCAGGAATTGAACTGAATACAGTACATACTGTAATTGAATACAGTAAGGTCCAACAATTCACCAAGGAACGCTCTGTATACTTCCATGATAAAACTGTGGCAGAACAAGGGTATTAAATCATTTCTGAAGCTTTGAGTGTTCCCACGAGCCTCGATCGTTGTGAAACGGAAGAAGTTTAGAACCGCCAGATTAAATTGAGTAACCAGGCAAGAGGAGCCTCGGTTAGGGAGGTGACCAAGAACCCAACTCTCATATGTAAATGACAGATTTTGACTTTTAATATCCGTATGTGAAGGGGCCCTGAAGACTTTCTTAAGCCGCTGTATATCACTAACATTAACAGAGCTTAGGCTCACCCATGCTGAAAGTCCCGAGTGATGCTCGGCGCATCAGTATGTGGTGTGGCTGCAGCAGAGCGCTGTATTAACCTCCATCTTACTGGCACCTTCTGTCTAAACTGTTGATAGCCAAACAGCCCGTGACATTCAGACAGCACCAGGGCAAAATACAACCGACTCCGATATATTATGAAAGTCTGGATAACACGCTCCATAACTTCACAGAGATGTGTTTAGTCCTGACTCATCAGCTCTAAAAAGCATTTAAACTAGATGTTAGAGATGGAATGAAGCATGTTTTTACAAGTGTAGTATCAAGTTTCTGCCTCAAAATCGAACACTGTTGAAATCAAACACTATTAGTACATATCTTGCCCACAAATTTGTGTCATCCTGATAAAAATCAGCCTGAAAAACTCTGTGTTTGTTGGATTCTCATCCCGTATTATGTCTCCTAGAGAAGCTGGCGAGCTCCTAAATGTCACAGAAATGTTATGAAGCAGATGTTGTTCACACACGGCCAAGTTTCTCTGATTTTAGTCCGTCATGATCCGACTACAGAACTGACTCCACAGTGTCGCGGTTGCATCCAGCTCATCATGTGCCCTGCATGTGTGTGTGTTGTTCCCCAGGTCCCAAGGCGAGTGTGTGTGTCCATCATGCCGCTGTTTGGTAAATCCCACAAGAGTCCGGCGGACACCGTCAGGACGCTTAGGGACAACATGGCCATCCTGGTGAAACAGGACAAGAAGACGGACAAGGTAGAGTGTGTTTTCTGTGTGTGTGGATGTCTGGGTGTCCACGGGGGCCCCGAGGGGTGACAGCGCTTTGTGAAATTGAACCGCGGAACAGCCTGGCCCTGTCATCTCCTGACACTTCACTGTCAAGACACTTCACACTCTCCCCCGTCTCTCTGTTCTCCAGGCGTCTGAGGAGGTGTCCAAGTGTTTGGTGTCCATGAAGGAGATTCTGTACGGCAGCAACGACAAGGAGCCTCACACGGAGATGGTGGCCCAGCTGGCCCAGGAGCTGTACAACAGCGGGCTGCTGATATCGCTGGTAGAAAACCTGCAGGTCATCGACTTTGAGGTGAGAAGAGACAGTTATGGAGGGGGAAAAAGAAACGCAAAAGAAAGAAGGAGCGATGGATGACATGCTGTTTAATGTGTGTTTCCAGGGGAAGAAGGATGTGAGTCAGATCTTCAACAACATCCTGAGGAGGCAGATCGGTACGAGGTGCCCCACTGTGGAGTATTTCTGTTCCCACCAAGAGGTCCTCTTTATACTGCTGAAAGGGTGAGACACACACGCACTCAGTACATAACCGCTCACAGTCAAACGGCTCCCCAAAGAGGTGACACAAACTCTCTGTGCGCGAAGGTACGAGACGCCGCAGGTAGCGCTGACTTGCGGGATCATGCTGAGGGAGTGCATCCGCCACGAGCCGCTCGCCAGGATAGTCCTCAAGTCGGATCACTTCCACAGATTCTTCACCTACGTGGAGATGTCCACCTTCGACATCGCCTCTGACGCCTTCGCCACCTTCAAGGTAACCTCGGGTCTTCCCATTCCAGCCCCGTACAATAAAACTAGACTTGATTTTTTACAACGTGTGTTTCCGTCTTTCTTCACAGGATCTCCTGACGAGACACAAAGTGCTCGTGGCTGAATACCTCGGGGAGAACTACGACGCTGTGAGTGATTAGTCTGGAAAAACAGGATGGATGTAATAGCTACCACACATGTTAGATTTTGACCCAGTGGAACCTTTTAGTCTCTAATTTGCACCAGCATCCCACAGAGGTCACACCTCATCAGCCGCTCAGCACTATTTGGGAAGCATAAACACTGCTCTAAAGACCCCAAAGAGAGGAAACAGACACATAACCAGATCAGGTATCAGTCCACTTGGACTCCAGGATGTACTGATTAGAATTTGGTGGTCACTGTGACCTCACAAAACATGTTTTTTGGCCATAACTCAAGAATTCATGTGCCAATTATATTATTATTATTTCACAGAAATGTGATGAGGTGATGACATTTTGGACAGACATGAATGTAAACATCACAAGTCGGTTTGGTCTCTTTCAGTGGCCATCTGTTAATAATAATAATAACAACCCACCAGACTGTTAATAATGTATAATAATATGTGTTTGTTATGTAACTGCAGGTGTTTGCAGACTACGAGAAGCTGCTGCACTCTGAGAACTACGTCACCAAGAGGCAGTCCATAAAGGTCTGAGTCTGACTCATACATTGATTTGCAGAGTATTTGAATCATAAAAGAAACACTCTCTTAATATATCGATTGTGTTTCCTCCAGCTCCTGGGCGAGCTGCTGTTGGACAGACACAACTTCACGGTGATGACGTGCTACATCAGCAAGCCGGAGAATCTCAAGCTGATGATGAATCTACTCCGAGACACGAGCCCCAACATCCAGTTTGAGGCCTTCCACGTCTTCAAGGTACAAAAATATAGATATATATATATATAGAAAATATGGATCCAATTAGAATTAGCGAAGTCTACCCAGACACAGTATGTACAGATGTTGTGTGTAATAAATGTCCTCAGGTTTTCGTAGCGAACCCCAACAAGACGCAGCCCATCCTCGACATCCTGCTCAAGAACCAGACCAAACTAATCGACTTCCTGAGCAACTTCCAGACGGATCGCACAGAAGACGAGCAGTTCAACGACGAGAAGACCTACCTAATCAAACAGATCAGGGAACTGAAGAAGCCGGCCTCCTAGAGGAGCAAAACCCTCCCAACCGCCCTCGACTTTTTATCGATAGGAAGACATCCAGTAGAAAAAAAAACACATTAACAATATCGGTTATTCTATTTCAAAGACGGTTTCTTGTCTTTTTTTTTTCTCTTTGTCGGTTCATTCAAAAAGTTGTTCAACAGTAGTTCTCAATCACTGATCTTTATTTTGTAAATTGTTCTCATGATTTTTGTTTTTGTTCATCTGTAGCATGTAGTGCCACAACTCATGGTGTTGGAGGCGGCTGATTTGCTCTGTTGGGAGAACCAGCGGTTAAAAAAAAAGCTGTCTATTTAGTCGCTGCACACGACTTAATTTCTTACTGTTTAAATGAAGTAGCTGCGAATTTAAAAAAATATGAAGAATTTCTGCTTTTTTTTTTTTTTTTTTTAAACCTGGGTCAACGTGTCAAAAATTACTAAAAGTTAGCCAAGCGTCTCTTTTTCATTGTACTTGCCAAAACCAATGATTGCTCAAGTTTTCTCCCTCTAAAACTGAAAAAACATCATATATATTAACAGATATTAGCAGGCTGACTAAACGATACATAAAGGCTGATTTGTCTCTCCAAGATCACAAACATGTGGCACTAGTAAGACTGAGAATTGGTGTTTTAAGAACTGGTTTTACAACAAGAATCGCCAACTAAACTAGCAACTGTCGGAATATTATCCGTCTTTTAAATGAAGGGCCTTCTTAATTGACATTGGGGCTGCTCTCGGTACAATCATTTTGATCACTGGTTCTCTTTGCTGGTGGCACTTTCTGTATGATAATATGATTTCCACTGTTTTCACACTGCTTGAGGGTTTTATATATAGTTTCATTTCTTGTCATGTACAGTTTTCTGGTTCGTACACCTGAAGTGAGTGAGAACATTAACAGGAGGTTTCTCTCTGTGCTGTAAATGGTGTTTTTTTTGTTGCTCTGACGTTGGTGTTTAGAAACAGGTTCAGAGGTTTCAGAGGTGCCTTTTTGGGTTTGGTGTGTTTTTCCCTTCTTTCCTTTTTGTATTTCCTGTATCTTTCTAGGAGGGAGCTTAATTATTCTGTTAATGAAAATATGCTCTGGATAGAACATATTTGTTGTGATTAAGCAGTGAACCTCTTAACTCACTATATTTGAGTTAACGCTTGTCAAGGAGCTGATTGTGCACAGACCAGGGTTACGGTTTCACGTAGAGTTTGACGCCGAAGCAGCGCTGATTACGAACCACTTCGGCTAAAAAAACTCATCTGGGAACTTGTCGCAGAGTGAGGCCAAAGTTTTAACTGTGAAAAATCCACATAAAAAGTGATACTTTTAAAGTGCTGTTGGTTTTATATTTGGCTTAGAAATGGAGAAAAAAATCTGATTTCCAGTTCTTATAAATGACATTTTATGTCAGCAAATGTCTGAATATATTTCCCAGTCGATATTCGATGTGCATCATTAGGCTACTTTAAGCTCCCACATGTTTAAAAAAAAAAATCTCTTTAATTAGGACACTTTAAACAGTAAATTTAGAGACTAATATTTACTTAAACATAATGAATCTAAACAGAAAGAAAGGCAGTAGTGGAGTACAGTTGGGTGACAGTAACAGTCGTAAACCTGTGAATTGTCATTCTGCTTTTTCTTTTCATCTGGCGTAAAAGATAAAATAGTTCTCCATGTTTTGTCTTCTGGGTTCAAATAAGAAGCTTTTTTGGATGCTCTAAGCTGTGACATATCATACTGTATCAGAATATAACATGCTAAAGTAGACCGACCAGCTTTACATCAGACAACTGAAACAATAAGCAACTTTGGTCCCGGCAGAACTCCTCATTATCCTCCCAGTGTCCTCTCTCTCTCTCTCTCTCTGAAAGCAGACACCTTATTGATGCTATTGTACCACATTCACCACAAATAAAAGGATGGGAATGCATGCTCTGTGTGTGTGTGTGCATCATTTGTTGCTGAAAGACAGGCGGTGAGCAAAGAAATCTCTTCTTAATAACACCTTTATTTTCATTTTAGTGTGCATTTCTCTCTGATTAGGACCTCGGTTACAGAAACATTTGAATGGCTTGTTATTGTACCAACATAAAAAAAGAAGGTATGACACACAATGAAGTAGAACAGGTTCTCATGCAGGAAATGAAACCTGGCTGTAAAAGAGTTCCTTCTTTCTTAAAGCTGCTTTGTGCATTAATATATTTGTAATATAATCAGAAGTAAAAGATTCTCACAGCAACACCCTTTTGAGTAAAAATCCACATCCTGTGCATACATACATACATACAGTATGGATGTCTTTATATCAAACCATTACACTGTTTAAATCAACTATTCACCACTTATATAAAAACAATAAAATGACAATCCACATATCACAGCATATTTAACTATTTGAAATTTATTATTTTTGTGGTATCCCTATATCCCATCCATCCATCCGTCCATCCTTCTTGGTGGTTTCCCCATAGAGGTAAGCGCGTTGTATGGTTTCCAGCTGTTTACATTCCAGGCTGACCAATGATCCCAGTTCTTCATAAAAGAGCAAAATATGAATACAATTATGTGCGCCACAGATTTGATTTCTCACAGTTCCTGCTGTGTCGGTGCAGCCATAAAATATCAAATCTGCAGCACGAGGGCTAAAAACATGATTGTGTAGTTTTTGGTATATCCGTCCGTCTGTCTGTGTCTGGCGCTCAGCTGACGGTCGGCGAGTCGTCGGATCTGTTGGCGCACAGCTTCTTGCTGCTGTGGCTCTCCTGCTCGGCCTGCCTGCTGTGTTTCCCGACGTGTCCATCTGGAGCAGAAAGACACCGCCGTTACAGTACGAGACAATGAATGCACATTTGTGTAGTATCACAAGGTGGGACTTACTGGCGCGGTGAGGAGAGGACGCAGCGCGAACTGAAGGGCTCCTCTGCCACTGTGAAGACAGAAACACGTCACATTCTCCTCCTGTCTAAAAACCAAACAGCTCGTCTCTTCGTGTACTCACTACGAACTTGCTGACGTTCTTCAGGCTGCTGAACCTCAGGTAGGAGATGTCCCCCTTG
This sequence comes from Sebastes umbrosus, assembly GCF_015220745.1. Classification (NCBI taxonomy): domain Eukaryota; kingdom Metazoa; phylum Chordata; class Actinopteri; order Perciformes; family Sebastidae; genus Sebastes; species Sebastes umbrosus. The sequence goes on along the minus strand of NC_051292.1, from coordinate 10,525,118 downwards.
TCCTTGCCCCGGTCCTGGTCGGTGGTGTAGATGTGCGTGATGCCGGCTCCTCTGATCAGAGGGACGCACTCGTCGCACGGACATTTGGTCACAAACATCATGGTGGGCTCGTCCGGTTTGATGTGTCGCGTCCTTAAAAAAAAGCACCAGGAGGAAAAATGTTTAGAAGAGGAGGAGGAGGAGGAGGAGTGGAGCATCATCATCTTGATCCTGTGTGTGTACGCGGCTGTTCTGACCTGAAGGTGAGGGCGTTCTGCTCTGCGTGGATGATGTATCTGTATTTGCGTCTCTGCCGGTCCTGCTGTTTGTTGTCCATCTGGGGGTATTCAGCGTACTGCGAGCCTGCTGGGTAGGCGTTATACCCACAACCCACCAGGTACAGACACCCCGTCCCATCACTGCCAGCCTGGGACAAAACAGCAGATCAAATACTGAATAATTAATAACATGAATAATAATGGTATAAGTCATTCATACAACTCACTGGCACACCTTAATGTACTGATTAATGGACTCATAACTCATGGATTAGTTCAACATTTTGGAAATATATGCCAGGCTGATTCTACAGAAACAATGTCACAATGCACCTGGGATGAAATTAAAGCAAAAGGGAAGAAAGGTGAGCTCACCGACGCTCCCTTGGCCCAGATGACGGCACCCACGCCCACTTTGGGGTCCTCTGGAATGAAAATGACAGATTTGCATGTAAAGAAGCTGGTTGACAGGACTGACAGGAACGCTGTTTCAAAATGATTGTGACATTTAAGGCTGTCATTCAGGAAAAATGTCCTACAGGCACGCATCTGTTGCCTCGACGCTTTAAAGACTTAAGAGGAACAGAAATCTCATGGGGAACTTAGCTAGTGTGCATTTTTAGCTGAATGGTTGCAGCTTATAGTGTTTGAACCTCTTTTTGTTCAGCCTGACCTGAAACAGGATACGTGTGCCGCCTCTAGACAAACAGAAAGAAACAATCAGACCTGTTCTATAAGCCAGCAGCCTGGCCTGGATGATGCAATGGCGAGCCACTTCTTGGGACAGTCCCTCATGATGTGGAGGCAGCGAGGACTTGGCTAGAGATGACTCGGGTGTTGAATACTGCTCTCTGGGTCACAAGAACAACACAATCAACACCAGCTGTGGATGGATGGCAGAACGCATGAGTGTCTGTGAGTGTTTCTGACCTGTAGAAGCCGTACTTGTGCTGCGGCACGCCGGCAGCCACCGCGGCCAGAACCTCCACCAGCTCCCTCATGTTGTTTCTCAGGTTGGAGAAGTACGGCTCCATGCAGAAGTTCTCCAGACCCATGTGGGTCAGAATGTCTCGGTGCTGCCCAGACGTCCTGACCAGGAGCTGCCCGGAGAAATCCTTCAGGTGTTTCGTCCGCTGTCTGAGAAACAGGACGAGTTTCTCCTATTTATATGCAACACTTTTTACCACTGAAATGCAAAAGGTAAGTAGGTAGAGTTTGGTACCCGTTGAAGAGCTCCTCTGTGTCCAGCCTCGGCTCGTCTTCCGTCATCCTCTCCATGAAATCACACTCTCTGGACGTCTCGTCGACAAACTGCGCCAGGCCGGGCGCGAGCGGCTGCAGCAGCACGCAGATGTGAGGACGGCTGTTGGACTTGAGCTTCTCAGTCGCCACGGCGTCCAGCGCGGCCTCCTCCGAGATGCCGTCAGGTGGACTGTTGGAGGTTGAACGGTTCGCGGAGGCGGACCTCAGCATGCTGACCTCGGGGTCTCCGGGCCAGAAGGAGATCTGACTGACTCCAGCTGGAGAAAACAGCATCAAGCTTTTTTAATCTCTCAACATCTTTGTATGTGTCTACTGATCTAGTAGCATCTCCTCACCGTTGATGATCATCTTGAGGCAGGTGGCGCAGGGTCTCCTAGAGAAGTACAACTGACAGTCAGCCAGGGAGGCGCCGTGTTGGATGATGGCCGCCTGCCCTGCGTGGAGCTCAGGTCCTGAACAGTGGAGTCCCATCACCTTACTGTCCCGCACCACCACCAGACCCATCCCGCGGATCTGGAACACATTTCATTACTCTACTAGTAGATGAACTGGAATAACTTTGTGTATTTCATTCTATATTGTCTATCTGTGTGCACCAACCTCACTGTGGGCATCTTCTTCTTCTTCATCTTCTTCTTCTTCTTCTTCTTCTTCTTCTTGCTCCTGTGGGAACAGCTCCATCCACAAACTCAACAAGGTAAACAGGTTTACCTTCGACAGCCTGGGGCCATGACCTGGAAGAGAGGTGACAGGATAAAAAACATCTTGGACACGCTTTGCTGTCAAAGTGCCGCCTTGCAAAGATGTAATTACACCGGCTCGTGTGAGAACGTAGAATGTCAAGTATGTGACGGATAGGAGGGGTTGGAATGTAACTAAGTACATCTACTCAAGCACTGTACTTAAGCACAATTTTGAGGTACTTTATTTGAGTATTTTCACTTTATTCCACTCCATACTTGTAATATATGTATGTACGTATAATGTAAATATTGTACTTTTTACTCCACTACATTTATTTGTCAGCTTTAGTTACAAGTTACTTATACACAATATTTAAACGTATTAATACAAAATAAAAATCAAACTATGATGTATTATTGTAGATTGAGCTACATAGCAGTATATAAAGTAGTTCAAAAAGTGGCTCCACCTTTACCAGCTGCAACATTAAAGTGATGAACACATTAATGCTTCAATAATTATAATATAATAATATAATATATGTTATTCTGGTACTTTAAGTATATACCTTTGTGCTTTTTATTTGAGTACAATTTTTAATGCATGACTTTTACTTGTAACAGAGTATTTCTTACAGTGTAGTATTACTACTTAAGTACTTCTTTAGGTTGACTTCTTAATACAATCTATAATGCATTACCCATTAATAAAGTACTATATAAACATTGGGCCCAATCAGCTGGACTAGAATGACACACGTGGAGCTAATACACATATACAGTTAATTCAGGATGATCATACAGCTCATCATAAACATTCATAGAAAAGACCTAGCTGCTGTGTTATGTTAGATCAGCTGTTTTATGGCTTGACAGAACAGAAACCTGCGTAGTTACACAATCACAACACCACCTCTGTCTCTCTCTGTCTCACCTTGCAGTCTGCTGTCAGTCTGGGTGCTGCTGTCTCTCATATCTTCTTGGCCTGGCATGATCTGGCCTGGATCGGCTCGGTTCCTCATCTGGCTTCCTTCCATTCAGTCCTCCAGCTAGTAAAATAATTTCTCGTCCTACTAGCAAGAACACGAGTTCAATATTAACCTGGTTTACAGTCAGGCGTGACAGATGAACACTATATCCGGCCGCTGCTTTTCAAAATAAAAGCCTCAGGAAAACAAACTCACACTTTGATACAAAACGCATAAAAAAACGCAACACAGCTATACTCACGCTTACTTCACGTTACGTTTGACCGGTTTAGGATATTATATACATCCTTAAAGGAGGTTTTTAGCCTTATATCTCTGTTTTATCCGGTTATATCGCAGCTAGCAGCCGGTTGCTTGACAAGTAATAACAAGTAATAGCATCTGACGTCATAAAGAGGGCGTGGCTACGAGTATCATATAAGTTCACATTTGTTCCACTAGGTGGCAGCACAGTACTATCTATTTAAAACATGTTTAATGTGTTTTAAAGTGATTACAAAACAAGTGAAGACACGTGAAGGGACATATATATATATATATATATATATATATATATATATATAAAAAACAAAATATATTATACAGAGAAAGACAAATAAAGTACAAAAACAAAGCAAAACAAAAAAACAACACAAGGGGATAAAAGCAGGTTGAAGAATGTGTGTGTGTGTGTGTGTGTGATGTGGATGATGTGTGTGTTTGGCATTGAATGAGGCTAGATGGTCATATATGACATATATCTACTCTTAAACACATATACTGTACACATATCTACACACACACATACAGACACAGCACACTACTATCTTATATCATCATATAACTGCTGCTTTTATTACCCCATGAATAGCTGCTTTAGTATGAAACACAAAATTAAATAAGAGTAATTCAACTGATAAGAAAGAAGATATTAATAGTGTCTGAAGTCTATTCTATATGCTAAGGAATATATTCACAATAAGAATGAATTGGTGCAAAATGGGAAATATATATAAACAAAAAACAGTTTTGAGTTATTTATTTCTTCACAGAAACATTCCATAACTATATATATATACATATATATATATATATATATATATAAAAACATGTCAGTTATGTAACAGCAGAAAAAAAAAAGTCATACAAATCCCAGTATTGCAATGCTGATCACCTCAAAGTAAACCATTGTGCTTTAAGTCGAATTTAAACCGAATTACCAGCAGTTTTATAAACTTCTCCTATGTAAAATAAAAGATTAACAAAGCACGTTGAAAAACATACTTTTTAATAAAGTAAGCAAAACAATCTTATTTTTGTCAGTTTGCTTTAAATATAAAACAAGACTGTAAACCTGCTCCTCATTCCACTAAAGCTTTAAATAACTGTGACCTATAACCTGAATGAAACTGTGCTTCAATAATAAACAAGAGATCCTACTTACCGGTGTGTTCACACCAAATTGAAATGGTTCTTTCAAGCATCTGAGTGCATCAAGAAACAGAAACCAAACAGAGGAAATAGAAACTGAACGGACCAGTCAGCTGGCCATGAGCCAATAACACTGTGATTACTCCATCTATTTTTCCTACAACTCCCAATGACGCAACACAAAGTAAAAACTAGGACCTGCAGGCAGTTTTTGGTCATCATAAGCAGCAGAATATAAACAATACCTTTAACTTATTTCTACAAAGCATTGGTTCATATTGCTTTAACCTGCAGTGTCATGTGCATTTTCACCATATCTGCAGAAAAAAACCCTGCAAGAAGTGTGATAAATTACCAAGGAACTATTAAGGAATCATTATGGTCTTACTGAGTTTGTTGCGTTTCTGTTTGCTTCTTTGCCCCAATAACATTAGCAAACAGATTAAAACAGTCACCTCAGATCAGCTTGTTGAAAATGGAAAATGGAATATAAAGCGTCTGCAACATACCATCTGCCTTAGATACATTTTACAACGTTTACACTTGGAAAGGAAGTTAAAAATCTGCTAGTAATGTAACTAATGCAACATATGTCTTCCTTTCCACAGCGTTTTAAACTACTGCTTTACTGAACTTGAAGTGTCTTAAAAAGTGCCGTAGAGCGTAAGTCAGGCAGAATAAACATACAAAAGAAAACAGTATAAAAAGGAAATTATTATACATCCCACAATGGTTTTGAACTTCCAAAATGTACATAATAACAACCCCACAGTAGGATCTGGATCATCTGTGTATGTTGACGCCTCTAAATGGGGTCTAGCTTCTCTTGATCAACTCAATAGCTTCAAGATTTACATTAATGGAAAGCAGAATGTAACTCAAAGATGTGTTTCAATACAGTGGTACTCCTGGCCAATGTAAGTCAGTTATCAAAGCTCTTTTAACTAAACGTCTCTTTCAGCTCCCTAACAGAGACACGGACTCTGAAGTTTTTGTTCTCCCATGTTAACTTTCCCAGAAGTAAAGGAAGACATGTCAGAACGTGGAAGCACTGGCCGCAAAAATTCAAGTATACATGTGAAGAATACAATGCAGTGTGACGGAAAAATTGCGCCATGACTCCACAGGAACTGGCCAAAGTGCTGACTTCAGGTCCGTCGATTAACGCAGCTTAAATTCAAGTCCATCATGTGAACGATGCTGCGTATGTGCCTCTGTAAATATGCAAATCAACATCTCAAAAAAAGCTTTCTCTTAGGAATGTGATCAGACCTGAAGTTTTTTTGGAGCACTACCACGCATACTTAGTCGTAATATTAGTTTAGAAATTGTACGAGTCAGTTCTTGAAGGCTCCGCAGCGGCTGGCTCTGCTGATGAACTCCTTGAGCATCGCTCCGTCCACCTGCCAGAAGGCTCCGGTCTGAGTCACCTGAGTCAGGTGGTTCACGCAAAACCGAAAACAGAACACTTCCAGGTCCTAGAAAAAAAGACAAATATGATGAGATGGGATTAGAATAGACAAAATGTAACAGAACAGAAAAGACTGAATTGACTTATATAGTGTACCTCTGCGTCGTATCGTATGGCGGCGGACAGCAGTGTGAAGGCGTTTTCCACAGTGATCCCTCTCTTGATGATGTGCTGACACAGACGTTTCAGGCGGTTTTCACAGTAAGAGGTGGCCAGGTCCAGCAGGCCTGCAGCCAACACATACAGGTATAATTAGAACCAATTAGAAACCATATAAATGAGAAAACATAGAATATGCGTGCTAACCGATGGCGTCCTCAGGTGGAAGGTCGACGGTGTCGGTGTAGAGAAACTGCAGGAAGGATCTGTAGACGGGGTAAGAGAACTGGCCGATCTCGATCACCTCCTGCTGGTCTTCCGTCCACTGGGAGCGAAACATGGAGCGGAAGTGTTCACACCTAACACAAAACATCATTATCTACACTGTGTATAAGCCTGGGTATCGTATATATCTATGTCTTAATATGCACACGGACACACCTGATCTTCAGCACCGCTTTGTGGACGTGAATGCACTTGCCGTCGACGCTGAATTTAAGGTCCGCCGTTTCCGGGCTGTCGAACTCTTTCCTCAGAGCCTCCGCCACCGTCAGGAAGTCGTCGTGCTCTGGAACGAAGCGGAATAATCAAGCGGTTTTAAAAACAGGTTTTACAATGTCAGGATTAACACCGCCTCTCTCTCTCTCTCTCTCTCTCTCTCTCTCTCTCACCCATAGACATGAGCCTCCACATGACGGAGGGCGTGGCGAAGCAGGCGAAGACGTCGTCGGTGTTGGTGAAGTGCGTGAGGCGTGGCATGACGATGGATTGACCCCGACACTGACCCCACATATACACCTGCAGGAGAGACACTGTTACTGGCAGTTAGAACTAATATAGTAGTAATAGTAATAACCGGCGCTGTTTTTAGTAACACCTGTGCTTTTGCTACTGCGACAAGTGTTGGATTTATTATGTACAAAAGTGCTTACAATGACCTACAATAACCTGATTGTTGGATTTGTTGTGTGTGAAGTGTTTGCGAGGACAGGGAGGATGGCATGCTCTGTTCTTTTTTCAAGGCCAAAGGGAGGAAGGAGTCAGAAAGAGATAACCAAGAAGAAGACATGCAGCAGAAACATCACGTGCCATAAGCTCATGAATATTAATATTGTGTAAACCATGAATAGGCTGGATCAGGGATAGCTCGGGGTTCAGACTTCACGAACTGACCCATGCACTGTATGTTGTCAGGGACATGTAGGTTGGATCCAGATATCTGTAAACTCTTTTATTTTACTTATGCAACATTAAGTGTTCGGAATAAATTGTATTATTATGCTTTAACCCGTCTGTTTGGAAATTCTCTTTGTCACACAAGATTAACCAGCACGTAACTGGGCCTTGACCTCTCGGAGGTAGAAGGCCAGTTCCTTCACAAGTGAAAATGACCTATTTACCACTGTTTATGAGGCAGATATTCATTTTTTTACATGAACATTATTGATAAAGATTCATTGTAGAGAAGGTTATTTGTATATATACCTGCCCGCTTTGGGTCTTGGCTGCTGAAGTATGTGTTGAATGGCATGCTGCGACCTCTACGATCCTGTTAAATGAGAGATGTGTAAACAAATTGGCATGTTTTTTGTGTCAGGAAAGGGGCAGGATTTGGTCTGAAAGCATTGTTTATGAAAGGGAGAAACTCTATGACGACTTGACAGCTACTTAAGACGAGGACGCACAGAGGGAGGAAATGAGGACAGGAAACAGGAAGTCTTAACAGGACGGGATCTGTTCTCCCCCCTACCTCTCTTTGTCGGCCATGATCAGCACGGGGCTGAGGTGGTTGCTCTTGTTTCCGGTCCCCAGCTGACCGTAGGTGTTTGCTCCCCAGGCATACAGCAGCCCTTCATCTGTTAGCGCCAAGCAGTGGCTGTAGCCGGACACGATCTGGAGAAAAGGGAACACTTGAGTCATGCATGGAGACGACGTCACCAGTCGGCATTACATTAGGTTAATGTTGTCTCACCTGTTGCATACACAGCCCTTGCAGCGCAGTGAGGCGGCACGGCGTCAGCTGGTTTCCATTGTTCCCAATACCCAGCTGTCCGTTACCGTTGTAGCCCCAGCCGTAAGCCTTAACACACACAGAAAACAACTTTATCGTATGAAGTTCAGACTTCTCAGCGGGGATCATTAAGACTTCGCGTGTCGTCACCTCTCCGTTGTCGATGAGCGCCATGGAGGAGGTCTGTCCACACGTGATGGCGACCGCCGTCTTGCCCTGCAGGCAGCCGGTGACTTTCCTGGGGTGCGGCTGGTTGGCTGTGGAGCCCGAGCCGATCTGGCCACAGTTGTTATAACCCCACGCAAAGACCTGGAGGGGCAGGGAGGTGGGGGGATGCAACACAGTCACTTTTTAATAATAAAGCTGTAGCACGAGGACAGGCACATTTCTCTGTTTTTACAATTCTGTAATGTTTTCACATGGCTGTGAAAAATGCTGTAGAGCTGGTAACATTTAACAGCTTTTCCTACCTTGCCACACACACACATAGGCTAATTCGGTTTAATACCTTCGGGTTAAAAATAAGCTGCTTAATCCGACACTAGCAGAGCAGGAGGTGGCAGCGTCAAGGTTTTCAAGTGACCAACTAAAGCTAAACATGAAATACAAACTTACTAGCATGTGTAAATATGCTCTCAGTTCTTCATGGTAAACATAATGTCACACTATTCTCTATTTAATTCAATTATATGGCCAACAGCTACCTCTCCGTCCTGAGTGAGGGCCATGGAGTGATGCGAGCCGCACGCCACTTCTTTCACTTTCTTGTTCTGCGGGTTGGCGGTGACCAGCAGCGGGGACAGCCCCTGGTTGGTGGTCCCGTTCCCCAGCTGACTGTAGCCGTTGTGCCCCCACGCAAACAGCAGTCCATCTGCGATAAATAATAAACGCAAAGAAGATCGGAAGAGTTGTGAATTCCAGATACCGAGCTCAAAGATGCACTTACTGTACTGGCTTTCACAGCAGTGCATTAACTATTAAAGCCATATTGGTTGGTGGAAATGTGACTGGAGAAATGTATGCATCAGTAGCAAACACAACTCATTTCTAGGTGCCTACCGTCTGTAGCCAACAGGACATGAGGCCCGCTTCCATAGCTCAGGCTGACTACCTTCTTCCCCCGCAGGAAGTCCAGTTTCTTTGGCACAATGGTGCTCAGATTGTCTCCCGTACCGAGGCAGCTGCTGCTGTTCAACCCAAACACAAAGACCTGGCAAATAATAAACATCTGTTATAGTAGAACAAATAAAAAACTGCCTGGAACACAGGTACTGAGAGAAATCTGAGAATGCAGTGTGACGCAAACTAAACACAAATATGCAGGAACAACAACAGACTGATGTAACATGCTGGCTTACGGGGTGTTATAAGTGGTTTAATGGGATGCTGACATTCCAGTCATAAGGAGAATGAAAACAATGTTTCCTGCAGTGTTTTCTAGCAGAGGTGGTATTTTATAAGCTTTAGATAAATGAAGACTATTGAGGATATACTGGTGCCTCACCTCATTGCCATGTGTGACGTAGATGGCTTCATTAGCGGAGGTTCCAAACACACAGGCCTGTCGAACTGTGGCTAGCTCCTCAGTGCTCAGCAGAGAGAACAGGGGCCACTTACTGACGTCCACCATGGCTCCCGCACAACACGGCCGCCCTTGTCGGGGAGGAGCAGTCAGGGCTGGAGGGGAAGAGGAGGGAGGAATGGAAGGGGGGTGACAAGGAGAAGGGAGGACTTGAGGAGGAGGATGAGGAGGAGGTGATGCTGGAGAAGGTGGGGAGCAAGGAGCAGAACCATCCCTGCTGACACTACAGGAAGGAGAAGATGAGAGACACATAAAAAACAACACATTTCTATTAACTGTGTGGGCTTCATAAAACAGTAGAAGACAGATTGGACAGATATAAACATACACAGACAGATGAATTTACATGCAAAAATTAAGTCAGTGGTTCTGAAGCCATGTGTGAGAATTAAACTTTGAGAGAAATGGAGAATCCCTGGTTTAAGCCACAACTAGCTCATGAAAATGGGGCATGGCATGCAGTCAAAGCACTACACTTGGCTGCCCTCAGGCCAAATCCAACACTAAAATCTGTCAATGCATGTATTCTTGCTCATAGAGCGAACGTTAAGTATCTTGTTCGGCAGCTATGACTCATTGCTTTGCTTAACCAAAACCCGCCCTTCAATTCGGCATGCATAACAACTTCATAAGACACTTGTGAATAAGTGATAATAGGGGTCATATATAACTCTATATGGCAGACCAAATAATGCACACTCAGAAACCCAGACAACATTTGAATGTGGGTAGTAAATGGGCTGAAAAATGGGCCCTATATGGGATTGTCCGCGGGTTCCATAATGGCCCCGTGCCAATTGCCCTTGTGGGTTTCATGCAGGATTACAATGGGTGTTATATTGGTAAACCAAAACCCATCTCGGCCCCAGGTTTAAGTTCTATGTGGGGACTACATGGCCTGAAATATGGGTTGTACAGTAAGTGCACAGTTTCCATGTTGGCCCCATGCACTAACTGCCCAGTTAGTGACCCAACTAGGACCCACACAGGTAGCCCACATGGGGATCCCATGTGGGACCTACTTAGTTGACCCAAGTGGGCGACCATTTGAGTTGACAATGCACTAAATTCCCATTAGTGACCCACCTAGAACTCACTTGGGTAGACCTACTTAGTTGATCCAAGTGGGCCCCAGATAAGATACCCACTTGGTACCCAGGGACCCCCAGCATCACCCATGTGGGGCCCACATGGGAAGTGATGGGCAGAATATGTACAGTTTTGGTGGAATAAACACTAGTTGTGTTTAAATAATTACCAGCCTAGTAATGTGGCTCACAGAGATTAAGCAAAGCAATTGAGTCATATGTTATTATGCCAGCTGATCTGGCAAGCACTCTTAAATTGCTCAATTATTGAGTGGAGTTTGGCAGCATCGCCTTCTCTCCATCGGATCTAGCCAAAACACATCATTACCAGAGAGCAAAAACTGTGTTATCTAACTCAACAGTTCCCTTTTATGTCATATAAAAGTAAAGTAAAGTCATTTTAGCCCTTTAGTAAGGCAGCAGAGCAAAGCTGACTGAGGCTGAAGCAGGAGATAAACAAGAGCAGCTAGCTAGTTAAGCGCCTTCCTCTCCTACCTAGAGCATCTCTCCATGACAACTGAGAAGAGACAGACAGAGACAGATGTTAAATTACAACATCGCTACACACGTCTACAGTATGTGCAGTGAGAGTCTGAGTTACCGGACTGAAAGCGACTCCCCGGTGAGCTCTTCAACAGAACAGCTGCTGGACTAAACTGTTGTTGTGTACGGACTCTTCTTCGTCTGCTTTCTTTCCGGCAGATTAGAGTACATATGGGCGTGTTGCTGCCCCCTCCGGTCATTGGTGGAACTGCTAATACTAGAGGTGCTCCATTAGCTTAACCCAGGGGTCAGCAACCTTTATTATCAAAAGAGACATTTTAAAGGTGGAGCCCTGCCATGATTGTACTAGTGCGGTGATCTGAGTGTTCTTGTATATCCTGGATCTTGTGTCTTTGTCTTCCTGACCCAGGTCACCTCTCTGGGCACGTGCACGCATTCATACAGCACACACCCATACAACACACTCCCCCCCCTCCCTTACCCCCGACCCCTTACCACAGTTCTCATTATTTAAATTTATTTATTTATTTATTTTACTTTACTTTATTTTAATTATTTGGATTGTCTTTTTTTGTGTTCTCTCCCTCCCCCTTGTTTTAAGCTGTAAGATTTTGTGTTAAAACTATGAGACAGCTATCAAAATGAAAATACAGTGGTATAGAATGTTATTGTGATTGTATAAGTTGCTGTAACTGCAATAAAAATTAAGTTCAAAAAAAAAAAAGAGACATTTTAGGCAAAGAAAAAAATCTGTCTGGAGCCGCAAAACATTTGATCACTGTGATCTATCTATCTATCTATCTGTGGATAGATAGATAGATAGATAGTAACTTTATTGATCCCGAGGGAAATTCAAGTTTCCAGCATCACAGCTCCATAGTGCAAAACATGTTAGTAAAAAGGCAGTAAAAAAGTTAGTAGTGCAAAGTACAAAAAAAAATACCAGATATAAAAATACAAGGAGATGAAGAAAACTGTTAAAACTGAATATAGTGCAGAGTAACAGCTGAGATACAGGACTATTAAAAAAAGTGACTATAGTGCAGAAGAGACTGTTCAAATTGAATATAGTGCAGGGTAACTCCAGTAGCTTAGTCTATAAAAGTGCACTGTGTGCATTATTATCTGTCCTGCAGACAGATGAAGGTAACACAGCTTATAGTCTAAGTATATAGTATATAAGTCTAATGCAGTGAGGGCCAAAGTTCAAATGTATTATGGAGTATTAGGGCCACATTGAGGGGAAAAAAATATGAGATTTACAGAATAAAGTCATAATATTATGAGAAAAAAGTCATAACTTTACGAGAATAAAGTCATAATCTTACGAGAAAAAACGTTGTAATATTTTGAGAATAAAGTCATAACTTTACAAGAACAACAGTCGTAATATTACGAGAATATAGTCATAACTTTACGAGAATAAAGTCACATTTTGATGGTTTATAAGTTTTGAAACTGCAGGTAAAGAATTGGAAAACCTTCCCATGTACTTGTAGTTTTCCTTGACAACCAGCAGATGGAATCCTACCACACAGATCTGGGCTCATCGGCTTGGATGTGCTGCATTATATGGGATGCTCCACAGAGTGCCAGAAAATTAGCCTTTAGGGTTTTAATATGGGGTCAGTTCAGTTGTCATGATTGAGATAATAATGTTATGACTATTTGTAAACATTGGACTTTATTAAATGATTTTGAAGAAGTCCGAATATGTTTACCGGGGTTTGTCTTGCGTATTTTTCATTAATAAAACAGGATTTATATCACAGTGGATCAGGTCAAATATGAAGCCTTGCAAATCAGGATAATATTTTCCAACTTTTTTTTTTTCGTCCAGCAGCACTTGAGAAGAGTCTCTTCTGTGGCTTAGTGGGCAGTTATATGATATTCCCTGGATGCAGTCCATTGTGTTTTTCTCTGGGAGCTGAAGCCAACAGATCAATACATGAGCAGGCTTAGTGTTAACCTACTTCTCAATAGCCTGGTGTCCACTAGCCTACATGCTCCCCAAGCATTCAGTCTGCAAATATGCCACTCAGAGACAAGTGCTGTCTGTCTTTTGGTGGACAAGGCTGGTAGGAGTATTGGTAGGAGCAGGATCTGAAATTAACCTTTTTTCTGTGGCAGGTCACTGAACATTTCTACTGGCCACTCAATTTTTTTGTCTGCCACTTCTGAAATCTAGGTAGAACGCTTAAAATTGTAAACACTGAGTCAGTGGTACCAGACCGTAGAATTTTGGAATACTTCATGTAATCTTAATCCATGACTATATTTAATTTAGGCTTTAGAGTTGCTTTTTAAAAATAATATTTCTTAATATAAACCTGCCATGGTGGCAGGTGACCTGAAATTTTTACCTGCACACAGCCAATATTTACTCTGCATCTGGCAGGTGGCAGGTGCTAATTTATTCCCTGGGTAGGAGTAATAAATAAACAAATAATTAAATAAATAAATAAATAAATAAATAAATAAATAAATAAATAAATAAATAAATTAATAAATTAATTAATTAATTAATAAATTAATAAATAAATTAATAAATTAATAAATTAATAAATAAAACCAACGACAGTTTAATGAAACGTTTTACATCTGAATTTCTTTAAATTAAGTGTAAAATATAGCCTACTTAGTATATAGGTGTAGGTAGGGTAAACCTGATTTAACGCACCTAGCTAGCTGACGCAAATGACGCAAATCAAACACACTCACGTTGTTGCGTCAAAACAGGTGCATGCTGCTACTAGCTAAAATACTAAATGCTCATATGCTCCACGGTGGAGCCTCCAGCGGACACTTCTATATTAGTTTAGGTACTTCCAGGCTTTTTTGCTGTTTTTTTGTGACAGTAATTACGTCACAGTTGTGACAGCCGAACTTCATTAAGTGGACTGGTTATATTGGGACCAACGAGGCTGAGTGGACTAGCAGAGAAGTTGAACCTGAGACTAGCTGAGGCTGAGGAAGACTTCTTGATGCTTCAGACTCGCAGAACGACGTTCAGACAGGTGAGTACAACAACAAACGTATTCATGGATGTAAGCTAATTAACTAACTAACTAACTAACTAGCTAACTAACTAGCTAACTAACTAACTAGCTAACTAGCTAGCTAGCTAACTAACTAACTAACTAACTAGCTAACTAACTAACTAGCTAACTAGCTTGCTAGCTAACTAACTAACTAACTAACTAACTAACTAGCTAACTAGCTAACTAACTAACTAACTAACTAGCTAACTAGCTAGCTAGCTAGCTAACTAACTAACTAACTAACTAGCTAGCTACATAACTAACTAGCTAACTAACTAACTAACTGACTGACTAACTAGTTACATAACTAATTAACTAACTAACTAACTAACTAACTAACTAGCTAAATAACTAACTAACTAACTGACTGACTGACTGACTGACTGACTGACTGACTGACGGACTAATTTACTGACTAACTGACTGACTGACAGACTGACTGACTAGCTGACTAACTGACTAACTGACTAGCTACATAACTGACTAACTGACTGACTGACTGACTGACTGACTAGAGGACTAACTGACTGACTGACTGACTGACTGACTGACTTACTGACTAACTGACTGACTGACTGACTGACTAGAGGACTAACTGACTGACTGACTGACTGACTGACTGACTGACTAACTGACTGACTGACTGACTGACTGACTGACTAACTAGCTACATAACTGACTGACTAACTGACTGACTGACTGACGGACTAATTTACTGACTAACTGACTGACTGACAGACTGACTGACTAGCTGACTAACTAACTAACTGACTGACTAACTAGTTACATAACTAACTAGCTAACTAACTAACTAACTGACTGACTAACTAGTTACATAACTAATTAACTACATAACTAACTAGCTAACTAACTAACTAACTGACTGACTAACTAGTTACATAACTAATTAACTAACTAACTAACTAACTAACTAGCTAAATAACTAACTAACTAACTGACTGACTGACTGACTGACTGACTGACTGACTGACTAACTAGCTACATAACTGACTGACTAACTGACTGACTGACTGACGGACTAATTTACTGACTAACTGACTGACTGACAGACTGACTGACTAGCTGACTAACTGACTAACTGACTGACTGACTAGCTACATAACTGACTAACTGACTGACTGACTGACTAGAGGACTAACTGACTGACTGACTGACTGACTGACTGACTGACTGACAGACTAACTTACTGACTTACTGACTAACTGACTGACTGACTGACTGACTAGAGGACTAACTGACTGACTGACTGACTGACTAACTGACTGACTGACTGACTGACTGACTGACGGACTAATTTACTGACTAACTTACTGACTAACTGACTGACTGACTGACTGACTACTGACTGACTGACTACTGACTGACTGACTGACTGACTGACTGACTGACTGACTAACTGACTGACTTACTTCTGTTGCCTAGAATTGAGCGTTGTGTGCGCGTGTGTAAAAAAACTGCACAGCTCTATTTTTGTGTTTATGGTCTGTAAATGAGCTGCTGTTGAGTTTCTAATGTCTTTAACAGTTACATCTCTGTGTTGGCTGCCTTGGTGATGCTTCATCCTGCTGTGAAAGTGGCAGGTTATTTTATTGATGTAGCCTAATAATGTTTTAACATTTTTGTTTCCTTGTCTGACTTTTGTCCTCTTTTCTGGTTAAATCTTGCACGGTTACACTGAAGAGGATGGTTGTCTATTAATAATTGATCAGCAGTTGTATGCACAGGCTGCAAATGTCTGTCTATGGAGAAGGGATTTGTAGTTTGAACATAACAGTACATATTAACTTACCTACTTTTAACTTCTGTCTGAGTACACAAGTCTTTTTACTTGTACTTGAGTCCATGTTCTTTAGTAATAGTATTTATTTGGGTAAAATATTATCCTTGCACATTATGTAGTTATTTTCAAGAAAGGACATTTTAAGTAAGTGTTACCATTTTTTCCAAACATGAAGGTCTATTGTGTCAAAGCCCTCTCCATGCTACCAGGAATAAAATTAGAGAAATAAGGAATCCTGGTGGGAAAACACTGCACCAAAAACTACTATATGCAGCCTGAAAATGCATTTGTTTTAATTGTTGAATGCTTCCCCAAAGTTGCTAAAATCTCTAAATACCCAGAAACAAGCAGACAAGCTTTTCTTGTTCATATTCTGCAACCTTAGACCAAACTGTCCAGGGTCATTTTTATAGAGAGGCTATGGGGAAACTGCTGCTGCTATTATTCACAGGTTAAATATGCCCTATTCGACATAAAAATAAATCAGACTTCTAATACAACTCAAAACTACATCCTTTAAAACTGGAGAGAAGCAACAGGTTACATTTAAATATTTAATACAAGTTGTATTAAAGCAAGAAGTGCTCTCAGGGGCCATGAGCTTTCTAGCTACACCCTTGCAATCAGATTCATAAGGAGTTGAGAAGCTGTGGAGTCTTTCTGATGTAAATGATCTCTCTGAGTGTTGTAATTAAAAGTCACCTCTTCTCTGGTTCATTTGCATTTTATGAATTCCCATCGGCTGCAAGCGTCGCTCTCAGATTTCAGTCTTTTCGTCCTCCACTTCGCTTGTTTTTCTTCTTCTCCTTCTTTCTCTGTGTTCATGCACCCTCACTCCTGTCCCTTTTCCCTTCTTCCTTTTCCAGCTTGCTGTGTATGACAAACACACACATGCAGCTGTGGCTGTTTGCTGGTTGAAGCTCTCTGTGCACACAGATGCTATTTTGCCCCTTGATGACAGCAGCAATCCCATGCTGTAGCCTTGAGCTCCTCAGAACAATACAAGTCGTGAACAGAAAGTAGTATGAGAAAAAAATCTGCCAGGCGTCAGTCATCCTGCAGTAATGACTATGTGTGTGTATCTCTCATGTATGTGTGGTCCTGATTATGTGGGAATATATAGATGAGCAGTAGACATGGCTGTTTGTGAGGACCATTATCCTGGACTCATTTGCTGATATACTGCAATGCAGCTGAGAGCGATATCTGTTCCAGGAAGTTCAGCGTTTGTCTGTAATTGGTCATTGGTGCCACTGCAGGGTTTCACTCATTTGACTGTGTGCCTGTCTGACAACTGAAAATTCACACTGCTGTGTTTGGCTGTTTAGTGCCAGGTGAAAGATTGATGTGTAGCAATTTTAAACATCCAATAATACCATTGTCAGAATAACTGATGGCTTGATATGATCATTGTGAGTTGTTATTTCTCAAACCTCTTTCCCATAAAGTCCTCTTTGATAGAGGCTGTAATGGCTCATCAAGCCTCCCGCTCTTTATCATGTTTATCTTTATTGAGGAGAATGATGTTGGAAGTCATTTTTTTCTATTAATCTTTCACTCTTTCCATCAACTAACGAAACAGCATCTGATCTCTTTCTGTTTTGTGCCATAAAGCAGTCAGACCAGTGACATATTTAAGGTTTTAATTAAGCCATATAATGTGTTTATATATTCCCTGTCTCTTAGGTTTTTACATAGGTGACTTTGACTATTGTGAAGCCATAGAGTTGACGCACTTGGACACTCTGGGGGGGGTTATGATGGGGTGCTGGGAGACAGATCAAATTCTGCTTAGGGCTTCATAAATGGGTCCCCTGCTGCCTCACAGAAGCTAGAGTCACACCAATTATAAAGTATATACAGTTTGGTGTGTTCAATTTTTTCGTTTATCATATTGTGCAGGATGTTTACGGTGTTTTAGTTTTAAAAAAACACATAATGTGTAACTACAGCTCATCACCATTTCTCTTGCAAATATAAATTCTTTCTTTTCCTAAATTCCCAGGTCCACACTTTTGTTTCTGTCAGCTCAGAGAGGGGATTTTATTACACTGCAAACATCAAAGGCACTTTATACATGAAAGTCGTTTCCTTTTCCTCAGTAAAACGGCTCTTTTTGGGTTCCGCTTTAGAAATTGACTGAATCACAGGCAAATGAGCCACAAACCTGTCTAGAGAATGGGTGGTGTGCTTTAAAAGCTTATCAGGAAAACGCTCTAAGGCAGGAGTATCAAACTCAATTTAGTTTATTGGCCACGTACAGTCCAATTTGATGTCAAATGGGCCGGACCAGTAAAACCATTGAATAGTACCTCAATTTTTTCCTTTCTGAAAACGTTCACAATTAATAAAAAATGTATAAAAGAGATGATGAACAGCCCGAGATTTCTCGTTGATCTCTCGGCTACGACTCAAAAAACAGACTGCTGATTCCTCAAACCTTCCAACAATTAATTTATCTTCTCTGCACTCAATTTTCCTGGCAAATTCTTGCATTTTCCGCCATGATGAGTCTGATAGTGGCGCTGAATATTATATTCTTTGAGCACTGAAAGGTGCAGTAAACACGCCAAGCACACTGGTTTCCCATTTACCTCTGTGAAGAAATAGGAACTGGTCCATTTTTCTTGGAAAACCTGACACTGTTTCCACTTTTCTCCTTTTTGACAAAGACATTTTCCACCGGCGGCTGCTTCATGAACAGTAGCTTGACAGTGCTGTGTCATGTAGCCTATAGCTGTACGTAAGCATGTGGGATCTATAATAGTGCATCCAGTACATCAACATCAGTATTTCAATCATTCATTTAATTATTTCTCTTTATAAAATGTTGACACACAAAAAAATACAGTGAGTTGTGACTTTGGTGAGTCCCAAAATTGCTTTTCGTTGTGGTAGTGTTATTGTAATCGGTTTGAAATGTCACTGACACTGTTATTACGGTCCAGACACCTCACATGCATGCTCAGCAGCTGTCCACTGGTGAGGTTTCTGGCGTGTGTGTTGTGAGTTTGAGCATCCAATGTGGATTCAGCACTATGGACAGCTCCCTCTGAAACCACTGCAGCATTTCCAACCCGCCATGAATGCAGGCAGTCTATAACTGAGATCATCTCTTTGTGGTCTTTTATATGAAATACACCAAGCAGCACTTAATTCAACATAATTTCAACTCTAATAATTTAATAAAAAAGGAAACAAATCAATTAAAAAAATAAGACTTCATTGAGGTTAAGTGCTGTTTCGTGGATCATATCATGAAAGCCGATCTGCCTAGAAGACCCCAGTGTTAGAAGTGAGTCGTGCAACAGGTGTGTGCATCTGCAGATAGAAAAGGCAGCATTAAACTGCCTGATTTCTGAGCAGAGTTTGGCGTAACGCCTGTCTGATATATAAAGAAGGACGCGTGCTATAGTGGTAAAGAAAGACAAGGCTGTGTGGTGATCTCGTACCCAGATTACCACCTCCCCAAAATCCTGCTGGTTACGGTTTCTATCCAGTCAGTTCAGATCCTGACGGTATGGGAACCACGTGTCTGCGTAACTGCAAGCAGCTCCTCTCTGTAGTGCTGCATCAAGCTGCACAGGCGAACCGGAAGTCACGCTATCCTTCAAAACAAAAGTCCAAGGCAAACCAGACTGTGCTCATTTTCAAAGGAAAAGAGCTTGGGCAATAGACACAGCTCTAGGTTGTGCGAATAAACAAAGTGTAAATTGTTTTGCATGTACAGACAAGAAAGTCGTACATAGGCCTACTGCAAAAATTGTGCAATATTTCTATGCCAAGTGGCACTTATATTTCAAGATTCAAGAGTTTTATTTGCCATTTGCACCTAAGTATATTGGAATTCTGAGCAGTTTACACCGAGTCAGCTTTAAGAAAAGAAAAAAGGTCTAACAGGCACAATGTATTATAGTACAAAATAAGTAGCACATTCAACTCAACAGAATAAATAAATACATTTTTTTATATATAAAACGCCTTCAGTGTAGTCAATAAATACACTAAACTATCCGCTGCATAGGAACAATACCCCCAGAATACAAATATACAGTATATATACTCCATGACCAGGTTAAAAGAACTTAAAAATATTATAAAAAATAAATAATTAATATATTTCAGACAATTAAACAGTGGAAGGCAGCATATTGCATAGCATTACAGTCCATTCAATTCAGGTGTGCTGTGTGTCAATAATGGTATGGAGGTGAGGTGTGGGGTATTTGTGTCCCTCTTTAATGTCCTTTTCCACTTATATTTATGCAGTAGTTATATTTTTGGGTGCTAAATAAGTAGATAAATATAAATAACGAACTAACTAGCTTTAGTAACCTATTGTATCTCCATGCTAAGTCACTGCTTATATGATTCTATAATGAACAATTCTTTGCTATATTGCCTTTTTATATATAAATTAAGTCAAATATTGTAAGAAAATGCATATTAGGCTATAAAGGACATATTGTAAGAAAATAGGCTATAGGAAAAAGAGAGAAGCAGTTCTAGTGTGCTCAATTAAAACTGTGCTGGTTTAGTCTTTTGTTTTGAAGGAGCCAACCGGAACAGGTGTTTGGTTGAATTGCTTCCTCTTTGTCGCTGGTTGGGTATAGATAGTCAGTGCACCTCCTCGCGCCCCACCGGCCCCGTCGGTCGTCTCGAGCGCTGCTGAAGAAGACGCTGAAGCACCGGAGGAGCGCGAGAGGAGGACCACGAGCCGGACCCGGTCTTCTTCTTCTTCTGCCACTTCTTCTCCATCTCTAGTTTCTGGAGTAGTAGAGACAGCAGCACCACAGTCCAGCAGCTTCTCTTTCCATCAGCAAGGTGAGGAAGAGGAAGAGGAGGAGGAGGAGGAGAGGAGGAGAGGAAGAGGAGACAGACAGACAGACAGCAGTATCTTGGCGCATTGGATGGAGCTTATGGATTATTGAGAAGTGGAGGCCGAAACGCGGATGAAATATTCATAAGGACTTTTTTTTAAAGAGGAAAAAACACAGAGTGGGAGCGTGCAGAGATTCACCTGCAGTGATTCACCTGCAGTGATTCACCTGCACACTGACCAGAGACCAGAGGACCAGCTGCTGCTGCTGCTGCTGCTGCTGGAGAGTCTGCATCTGTGTGTGCAGTGTGTCTGAGTGTGTGTGTGTGTGTGTGTGTTTGGAAAGGAGCCCCCCTGCTGCAGTACTTGTCTGCTGGTACAGGGATGCCACCGAGTTGCTGACGGACCCCCGGTATCCGCACCCCCTCCTCCTCTCCTCCTCCTCCTCCTCCTCCTCCTCCCGGACGGACGCATCGACCCCCTGCGATTCCCCACTAATATGCAATGGTTTTTTGTGCAGAAGCCTTCAGCTGCCGCGTACCGCCGACTCCACGCTAGCGCCGCCGCAGCCGCATGCCTGTCCGCCGCTGCCGCTCCTCCTCTCCCCGACGCGCCGCGCGGCAGACGACGCCATTTGAAGAGGAGCGCTTTTCGGGGGCTTTTGACGCCGGCGCGGCGGCCGGGCGGCGGCAGCAGCAGCAGCAGCAGCGACCTCCTCTCCTCCTCCTCCTCCTCCTCCTCCTCCTCCGCCGCTGAGGACCGCTGGCCGCTGGGGCAGCCAGAGGCGGAGAAAAGCGCCGCAGCAGCGGTTGCTCTTTTCCTGTGCGACGTCGACGCGGAATACGTGCGGCTGCTGGTCTCCGCGCTTGTGGAGGAACCTGGCGACGAGTTCCTGCTCTTCTTCTTGTCTATGGTGCAGATCGGTTGGCCGAAGCACCGCCGAACTGAGCCCAACAGCTGGCCGGCTCTGCTGGCATGCAAACAGGGGGGCGGATCAGCCCCCATGCGGTGGGTGAATTTTAGGCTGCCGCATCCGGAGCGCCTCTCGTCCCCCACCTCCTCCTCCTCCTCTTCCTCCACCTCCTCGGCCAAATCCATGCGGTTTATTTGGAACAACATTTTCAGCAAAGGATCGCATATGCTGCAGTGTCTTTGTGGCAAGAGCCTCAAGAAAAACAAGAACCCAACTGGTGAGTTTTGTAGTGTGTGTGTGTGTGTGTGTGTGTGTGTGTGTGTGTGTGTGTGAGAGTGTGTCTCCCCCTCTCTCTCTCTTTCTGCGTGTGTACGTGCGTGTGTGGGGGTGATGGAGAAAGTCTTTATTATTTCTGTACGTGTGCAGCAGGAGTGTGTGTGTGTGTGTGTGTGTATTCCCTCCCGAGAATGCACTGTTCGACTGCTTGCTGGTGTTTCTCTGCAATCGCAGTTGTGCAGCAAGTGAGTGCACTACAGGGATGGGAGGGGGGGGGGGTGTGATTGGGGGCAGACTGAGAGAGGATGGGGGAGGTTTGGGGGGGTGATAACTTATTAGCACAGAAACTGACTACAGTGTCAGTGCGTGCGTGTGCGTGGCAGAGATGCTGCAGAAAATCAAGTCTAATGCAGTCTGCAGTCCCGTTCAGGCTCCAGTAACCTGCATGATTAAACAGCACATGGCCTTATTTAGACTTCCACTGTGGATATTCGGCAACCGTGGAGCAGGAGGAGTGTGTTTTTCTATAGTGGCTGCAGACATTTCAGTCAAACTGTGCGGACACAAACATCTTCTTCTCAAGAGATCGAAGACTAAATGTGATGCTGTGTTAAGCAGAGCTTCCTGACTTTAAAATGTTTATTCCAACTTTTTCCATTCAGGTGAGCTGTTAATGATGTCCAACGTCACACTTGGTGCACTCACCGGCAACATGTCCATCTTCTAAAGTTGGATTTTGTGTGTAGATAACTTCAAAGATCAGGGCTGGGAAACCTGTCTGTTTCAAGTCCCTTGCTGTGTTCATCAACAGGGTGCAGGGCTGATATAATTAAGAGTGAGATTCAGTTTTAATTCACCAGCGGCTCTTTTGATTCTCTTAGTCATGCTCTCCAGAGGGTACAGGACACATTTAGATTTGACCAAACCAGATAGTTTGCTATGATCTCCACCAGATTTTCTCCTCTGCTGTAGATGAGGGCAGGACAGAGATTGACATTGGCATCACAACAGGAAGTGGACATTGTTGACATTATTGGCATATTGACATTGCATCGAAGAGTTGGCCACAGTGTTTAGAGGGCAACAGCAGGCCCCACAAGGCCAATTGTTGAAGTCAGATGGCTGTCAAGTTATATATGCCAAACTACCCATCATATCCATTTGTTATCTCTGAGCTTGGAACTGTAAGATGCTGTGATTGTGTTGTTTATGTGTTTTAGAGGAAGCCTCACAGCAAATTACATGTACAAAAGGGTACATTACAGTTACATTTACAAAAAGCAATTGGTATTGTTTGTATGACTGGTCCATTAATTGATAAATCAATCAGCAGCAAATAATTAGTTGACAATTCCCTACTTTTTCAAGTGAGGAATATCAAACATTTGCTTGGCCACAACTTCCTAATTAACAGTATTCCCTACCATTGTAATTTGAAAACTTGTAATTTAACTTTGTTAAATTGTGATGGGCCCTTGTCATCCTTTTTATATTTAATGATTAATCAGCCAAGTGACAAACTCATTGAGTCAATAATTATAGTAATGCAGCCCTAATATGACGTCAGCTGTGTATACAGTATACAGTGACCAAGTCCTTACTGTAATCTCAACCAAAATTGTCCTTTTAAAAAAGCTGACAGATGGAATTTGTAGTTATGCATACGCAAATGTGTAGGCACTTATACAAATACTGTAGTTCCATTACTTTTTGTAGTTTATGAACTGATAACATACGTTTTTTTTGTCATATGAACTGAAAGGAGAAGGCATTTTACAGGCAGTCTGCAGCTGGTCGTTATTCTGTCTTGCTCAAGGGCGCTTCACCAGGCCTTGATTAAAGGAACAGTACACCACTATAGACCAGCCAAAGGGCCAGTAGAAAGTGGCCCATTTATAAGCAAGTTCTAATTTAGACATCTGTTACTGGGATGTTTTTCTCCTCTTGTTTGAACTTTGACCCAACAAAGCTATAGTTTGTTAAGCTCCCAACAACCTTAAATTGGTTGGATGGAAACGCGTCACTGTCTTGTTGTTGAATGTCTGTATGTCCTTTGCATATTTTGAGAACCGTTCATCCGATTTTCTTCACACTTGGCGGGTGTATTGCTGGGGACCCAAGGGAGTGCAGTGTTGAATGTGGTGCAATTTGGCCAGATGGTGGCGCTATAACAATAAACCTCACGTTTTTTTCATGGCATTTTGAATTGTGTCCAAAATCTGTTTTTCGCTGCTCCTCCTTCAAATTTTGAGCAGTCGTCACCAAATTTGGTACAGAACATCTCTGGAGCAAACAAGAAAAAGTTACTTTTTTGTATTGTTAATGTCCCAGACAGTTTTGCTATAGCTGACCCTCAAAGTTAGCTCAAATGCTGTGGGCAGGGCTTATATCACAAAAAATGTCACATCTCCTGAACGCTGTATGCTATTGGGACCACATTTGGTGGACATGTGTAGATAGAATGTCTGAGTGACCATGACAAATTTGGTGCCATGCGGTCATTAGGTGGCGCTGTAGCAGCGTCATCTAATTATAAAGGATGAATCTCTGTCTGTCTGTCTGTGTTTGTATGTACCGAATGGGCACTGCACTAGTTTGGGCAAAGGATCGGAGGCCTGGGACGCCTGCCAATCAAGCAAACACACACCAAACAGAATCATTTTTTAACCTTTTTGTAATATCTCCTAAATGAAACCAATTTTCTCTAGTCTGAGAGTGTTCTCTGAGCCATGATGTTGTTGTTTAGAGTGCTGTATAAGTGGAAAGAGTTGGGACAAAGCATATAAAGAGTTAAGTGAAAACTCTGCCCTGCTACCAGGCACTCTATGATGCACCAACAAGCCTATTTACTCAGAGCTTAATGTAAAATTGTCATTATGTGGGCACTTGAATGTTCCCCCTAGTCCTTTGCTGCATTTCTCTATACATTAACGTCGCTCTACGGTGGCATTGAGTAAATATCTGCGTAACCACAGACAGTCAGCACTGAAAAGTGATGAGATGAGGTCAACAAAACATTAGTGCTGTGTCTTCTCTTTGTCCCCGAGTGTTTAACAGTCAGTTGTTAGAGTGATTTCAAAGCACCATCCCTGCGGTTTGGAGCTGATGTGTAAAAAGGACAAACGCATAGTAAATCAAATCTATATAAACAGTGCAGCATGGTGTATGTCAGCTTTGGCCATTGTGGTGACTGTCTGGGGGCTATTAAGAGCCAAATTGCACCCATGCTTGCAGGAGACTGCAGTTAGTGGCAGACAAATAAGACTACAACCTCATAGAAACAGATGTATAAGAGAAATTACTTGTAGTTTAAGTTTTAAATAGAGCACAAAGTATTAGGTCTAATCTGTGACATTTTCTTATACATGTCAGTTACAATGTCAGTTTCCTCCTCATCATTGACTGATATAATAATGATTCAATGTATAAACCGTGTATGAAAGGATGGTAGGTCTTTCTTGAGAAACATATTTTGTACTTTATCAATGAACATTTCAAGAAAAAAGTCACATGTCGTGCCGTGTGTGATCGACAAGTAATCTCTGGGAAAACACAAGAGCAGCAAGGCTTAAGCGCCAAACATAAACCTCTAATCTTGCAGATTAAAGGTGAAAACAAACAGTATTGATGTGTTGGCACAGGTGAGAGGATTAATTTGCTACACAGAACTGAACGGTTGTACTAAGTGCAACATTTTCTTTTCACCGCCTGCCAACACTACACTGCCTGCAATTTATAAAGAGTGTGTCACATGACTGTTTTTTTTGTGGTGTCCTCTGGGCTCTGTGTTTCCGCTTTCGTTCCTTTATATATTGTGCTCCTCTCCGCTTATTTGATGGATTGGCTCGAAGCTTAGGATTTATGAGAGAACGTGTGCGCTCCTGTGATACATAAACAGGAATATTAACCTTATTACTCATAGTTACCCTGCAGTTTCAAACTCCCTCTTTGGGTATGGGACGTCATTAAATGGACAGACTCTGAGTTGCAATTTGTTTTCAGTATACTGAAAACAAAATCAAGTATAATATTACTGCAAAATATTATACTACATGTGTGAAACTTCATTCTTGACCTAGGAAACTGTATGATACAATAATCTTAACTCTGTTTCAAATGTTTTATTTTGAAGTATAATTTTTCTGAGACAGCAAAACATAGTATTGCCATGCTTCCTTTCCATATAAACATATAAGCAAACATAATGTCAAAAGACACAAGAACACTCTTAAAAAAAAAAAAAAAAAAAATGAATAAATAATAGTAAAATAAAAAAAGGAAATACTTAAATACTGAGTGATGAAATTAGAAATAAACTAATAATAAAACAATAATAATAACAAATGAAAAACAGTGCTAATAATCGTGACAACAATAAAAACAATAACTCAAGGTTTACTTTCTAGCTTTTTCTGGAGCTTTCAACCACATCTCATGTTCTCCACTGGTGGATGGAGTTGGCTCAGTTCATGATAATTTGGTTCCTTGATATGATGATACGTGAGCCAACCCCACCTGCTGATGAAGACCATGAGATCTGGTTGAGAGCGTCTGAGGAAGCTAGAAGGTGGACCTTGAGTTAAGATTTCTTTTGTCGATTGAGTAATTTGTTGAACCAGTGAAAGTCTGTTTATGACAGGTTTGATATTCCATTGAATGGTTAAGCTACTATTCAAGTAAAAAAACATTTACTTCTTAACTTGCTTTAGGTTTTTGGCTGTTTGTGTGATCAAATATTCAAATTTGAGACATTGCATTGGAATAGTGAACTTGTAGTGATCACTTTTCATGTGTTTTTTCTACATTTTATAAACTAAATTACTCAAAAAAGGAATAGATGGGTGCCACTAGTCATATATCCTTGCATTTATCTAATTCTCTGCACCAATGAGGCAAATGACTGCATTTATTTGAAGTCTTTATATCATGTTGAATTGATTGCGACTGGCTCATTGTTTATTTTCTGGTGTAATGCCAACGGTAGTGATGCTGTGTAGATCGATTGCAAACAGGAGCTCAGATACTTGGCTTGTGCATATGTCGTTTTGTCATGCGAGGCGCTTAGCTAATGAATATCACCCACCCACCCACTCACACACACAGTGGGAATGCAAAGAAGAACGGCAGTACGTACCGTACACGAGCACTTTCCCACCGGCATCCAGCAGCCAGCCTCATAGATTTATAGCAGCCAGCTCCATTTAGCTGTCACTTTCTCTTTTAATTAAAGAAAACAATCTGTATGAGCTCTCCCTTGGAGTTTTAGTGTGTATGTGTGTGTGTTCATGCGTAATACACGGAGCAGTTGGTGGTGAAATATGGACCTGCTGCGGATGGGGAGGAGGCAGCGTTTCGCTGACTCAAGATTTGTTGCCGTTTTTCCTCTGAATTGCACTATTTAGTGAAAGTCCACTGGGAAGACAGAAGTACAGCTTTGTTTAGTGTGTATGGATGTTTGTGTGCATCAGTATGTATGTGAGCGATTCAATAAGAAGCAAGCTAAACGTTTCAGTTTCTTTCTTACAGTTTTTATACTGTACATCAAAGTTGACTTTTACTTAAAATCTGTGTTATTATGATAAAATGGATTTCAATTCAGATTCAGATTAGATGTTTACTGCAGCTGTTTCTTTCTTTACATTCTTCTCCATTCCTCCTTGGTAATATTAAACTGGTTCACTGTCAAAAGGCACTGAAAATATTTTGTTGTGTGCTCTAGATGCATTTTTTGTGAACAATTATAGCATTGTTAACAAATTAGCGTTAACTTTGGTGAGAAATATATTGGCTTTCCTGTAGCTGCTTTACAATAAAAGCCACCCTATTCTCCGGTTAAACACTTTGTGTTCTATTTGCTCGTTTTGGACGAATTCTTTAGTCGATTTGTCGATTTTTATGCTTTTTTTTCATGCTGAATGACTTAGTTCCAAGAAACTTTTATGTGATTCTTTGTGGAGAAACTAAGTTTTACAGATCTGTTGATTAAACCAACTAATCGATTAGTTGACTAAAAAATTCTTTGGTCAAGAACAGCCGTACAGTTTGCATTAGCTGTAACAAATTCAACTCAGTTACAGCTGTAGGAGAGCGATCAATTAACAGGGATGCTTTCATCAATTAGAATTATCAGCATCAAAAAATGGCATAAATTGCTTAAAAAATGGGGTTTGATGTAATTAAATCAAAAGATTATAACTTTAAAGATAAGATAACCACAGACAGATTCATCTTAAGTTCAACCATGACATAATAAAAACTCACTTTTCTGTAAACTAAGTCAGGTCCCACTGCGACGGAGCATCTTCTGTTAGAAACAGCTGAAACTGTGTGAATGGAGGTCCAGTGTCGTAAATGGGACTCCGCCTGTTTCCTCCAGATGAACCAGCATCAGTGTCATTCATTGTTAAAGGGAATGAGGCCCAGTGTTACTCAATGTCCCATATGACGTGACCCAGATAGAGACATTCACCCTTTATAGCACGCGTAGGCGTGCCATGCTCACCTTCTCTGGAGAGTTGCCATTAAGGCATCCTACTTTATATTTTATTTAAACACTGGAGTATAGCAGTGGGGTTCGTGCCAACTCGGATCTGTCTCTGCAAGTGAAAGGCACACGCATATACACATGCATACGCTGCACATTTATGTTTAAATATATATCTTATTTAAATTTAAATCGTGAATATCTTTGGATCCATGTCCTATTTTCTTCAAGCTTGCAGCAAAGTGAATTTGTGTGTCTCTCTGTTTCTGTTTCTCAGTTGCGTGCTTGTCCAAAAAAGTGATGAGTTGACAAAATAGTGACAGTCATCGTGATGTGTGTCCTCTGAGGTCACATGGAGGGTTTTTCTGTGCAGTATACGCTCCCTGTAAGTGTGTGTATGTGTGTGTGTGTGTGAGTGATCTCATTAGTTCATGGCCTCATTGTCCAAAACACACTGAGTCTGCAGAAAAAAAGCATTCTGACTTTGCTGCTCTGACCTGCTTTCGTCTGAACTCTCATGTACGTCACACTTCACACACTCACAAGCTGTCAGCTAATCACACCCGTCACACACACATACAGTGCAGCAGTCACACAGGTCATTTATATAATCAGACTGGAACAAACTCAACTTTCTTATGTGATAGTCGTAGCTTCTTTTCATGTCTTATACACAATTTAGTACAGTTACAATATCAAATGTGCTGTTAAAGATAAAGTTAGTGGCTAGCTGGTGAACATAGTGGAACATTTAGCAGCATAACAGCCAGATATTTCCCTCAGGAGTTGGTGGAGACTGTTTGTACTAACTCTATGCTCCATATAGTACTTCAGTGTAGTGTTGACACAACTTGGGGAGCTGTCATGTCGTCCGCCTTTATATACAGTCTGTGGACAGTTACTTTTTTGATTTTCAATGTATTTTTCAATGCTGTGGGCACATTGTGATCTGCTCATTGACATCTCTATTCAACACAAGCTGGTTTATTTAAAGTTCAACTTGCATAAATCTCTTAAATGACTCAAATTTCATTCCTCCCCTTATATTTCTTTACACATCTCTGCTACATGTTTAGCCATCTACCAAATTGTTGCATTTCTGAAATGACAATATTTAGTTTATTTAGTTAGTTTTATTGAAGGGTGTCATTTGAATAAACGTATGAGACTGTTGCTCTGCTGATTACAGTGTGAAACAGTATAATTTTCCAAACGAAACAATGATTAAAAGTGGAAAGGTGAATATGAGAATGTGTGTGTGTTTGGACGGCTCTCGCTCCAGGATTCTGTCAAGAGAGAGTGAGCGCTGAGTGTTATTTTTCCAAGTGCACTTAAAAAGCAGCAGGGCATCAAAGGCTCCACTAAGAAGTGTTTTCGCAGACTGAATGATAAGAAGCAGAGAAACACTTGACAACAACTCAGTCTCTCCCTCTGACTTGCTGCATAAAATCTGTTTAATTGGATAGGCTGGTAAAAAGGAAAAAGTCTGTTTTCATTTTACAGATACATATCCAATAGCCTACTTTTTCCTCCTTTTTTTATCTTATCTTTTTATTTATTTATTTTATTTTTATCATGATTGTGTGTTCTTTTTTTTATTTTCACTTTGTTTTATTTTTCTTGTCTTTTTTGTGTACATAATAGTAGTCACTGGATATATCATACAGTTTATAAAAATCATAATAAAGTAAAAAAAAATGAATGAATAATAATAATAATTGGCTAGTGATATTCTTTTCTTTGACAAAATAAAATAATAAAACTTAAGGTGCACTTAGAGCTTTTCCCAGAGCTTTCACCCATATCACACAGATGTTGTAAGCTCAATAGCTGTCATCCACAGTACTTTGGCCTTCAGTTAAGCATGAAAAAGCAGTTAATCGTTCAAAAGAAAACATAACTAAGCGGCTTACATGATGAGTTCCCCCTCTGTAGCTTTTTCTTAGCACCTCGTCTCTTTATCTCTGTTCGCCACTTCTTCCCTTTGTGCTACCTCTCTCTCACACACACTTGAGCTGACTTCCCTTGTCTGCGTTAACCTTTCGCTTGATGACAGCCCTGCATGACATAATCGCCATATCTGTCCTACTCACTATTTGTGTGTGTCGCCGACGTGTGTGTCCTCGTCTGAGGCCGCGTTGGGGGACTCCGGGCGATTTACAAAATGAGTTTTCAGTGGAGTCCAATGGGCTGCTGTCTACAGGTGTGTTAGCCATGGACTATGAGTTTATACTGAAGATAGCAGAGAGGAGACTAAAAGCTGCTTTGGGCAGATGTGATCCAGGTAAGATACTCTTTACACTGGCAACAGCTGTGTACATCTGTCCTGAGAGAGAGACTTAAGAGGAGAATAGAGAGAGAGAGAGAGAGAGCAGGATAATGACATATACTGCCACTTACTTTACCTCTAAAGAGAATCACTAAAAAGGAAAAGGACTTTATAGCAATGCAGTCATTGAAATATACAGTTTAAGGTATCAACTGTGGTGGTTTATTTACTTAACTACACTTTTATTTGGCTTCATCATGATTTAAACTCACCTATTTTATGATCTCTGCAACTTTTCAAAAATGTACTTACAATTAATTTGTCAGTTTCTGATAAACATGGCTAATGGGACATAGAACTTACTTAGAATTACTTTTTAGAATTTAAATTATATGGTAGGTTAAAATATTTTCATAGGGTGTTTGGGTGTAAGACAAAAGAGCCTGAAAAAGACCAAGAATACCACAGATATGACTGACATTAGAGCTGCAATGATGAATCGATTAGTTGTCAACTTATTAAATTAATCACCAACTATTTTTATAATTGATTAATTGGTTTGAGTCATTTTGTTAAGAAAAAAAAAAGTCTAAATTCTCTGATTCCAGCTTCTTAAATGTGAATATTTTATGGTTTCTTTACTCCTCTATGACAGTAGACTGAATATCTTTGAGTTATGGACAAAACAAGACCTTTGAGGACGGCATCTTGGGCTTTGGGAAACACTGATTGACATTTTTTACCATTTTCTGACATTTTATAGACAATCGGTTAATTGAGAAAATAATCGACAGTTTAAAACACATTTTAATCAACAATGGAAATAATCACTAGTTGCAGCCCTAACTGCCAGGTTTGGGACGGGCAAAAATGATCCTACAGATAATCCTATCCAGATCGGATTAAGGGTACTTTCAGGGATAGTGTCAGTTCACGATCACTAAGATTCCTGAGCCCAACACAGTTCTTATACAGCTTATACAACAGTAGTTGATCAGGCGTCACCCTTTAGCCTCTGTCAGGAGGACTCAGTGTGTGTGTGTTGGTCAGATGAGGTCATGACGCCCGCCACTAAAGCTTCTCATCTGTTGCTTCTTAAAGACATTTTTTGGTCCACGCTCTCATGTGAGTCACGTGACTGAATTGCCTTTCCATAAACGTATGTGCCAGTCAGTAGTTTTTTCCACAAACTCCTTAAGATTCTCTACTTTAAACTATTACACTTGGAATAGTTTAAAGTACTCAAAAAAAGCTGTGATGGTGAATTAAACACGAGGTGGCAAACACCCCCACGAATACTGTCCCACATGAGTCACTGTACAGTAGGAGGTTGTTCACTGGGCGAGCAAATTCTTTTAATCAGAGAGCACGTTGACCAACACGCACCACCAGCTCGAGAGAAAAGTTAGGTATTAGCCAATATGATAAAACTGCACCAGGCCTGCTGATTTCTAAAGCTGTATTATTTTTTATTTTTCCTCATTATCATCACATGTTAAGACCTAAGCCCCAAGCTCACTATTATAACTTTTCTAAAAGGGCAGTAGAAAGTAAATTCATTGAAGCTGTCTTGGAGGAATTAGCCACAAAGGCAAAAAGAGATCTAAAAGGCGTCACCTCTGATAAAAAAAATGCTTTTCATATTGTGTTTTGATGGTTTACGCCAGTAATTGATACTCTCTGATAAACTCTGCTTTTGTGAAATGAGAATATTGGGGAGCAATTTCACGCCTTTTTGTCAAATCTTAAATGAATTGTAACGCCAACACTCTTGTCATCTCGAATCCATTATCCTGTTCTCTCTAAGGCCTCATGGACGCAGCTGTGTAATGCTTATAGAATCAGTGTTTTCAAAGTCCAGGGTGGGCGTAATGTATTTATGCACTTGTACCTGTGAGAAGTGCTGCTCTTAGATCTGTATTGTGGCACAATTTGGATTAGATGCAGTGTTATGTTAGCCTCTCGGTCTGAAAGAGATCCTCACATTTACTGAGCCGCTGAAGTGTTGACATAGTCACTGAGAGGGATTACAGTACACACATGCACACATACTGTATACAAGGTGCCTTTAATGCAGCGATGTGGGGGAAACAGATTAGTCAGGGAATTTAGCCTTTATACCCTACCTATTGTCATGCCACACTATTGAACTTAAAGAAAGAATGAAAAGGGACAGATCTGCTGTATCACCTCAGATTTTGAGTTCGTAAAGCTAGTTTTATTGTAGTCTATGTTACTGGATTTGTTAGCCTTTTGAGTTTTGAGCCAGAAATCACGACTGACCACGACAATAGAAAGCTCCTTTTCCAAAAATCCACACCCTCGTTGCCGGTTATCCTCCTCCTCTATCCAACTGTGGACTCTTCTCCACAGAGCGGTGTGAGGAATAACATATTTTTTCAGAACAAAATAGCTGAAATTAGGCATTATTTTACTCAGACTATAGCTGACTGGGACTGCCGCCGAGAGAGATAAGCTTTCTTCTCGCCCAGCGTGTGCGCGACCGTGGGTGGCTCTAAAAACATTGTGCTTTGTCGAGTCTTGAATGCTTAACAAAGTTTTATCTCTTGTCACATTATCTACCTACGCTCTCTGTTCCTGTTATTCAAAGTTAATTTAGTGCCTTATTCAGTCCGCCGGCCATGCATGGAGCCTTTGAAAGTACTCATATTGTCACTGTTTTTCATGCTGTAACTAGCAAAAACAAAAACTTGTGTTAAAAATGTTTTAATCTGTAACACCAAGGGGATTAAAAAGCAACTCAAGTGCACAGTCTTTTGTATGATGCCAAAGTGTTGTGACAGAATTGCCAACACAATCAAACAATGACCCTCCCGAGACGTTGACTGACTCGTTATACAGAGAGGCCGGCAGTGGTGTCAACATGCAGAGAAGCATTACTCATTAAAGGACCAGTACACTGAACTCCGTGCTGCTGGCAGAGGAGCAGTGGGCTGGGAGTTGTGGTTGAGCTGAGATTGAAGGAGTGCAGCTGCTGGGGGAAACCATTTAATTCTAAGTGCTTTCTGACCCAGATCACTGCACTACACTCACACACACAACCCCAAGCGGAAGAGAGAGTAAATGAATTCCTATTGACAGATGCATTATATTCCCCACAGTCAGTACAGTACTATCAATCTCCAGCACTACACTGTATTAAAGTGATTGCACACATCACATGGGAGACCACTGTTAATATCCTGCTGTATCATGATGATCAGTTCCTAAAAGTAATTAAATATTGTATGTGTGTATCTATTGAAACAGACATAGCCCTGTATTACTGATGACTTAGGGGGCTGTTATAAATTGCAAGGAGGCACATAAAATAAAATTCATTGATATAACCATGCAATGCTAAATAACAAGAACATAAGGATACTCTTTAAAAAAATCAAAGAATACATTTATTTAAGAACGGGATTGGTCTCTCTTTACAACCACAAAAAAAGCAAGGCGGCTAAGAAACCGAACTAAGTGACGTGTTCTCTCTGTCCATCGATTTCCTCCGCTCTGTTTCAGTACTACGGACAGCGCCGCACATATGTTCCCCCGGGCCCCTAAACACAACAAACAGCGCTGTCCATGGTTCTGAAACAACAGCTTAACGATAGTCACATATATCTTGCCTAAGTTTCGAGAAAAAACACAGATACGATTCAGCCTTTTATTCATAAAAATACTATATCAGACTCCAAAAGTTATCTGGGCCCCACTTCCGTAGTCCATGGTGATGGCACACACTCTCCAAGTAGTAATTGAATACAGGTGAAAACTGCAGTCTCAGTCCCAGTCATGATGTGTTTGGATAACAGAGAGGAGATGACGTGGTATCATGGCAGTCTGCTTGACTGACTGTGCTGCATGATCTATGTAAAGAGAATGAGTAAGCATGACATAACATGAGCTTTTCATACACTGCTCACAGTAAATAATCCCTTTTGTATTTTATGGCTTTGAATTAGTTGACTTTCCTTATGTTATCTTTTAGATTAATTTATGTAAATAGATGTTTACCCCCTTTTTCTAAAGATTCTCACCCTTCAACTTCACAGGACTGCTCATTAAATACTCAAAATTAACACTCAAACTTCAGTTATAATGTCACAAAAGAAAAAAAAAAAGTAATTGTAAACGCACATGTTTTAACATTTGTAAAACGACATAACCCAACTTAACTGTAGTCTAACACATGCACATGTTTTCTGATTAAACAGTAGAGCTGTTAACTCTGCTTCAGACTGCTCCACCACATTTTCACATCATACAAACATGTTTTCAAGCTCTCCTCCACCTCCACCCAGCTTTGACTCTCAGCACCTCCATAATTCTAACTTTTGCCTTAAGGAGTTCTCCCTTCAGTCTCTGTAGTTATCTCTCCCCTCTCCCTTTCCCTCCTCTCCCCCTCCTCCCATCTTCCTCTGTAGTTCTGACTTTTTGGGGAAAGATCTGGAGCGATTATGTAACCACTCTGACGCAGAAGTCTCCTCATTTTTGCGTGGAAAATTGTCACTGATGAGTTGAGCCTCCTGCTATACCTGCTCTAGCAGCTGCTTGTGACCTCTCATCTCTCTGAAAATGGAGGGGAAATGCCTCAAAACAACTGTAAAAAACAGCTGTAAGAATGCTTCATACAGTCTTTTTACAGTTGGTCACTCTGGAGAGAAGGCAGGGCTAACACAAATTGACTTTCACTGTTGTTACTTCACACCTCAAAGCACCAACAACACCAGGAATATTAGAGCAGCACTTCCTGGGGATATCCCTGTGAAATGTCCCTGAGGATCAAAACAGAGAGCTTTTAAAAGAGAGATCAATAGTAATATGTGAGGTGTTTAGAGGACTACGGCCCATGAAGCCCTCTATTACTGTCCAGACACCCTGCTGTTGTGGACAGTCGGAAGTACTTACCCTTGGGGTGTAGACCCATGTGGGGTTGCTTGATATGCAGACAGGAGATCTCTTGATACTGTTTGATATATTCTAAATGAAATAGAGTTCAAATATTCTGCGTGATCTACCTGGATCATCCTCTATTTTTTTACTAAAACTGAATTTAAAACCTTAGCAAACTGACATGACAACCTTCATTACTATATGTCACCAAAATGTGGATTGTAACATGTAAAACTAGTGTAATGGCTGGTTCAGAACCAAACAGGGTTAATGTTGGTCACAGAAGATTAACTCTGATTTTTGCAAAAGTTTGCCAATAAGAGTCTAGAAACCCTAGCACTCGAGACCGCTGAGTCTGACACACCCTTGTATTCCTGGGATCAACAGTTTGATTTGACATCTAATAATGGCTCTGAATAAATCCTGCAGTGTGTGAGAAGGACGTAGGGTGTAAATAGGCAATCTGAGCTGAGGTTACTGTGAGCTGGTCTAAGTGTTTTAGGGAGTAAAACAAGCCACTTGTTGCACTTAATGCAACTATAATATGGCAACCAAAGTAGGGGAAAGTAGAAGTATGCCAGCCAAAACTTAAGTTCTATAAGGTAAAATGGCTCTCATATTTAAAAGGCGTTTTGTCTTTAGTCGTTTTCCAGATAATCAGTTATCTCGTCCTCTGTCTTCTGTTCTCTTGCTTCCTTTCCTTTTGGTTTAGTGTCAAGTTTTACTTTAAAAAACCTTTATACATAGGTAAGTTTTGCTGTGCAGTGCTCTCTTTATGTAGGAAAGCCCTGTTTACACTCAGTTACACACATTCACACCTGGAAGCTTAAATTTTCATTTAAGTCAAAATTGCATTGCAGCATCTCGGTCCCACAGTGAGGCTAAGTTCTGGTCCTCATATTGAACCCCATAAACCTTTAAAGCAAAACTATATAGCATTTGAAAGGAAAAATAACACATTCTTCCTCTTTCAAATGAAAAGTTGAATTCATAAGCAATAAAACATAACGTTGCTCAATTCAACTAACTGAGGGGTTACACTGACTATCTGTTATAGCCTTACTTGATCCGGTATGACCAGTATAACTTATGGTAGCTGATGTTACCTAAAGATCGCTGTGTAACTGATACTACTGTGCCAAATTGCCTCTGTTCTTGCACTGCTGTTAAACTTAATAGTCTCACTTTAAACCAATAATGAAACCTCACTTCCATTTAGATACAGGAGGTAATTGGCAGTAAGAAAATACTCTGTAATTATGCACATATACCTTTGTCTGTGGTTGCTAGGTTACAAGGGCACTTGTGGTCAAACTCATTTTCCCCTTTCAGAAAGTTCTACTTATAATAATAAAGTTTACTTTGCCACCCAGACTGACAAACTAGTATGAAAGGAACAAAAAGACAGTATATGTTTCACTGTGTCTATCCCTGTGATACACACACATCCCTGTGAACACCCAGTAGATGTTACATTGTTCACCGGTCTTTGTGCTGCGAGCTAGAGAGGCGTCGGAGGAGATTCAGGATGAGAGAGAAATAGGTATAACACAGAGGAAGAGGGGAGGGGGATTCAAGACACTAGAGGCAGCAGACAGAGATGTAAGGAAAGAGAGAGGAGAGGTGAATGAATAATTCAGTCCCTCCATTCCCTCTCTCCTCCTCCCCGCTGAGTTGGAGATGATGAGACAAGAGGAGAGGAGTGGAGACAAGAGGAGAAGAGTAAAGGAAAGAAAAGGAGAGGACAAGTTAGAGGAGAGGAGACATGGAAAGGAGATTTAACAAGAAAGGAGATTAGACAAGAGGAGAGGAGAAAAGGAAAGGAGAGGAAAAAGTAGATGAGAGGAGACAAGAAAAGGAGATGAAAGGAAAGGAGAGGGGATGAGATGAGAGAAAAAATGAGAGGAAAGGAAAAGAGATCAGAGGAAACAAGGAGAGGAGACAAGGAACGGAGATGAGAAGGGATGAGATGAGAACAAAAATGAGGGGAGAAGAAAGGAAAGGAGATAAGAGAAAAAATTGAGAGGAAAGGAAAGGATATAAGAGGAAAATTTGAGAGGGAAGGAAAGGAGAAGAGAGGAGGGGAGACCAGGGAGATGAGAGGAAACAACAAGAGGAGAGGAGACAAGGAAAGAAGAGTAGAGAAGGAGATCAGAAGATACAAGGAAAGAAGATGAGAAGGAGATGAGAAGATACAAGGAAAGAAGATGAGAGAGGGGATGAGAGGAGAGGAAGCAAGGAGAGGGGACAAGGAAAGGAGATGAGAGTGGGAATGAGAGGAGAGGAAATGAAAAGAGAGGAGAAGAAACAAGGACAAGAGATAAGGAAAGAAGAGGAGAGAGGGGATGAGAGGAGAGGGGACAAGGAAAGGAGATGAGAGTGGGAATGAGAGGAGAAGAAACAAAGACAGGAGACAAGGAAAGGAGATGAGATGAGAGGAAACAATAGGAGGAGAGGACACAATAAAAGAAGAGTAGCGAAGGAGAGGAGAGGAAACAAGGAGATGAGACAAGGAAAGCAGATGAGATGAGAGGAAACAATAGGAGAAGAGGACACGAGGAAAGGAGATGAGAATGGATGAGATGAGAACAAAAATAGGAGAAGAGGAAAGGAAAGTAGATGAGAGGGGGGATGAGAGCAGAGGAAAGGAGAAGAGGGGAGACAAGAAAAGAAGAGTAGAGATGAGAGAAAACAAGGACAGAAGAGAGGAGGAGGAGGAGAGGAAAGAAGGGAAGGAGAGGAGAGGAAACTGGAGTACATGTCTGCGTTGTATAGATTTCAGCAAGTATGTGAGAGAGAGACACAAAGCCGCAGGAAGTCAGAGCCGCAGTTCGATGAATGTAATTGATGCCAGATGTGCGTGTTGTTCTCTCTGCATTCAGCAGGTGTTCTCTCGCTCCGTTCGGAGATCCACCTGCGTCACTAATCACTCGTTACCTTGGTAACAGTGGATTTCCCCATGTCTGCGCTGCTGTGCGTGTGGGCGGGTGTCTGAGCGTGAATTATGACTCATCCTGCTCGGTGCAGAGTGGCTATCCTCACACTCCTGTCTGGGGAACACCCACCCACATCTGTTACCTCCCTGTCTGTCTCTCCTTCTCCTCTCCTGTCGCTCCATCTCTCGTCTCTCTCTCCATCCATCCTCCCCTCGCTCTCAACTCTTTTCTTTCTCTCTTCTGCTGCCCAGACTTTGCAGATATTTGGCTAAATGTGATGTTTACCTGTTGCTCACTGTGTTTGTTCAGAGCAGGAGGGGAATACGGTAATTAGCATCACCATGATCAAACAAAGAGCGCCACCTACCGAGATGCTGTTTGATAGACAAGCTATCCCCGGCGAAGTCTATCTTTTATTGATGAAATGCAGTATAAATGAAGCCTAAATCCTTGTGGACCATACCTATAACCACTCTCACCAGGTTAATCTGTCATTTAAAGGAATAGTTGAACATTTTGAGAAATAAACGCTTGTTATTTTAAGACAGGGAACAACTGATTTCCCAAAAGTTTGAACTATTCCTCAGCAGTTTGGTGAGCTATTAGGTGTTATAAAGTTATAGAACTGAAGTTAACCTCCAGTACACAAAAGTATGTACTTTTCAAACAAGCAAAAAGTGCTTCACACAAAATTGACAGTGTCATGAGAAAATGTTCCCTGTCTTGGCTCAAGCACAGGCCCTCTATTGTACTGAATATCTATGAGCTTCTTGGTGAACATACAGAAAACAAAGATCATAACCAAACAGTCATCTTCGTCCTCCCACACGCAACATGTTCTCCCAAGGTAGTCGAGCAGTTTTGGTGCCATTACTGCACAATTACTTTTTTTTTTCTTTTTCTCTCGTCGGCGTAGGCAGCGCTCCTTTTGTTGGTGTTTGAGAACAAAGACGGTCTAAATGCTATTGTTTTTGGCTGGTTCATTGGGTTTATTCACATTAGTTTGCTTTGAAGTAAGAACTCTGAAGCCCATAGAGGCTTTAGACACCAATGACAAAACATACTCAGCAACCATTCCTGCCCGTTTTGCTCCAAAATTGCGTGTTGTTTGAAACCTTTTATTTATTTATTTTAAATTTTCATCACAAACAAAAAAAGTAACATCTACAGACAGACTCACAAACATACAAACCCCACATACAAAAAACAAATGTAAAATTAAAAAAATAATTAAAAATAATAATTAAAAAAAAGGTTTCAAACACAATTCTGGAGCAAAACGGGCAGAAATGGTTGCTGTTGTTTGAAACCTTTTTTTAACCAGGTGTCTGTTCCCTAATGGGACACTTATATGCTTCATTTTTGGCCTGATGTCACACCAGAGGGGCATTTGAACCTGCACCTGCAACCTGCACATGAAAGGTCCTATGTTTTCTGTATGAGGAAACTGTTTTCACATAACTGTAAGATCTGTGGCTCCATTGGTCTCTGAACGTTAATATCCCAGGCATAAGTGAACCAAGCAGCTCAGGGCCAGCCTAGCAGACACCGATCTGACATTTTCAGTCCCGATGGCGATACCTGGGCTTTGGGTATCGGCCGATATACAGATCCAATACTATAATTGCTTTCCTAACAAATAAATACACATTTACTGAATTAATCTTTATTATTAGAAGGACCAGCAAATGCAGAAACAAATTGCTCAAAGATTAAGCATGAATTAAAAATTCCAGCATATAATGTATAAAGTATATAAACATATAATTAAATTGAATAGATCGCCGATAACCAATCCAGCTACTTGAGTCAGTATCGGTCCGATATCCCAAATGAGCATAACAGCTATGAGGAATTATTTTTTATCATCACAATTGTTAATGTAATTTTTACAAATTGTCAATAAATCACACGCCAAATAAACCCACCTTAAAATCTCAATTAAACCTGAATAAAAATATTGTTTCCTGTGATATTGCAGTGATCTGTCCATCCCTAGTGGTCATGAAAGCATCTTGAAGACTGATAAAAAAGTTACAGAGCAGTGGCAAGTACAAAGTGAGCAGTGTATGGAATCAAAATGCATTCAAGGATGTAGAAAAGCAGAGTAAAAGAGAGGGAGGTGGATGAGTGCTGTTGTCTTTTACTGCCTGTAGAGGGCGCTGCTGCCTCTGTGCAGACCCAGAGGAACATTGTGCAGACACATGGACATGCAGGGAAGCTTGAAATGGAATAGAAAAAGAATAGCAGTGTGTGTGTTTGTGCATTTTCTTTCATATATATGCACACTATTGCATATTTCAGTTTACTTGCGTGGGTGTTGTCTTGCAAACCGTGTACTATGAAGCAGAAAGATATGGGATGAGCAGAGTTTTTTTTTTATTTTGAGTGGATGGATGTTGGAATAAGTGGATGGAAGAGGGACGAGGCGCGAAGAATTTTTTCTTTTGAAGTTTAAGAGCCGTGTCCCGCCTTCCTCCGACGCTATAAAAAGCAGCAGAGGAGATGAATTTTAATGTAAATGAAGCTTTGATTTATTCATAACTTCTTCTACTTGGACTGACCTGGATAAAACAGCGTACACACACCCTCACTCCTCACACACACACACACGTCTTTCTTTGTTCCCTTTTTATTTCTGCTGTCTGGGAGAGAGAGACAAGCAAGGGCGAAGCAGTTTGTTGCTTCTGTGTGGAAATAGTTGTGTTGTCAGCAACATCGGAGACAAAAGCAGGAAAGCCTGTCGAAAGATTCTGAGTTTACCTGGTGAAATGGGACAAAAGATGAAGATCTAGGGTGACAAACTGCTGCTGTTGCTATGAGTCTTTGACTATAGGCCCAAGCTAAGCAAAGTATATCAGGACAGATATCATAAAAACATAATGGCACTGACATATTTTCAGTTCTCAAAAAGAGCAACATCTGATAAACTCTTGTCTGCATTCAGAACTCCATTTGGTTTTTATAGCGTTTAAGGGGTTTTCAGTCATTCACACTTTTATCTTGTCTGTGCAGGAAGCACCCACGCTGTTATCGTTATGTACCACACACAGTGAACAACCGCTGTGTTATTGATGCACTACTGTTATCAGTAAACTCCTATTGTTGGGCTCATGTTCTTAGACACGCTCTGGTGCCACCTAGCGGGCAAGAGGGAAGACGTGCATCATATTTCTGTGATGCCTTGGGAGAAAACTGTCTGTCTGAGTGTGTGTGCATGTATGTGTCACACACACTCACGCACATACAGAGGTGGAAGAAACACAGTGGTTTCTGAGAGAGAGAGGCTGTTCGCTGTCCATGGTGCTGAAATATTTTTTGCTTAAAGTGTTCTGACCTGCTTTTGACATCACGAAGCCTCAAAAAGCGACATCCGATTATTTTTTAATCGCATCGGCTTCACCCGCTGCACTCAAGTCCTTTTTTTGGATCCCCACGACACGGACAAAAATAGTTGGGAATGAATAGGACTTTCATTTATTCAGAATAGTTTTAAAACCAATCAAGTAACACAGTAAAAGCAGGCTACAAACTACTGGTAATATATTCATTTGACATCTTATTTAATTGTGATATAATTACTTTTATTGTAAGCCTTTTGAATGTATCTTCACTTCAATCTTTATCTGTGACACAGCCTAACACACATATAACAAGCAGTTGTAATATAGAAACAATCTATATTAGTATCAAAAGGCTTTATCCCCTTAGGAAAATGATTGCATATTAAATGACAACCTATTAAACAGTGAGATATCTTATATGCAAAGTTGACATTTGGGACTGACAGTGATGGAAATGGTTCCACTCTTTGGACACTTGAGTGTGATAGTATAGAATATAAATTTCATGCACCCTGCCTTTAAAAAAAAAAAAAAAAAAAAAAAAAAAAATCCCCACGGCCAAAACCGTCCATTATTCATAATAAGGACGGATAGATCGGGAAAAAGGTTTTGGGATTATCTTTTGATATGAGTTTCCCCGCAGAAGAAAGGGAAAATTCATTTCAGCGGTCTTTGTGTCCAGCTGGGTCCAAGCCCATGATTTATTCTGGAGAGATGGCTGACCTACAAAAGACACATTTGTGCTGGCTTGTTGAAATCTTGGCAAAACTTGAATCAGAACTTTTAAAGAAATAATAATACTTTGTTAGACTTTTTTTGTGTCTGGTTGTACATAGTACAGTGAATCATAGCATTCTAGTGCACTTGATTTAATCATTTTTAAACACACAGTACACCTGATACACTGTTAAGAATTTCCCAGTAAAATAACAGTAAAGAGCTGGCAGCAGGGTTGCCTTTATGTTACTGTAAAATTAACATTATTATACTGTCGCTGAAATTTACAGCTTTGTACTGTTAATGAAA
This sequence comes from Sebastes umbrosus, assembly GCF_015220745.1. Lineage (NCBI taxonomy): Eukaryota > Metazoa > Chordata > Actinopteri > Perciformes > Sebastidae > Sebastes > Sebastes umbrosus. The sequence goes on along the minus strand of NC_051292.1, from coordinate 10,481,953 downwards.
AATACAGTTTGAACTGTTTTTTTTTTAATTAATTTCACAGTATTTTACAGTTAATTTACTGTTTAAAGATACGTTATATAGCTGTTTTTCACCTTTCTTTTACATTATATTACTGATTTGTTTTAATGCACTATTTAGGTTTTTACATACATTTTAATAAACATTATTTTTTGCCTAGATGAACAGACTTAGCAGGTTACAGACAGGAATAGTCACACTAAATACAATTAAAGGCACTTGTTAGGAAAAAGGCTATAATAGACTTGTTGACACTTTTCCCAAAATGTGTGTCTCTAGCTGGCTACAAGCACAGAATGCAAACCAGAACAACATGTGAGTGAAGAACAATAAAGCTAATTCACTGATTCTCCAATCATGTACAATGTACAAGCCTCACATGAGCAGATCAGGTCCCAGAATTAAAGAAAATACTGCATGAAACTGTTACTGATGATACTTTAGACAGTTGATCAGTAGTAAAGTGTTTTTTTAAGAATGCATTATAGTTCAGTTAAAAAACGGCCTATGAGCGTAATTTAACAGGTTTTCTTTTGTATTAACAGTAAAGCACTGTTTTTAGCAATAAAAGGTTAATACTGTTGAAATCCTGCTTTAAATTAACAGCAATTGTTTACAGTGTACTGTTCCATCAGGGTGGAAATGTGAGTCAGTCCTGTAGTCTAATCTTACAGCAGGCTTTGACAGGTATAGAGGCACGTGTGCAGCACACAAACCAGACATGTGAGGCAGGTGAGCTCTACACTTTATCAGCCTGTCAATCAGCCCTCATTCAGTCATTCAGAAAGCACTGCTGAATACAGAGCAGGTGATGAGTGGAGCAGGTTGCATCCTTTACTTGTGTCAGTCTAAAATAACATTAATATGATAGGGATGCAAAATGTTCACAATTTTGCTTCACAATTCAAATGCTCCGTTTGGTAAAGTAGCCTAATAATGAAGGACACACACACACACACACACACACACACACACACAGAAACACGCACACACACACACACAGAGAGACAGACAGACAGACACACGTTGTGAGGATGACAGGTTGTTTTTGGGAGCGCGTGTGTGACCGCTTGCTCGGCGCGTGGCTCCAGTGTGGTTCCAGAGAGCGCTCGCGCTTTCACCAAACGTCAAGTCACCCATAACGACAACCACGTGGGACATCCGGTCATTACTTTCAAAATAAATATATAATTGGTTAATTGATACTGTATAAGTTTGAAACACATTAAGTCAATTTGTTTCATGTAATGTTCCCTGTAGACTTTAAAAATAAAAAAAAAAAACACATTTAAAGAAGTTCCACAATAGCTTATAACAGGAAACTAAAGGTCAAATCTTAAATAAAAACAGGCACATTATAAAAGAGGAAACACAAGATGAAGCTGTGATACTAAAAGAGATATTTAGCATGTAGCAGCCACTGATAAAATTATATTTAAAAGGAAGTATGAATCATATTTATCTGATTTGCATTAAAAAAGGTATGTTTTTTTTATAAGGTTATTAATTTTTTTTTGGTGAACAACTTTTTATTAGTTCATGTTGACAGAAAAGAACATATACAGATGTAGTTCCAAAGCAATTCAACTTAAATTGATTCATGGTATATTGTGCATGTACATAATACCTAGCGTACAAATAATGATATGGAAACATGCATATTGATACACCTTAACATAAACGGATAACCGGCCGGTGGAGGAATGCACAGCGTGAGGTGTCTGTAAGGCAACTGGGGCGTAGACGGCACACTGTTA